>NC_066584.1:244907993-245222993 GCF_024323335.1 Lathyrus oleraceus
GCTAGCCTTTCCAACATTTGATTAATGAATGGTAAAGAGAAGTGGTATTTCTTGGTCGCAATGTTTAACCTCCTGTAGTCAATACACACTCGCCAACCAGTAACTGTCCTTGTAGGGATTAGCTCATTCTTCTCGTTTCTAATGACGGTGGTCCCCCCCTTTTTGGGGACCAGATGCACCAGACTCACCCATGAGCTGTCAGATATAGGATAGATAAGACCAGCGTCTAACAACTTCACCACTTCTTTCATTGCTGGGTTAAGTCTCCTTAGGGGCTGGGCCACAGGTTTGTGATCGTCTTCCATGAGAATTTTATGCACGCACTGTTGGTGTAAGCCCTAGAGGCCAATACTTTTGGTACTTGTATCGAATTATTTATTAATAATAAAAGGCTTTTCCTTTGTTATGTTTGTCTAATAAAGTCCCTAGAATAGATAGTCTGTTTAATGTATCAAGTGTGACTTAATCATGAGATCACATTAAACATAAGGACATTATTCTTAAAGTATCCATAGTCGAGCTTTATTGTGAAGTGGGGATAACATTAAAGCATTAAGACTATTATGTATATATACCGATGATCACATCTCATGGATCATGGATAAGGAGTTATCAAGTCTTAAACATATGTATGAATATTAAGAGTAATATTTATACTGGATTGACCCGCTATGAGAATACTATATAGAATGTTATGCAAAGTGTCATAAGTTATTCTCATGGTGATAATGGTGTATACCACCCTTCGACCTGAAACCACTATGGACCCTAGATGTAGAGTCAAGTGCCTTATTGTTGATCAAACATTGTCCGTAACTGGATGACCATAAAGACAGTTGATGGGCACTCCACGAAGCGTGCTAAGGGACATGAGTGACCTAGATGGAATTTGCCCATCCTGCGTAATAGGATAAATGTCTATGGGCCCAATATTGAACTGGACAAGGATGACACGGTCTATGCCTTGTGTTTAATATAGACATAAGGGCAAAAGGGTAATTGTACAGATAAGTATTATCACAAAAGGATTTGTCAGATCACATGACATTTTTGTGTCTTGGGTAGCAGTGATGTGTTGCTAGATACCTCTCACTGTTTATTATGTTAAATACGTGATTTAATATAATTGCCAATGCCGCTAAAACCTACAGGGTCACACACAAATGGACAGATTGATGAGAGATAAAGTAACTAAGGAATACCGTAATGTACGGTACCCTTAAGTGAATTGTAGAACATCGTAAGGTACAGTGTACTTATGTAGAATACGAAATATGGTAAGCTACAACGCGCTTAAGTGATTTTGGCATATTATAAGATATGGGCCACATACACTTGAGTGGGCTTTTTAGCTTGCATCCCACACAAGTGGTTCTATAAATAGAACCCTTGTGTAGAAGCATTTGTGCAGTTGCAATTTCGTTTCTCTCTCTCTCTCTCACTCAAAGCCTTCATTCGCAGCAGCTAGCACTGAGATTGAAGGAATTCGTTCATGTGGACTGAGTAGAGGCGTTGTCATCGTTCAACATTCGTGATTGCTCCGTAGATCTGCATCAAAGGTTACAATCTCCACAAGAGGTAACAATTCTATCACTGATCATGCCCATTCGTAAGGAACACTAAGGAGAAATTTTAAATTCCGCTGCGTTTTGGATCGCCATTCTCCTTCATGCACACTATAGGGCTAATACCTTGCAAATCCTCAATTTTCCATCCGATAGCATTCTTGTATTTTTTTAGGACTTGGATGAGTTTCTCTTCTTGGATACTCTTGAGGCTCGAATTTATTATAGTCGGGCATTGACCTTCAAAATCGAGGAAGGCGTATTTGAGATTCTCGAGAAGTTGTTTCAACTCCGTCCCCTTCTTGTATTCTTTATTCTCCTCACATGATTGAGGTAGTCGTAAATCTTCCCACCGGTGTAGTCGAGATCCTTTCCAAGGGGTTATGCTTTCATCATCGCTGGCACTTCTGATTCTTTGTTGTCCACTTCTTTATCACCGTAAAAAGCGGATAAGCTTAACACTCTTTCCAAAGGTAATTGCGGTGCAGTCAAAGGACTATCATAAGCAATCACTTGATCTAGAACCATTATGGTATGACTAGTGCCAATATGATCTTTGTATTTCATTGTGTTTCGAACATCAATTTTTAATTCCTCATCATAAAGCTTCAAAGTCATAGTACCTTCCTCTATGTTGATCAAACATATTCCAGTATCTAAAGAGGGTCTCCCAAGAATGAGAGGAATCTCTTCATCCTCAGGCATTTCTAGAATCACGAAATCCACCAGGAATACAAACTTGTCAATCTTCACTAAAACATATTCAACTATCCCATAAGGTTTCTTAACTGAATTATTGGCGAATTGAACTATCATCCTGGTATCTTGCATAACCCCTATACCCGATTTCTTGTAAATGGATAATGGCATGAGACTCACATTGGCTCCTAAATCAATAAGAGCATTTTTAATTGACCTATCTCCGATGGTGCAAGGGATAGTGACAGCTCCTCGATCCTTCTTCTTCATAGGACTTTTCATACCCTGCAAAATAGCACTACAAGTTTCGGTTAGAATAATCGGGTTGGTATCAATGGTTTGCCTCTTAGAAATGATGTCTTTCATGAACTTGGCATAGGTAGGCATTTGTTCAAGTTCTTCCAAAGTTTTTCTCATGTTGCCCCTTTTTCTTGTTTCTGGTGGGAAAGGGAAGCTTAATGACCGGTTTTGGTTCAATGACTTTTTCTTTCACCACTTGTTTAGGTGCAACCAATTCTTCCCTCACAACTTCATTTTCCTTGATCTCAAGATCTACTTAAAGCAATTGATCTTCATCTTCAGCTCTCTCCTCAAGGACTTCATGATATTTACCGCTTCTCGTTGTCACAACACTAACATTATTATGCTCTCTAGGATTTGTCACAGATGCACTTGGTAGAGCACCTTGTGCTTGAGAACTCAAGGCTATTTGCTGTGCTATCTGACCCATCTGAACTTCAAGATTTTTTATGGGCGTGGTAGTGTTTTTATAATTGTTTCTAGTTTCTTCTTGGAATTGAACAATATGAGTTGCGATTCTTTCAATGGCAATCTCCCAATCTGCTTTCTTAGGGGCTTGTTGTTGCTGTTGTTTTTTATATTGAGTTTGATATTGACCTTGACCTTGTTGAGGAACGTTCCCTTTTTTATCTTTCCATGAGAAGTTAGGATGATTCTTTCAACCAGGATTGTATGTGTTGGAATAGGGATTATTCTGCTTCAAAAAATTTATTTCCTCAACTTGTTGAGGAGTTTCAAAATAATACACTGTTTGGTGCGGTCCATTACAAATCTCATAACATACGAGAGGAGCAGGTTGGACTTGAGCCACCTGTTGGGTACCTATATTCATCGCTTTCAGCTTCTTTTTGACTTCGGCATCGATAGTATCTTCTATACGTATTCTATTAGTTTCAAGCTTCAGAATGATAACTCCTTTAGGTTTACTTACAGATCTATTGTAAAAATCCAAGTGCTCATTAGCAGTAATTGCTTCAATGATCTTTTTGATATCGGTGGCTGTTGAGAAATTAGTTGAGCCACCGACTGCGGTATCAATCAACTGTTTGGTCTTTATTTTGAGACCATTTACAAACATTTGCATTTGTTCTGTTGGATCCATATTATGAGTTGGGTAAGCTACCAGAACCCTTTTGAATCTCTTGTAGGCATCTCCCAAAGGTTCACCCTCTTTCTACTTAAAGTTCAGTATTTCATACCTTTTTCTCAGGAACACCGATGCTAGAAAATACTCATTCAGGAAAGCCTTTTCCATCTCTTCCCATGATGTAATGCTACTGGATGGGAGAGAATAGAACCATTCTTCAGCTTCTTCCGCTAAGGTGAACGAAAACATTCTTAACTTCTTTGCTTCCTCCGTGTGACCATCAATTTTTAGAGTGTTACTCATGTTCATAAATCTCTGTAAATGCTTGTTTGCATCTTCATTTACCTTTCTAGTGAAATACTATCTTTCAAGTTGATTAATAGCACTAGGATGTAGCTGAAAATTATCCATATTCACCGGTTGGTTGACAATTGTTAATCTTCTGGTTGGTGCATTTGCGCCTCCATAGTCACCCAACAGTCTTTCTAGTGGCGGTGGGTTCTACCCCATTATTTCGATCTCTCTCTCTGAACCTGAACCTGAACCTGAATGAATGGAAAGTTGTTCTTCTTCTGATTCCAGTCTTGCTAATCTAGCTTGTCTGAGTCTTGCACGCAAAGTTCTTTTGATTTCTACGTCAAAAGGAAAATCAGTTGAGGCTTTACCTCGCGCACAAATATCAGACATAAATTAGTTTATAATGATAAAAGTAAATACTAAAAGAACAGAGAATAAATTTTAGTTGCAGAGGAAATTTCAATTGATCTAAATTTAAGCCTTATATTTGGCAGTCCCCGACAACGGCGCCAAAATCTTGTTCGGTAAAATAGCAAGTGTACTATTTTATCAATGTAGTAATAATATGGAAGTTTCCCAAGTATAGATCTCGAGGACTGCGCAATAATATTAGTTTAAATCATGATTCAATTAAACAAAAACATTAGTTTTAAGGTTTGGAATAAATCCGCACTATAATTGGATTAAACAGAATGCAAAATAAAGCTTTTACACAAATAGGTGAATTATGCTAAGGTACGATGTGTGATTATTTCCTGCGATGACCTTGAATGTATATCTTCTCAACCAGTTCAAATATTCAATTACCAGATCTTAAAATTGTTTCCTCCCAAAACCTTAGAGGGAAACCTTTGGTCATTCATTCTAATACCTAAGTCCTTAGGAAATTATGAAGAAACCAAGCTTTTTGAAATAACAAGATATAACCAGTGACCATAGGGTGTCCCTAGTCCTAGGTGATATCTACTACAGCTTAAGTGTACAAAAACCTTAACAATTGCACTCCCGCAATTTGTTTACCATATAACAATCTTTATTTTTCTGATAACGAAAACATTAAAAACATTGCACAGTTAAATTGAATAACAAACATAACATTGAGGGAATTAAGAATTCAAAGTCATTACATGATCTAATCAGGGACACCCCCCTGGAATTGGGGGGTTTAGCCGCTCATATTATTCAAAGAAAATATAATATTCAAATTAGACATTACAAGAAATAGGGATTCCGTTGATCTTCAATCGTATCCGCTCTTGAAGGACCTCCGTTCTCCGAAGCTCTTGATCGTACCAATCTCAATCGTACCAATCTTTGTCGTGTCCAAAAGTCCCGTTCTCTTTCTCAAAAAGTACCCTAAATAGTCACTGATCAATTAATTGATGTAGCAAATACCCAAAATGCCCTCCGGGACCAGTAATTCCAAAAATCCAATAAAATTAGAAGATGAGGCGTCCAAGCCAAGACTGGTCGTGTCAGGAAACATGGCCAACCGTGTTGGCTTACTGCTTTTGGTTTTCAAAACGCCCTTGCCTGACTTGCTGACACGGGTCATGTCAACTGACACGGCACCCGTGTCAGCCCACTGTTTTTCCTCTTATCATCCTCTTTTCTCCTTCCCCTGACATGGGTCGTGTCAGGCGACACGGATGGCCATGTCAGGGCCACTATAACTTCAAAACTTCTTCCCCATGAGCCTGGAACGCCCGATTCCCTTGGCGAGTCTTTTGGCGTTCTTGCTTTCACCTCAAAACTAACAAAACTACCAAAAGAAAGCATAAAATGTAGTACATTGACGAAAAGATAATAACCAAACGAGAATGGAAATGCGAACATCCAATTTACTTGAAAAAATAATACAAAAAGGTAAAACAAAGTGTTACCGACTTCGTGAGTTAATGTCGAATGAGTGTTAGAAAACTAGTAGAATTTGTGACCTGTCAATTATGGTGTGCAATCTTGAAGTCTTTGCGAAGAGTTTCCACCATATTATTGTTCAAGTTCAATCGATTATCAGTAATGATCTTACTTGGCACACCATAACGGCATATAATTTGATTCTTGATAAACCTCACAACAACTTGCTTGGTTACATTTGTGTATGATGTCGCTTCAACCCACTTTGTGAAGTAATCAATAGCCACCAAAATGAAACGATGTTCATTCAAAGCTTTGGGCTCAATCATACCAATCATATCAATTCCCCACATGGAGTTGGGCCATGGAGAGGAAATGACATTCAACAGTGTTAGAGGAGCATGAATCTTATCTGCATAAATTTGACATTTGTGGCATTTCTTCACAAACTTGCAACAGTCAGATTCCATTGTCAGCCAATAGTAACATGCTCTCAACATCTTCTTTGCCATAGCATGTACTTTAGAATGAGTACCAAAGGAACCTTCATGGCTTCTATCATCAACATGTCTGCTTCGTGTCTATCCACGCATCTGAGCAGCACCATATCGAAGTTTCTCTTATAAAGCACATCACCATTCAAGTAAAAGTTCCCAACTAATCTTCTCAAAGTGTTCATATCTTTCAAAGATGCCCCAGACGAGTAAATCTGACTTTGGAGGAAACACTTGATATCAAAATACCACGACTTTTCATATTTGACCTCTTCAATAGCAAACACATGAGCTGGCCTATCAAGACGCATCACATTCAAATTGGGAACCTCATTCCAAAATTTCACCATAATCATTGAAGCCAGCGTTGCAAGAGCATCTGCCATCCGATTTTCATCTCGAGGGGTATGATAAAACTCAACCTTTGTAAATAAAGTTGAAATCCTCCTCGCATAGTCTCTATATGGTATTAAACCGGGTTGATTCATATCCCATTCACCTTTGATATGATTCACAACCAAAGTTGAATCTCCATAGACGTCAAGATTTTTAATTCTGAGATCAATGGCCTCTTCAAGTCCCATAATGCAGGCTTCATACTCAGACATATTGTTTGTACACTTGAAAGTCAATCTAGATGTAAATGGAAAATGAGTGCCTTGAGGAGTAATAATCACTGTCCTAATGCCATTACCATATGAATTAACAACTCCATCAAATACCATGCCCCAACGGTAACCAGGCTCTGACCCTTCTTCAAGCAATGGTTCATCATAATCTTTCATCTTTAGGTACAAAATCTCTTCATCAAGAAAATCATATTGTATTGACTGATAATCTTCAATCGGTTGGTGAGCCAAATGGTCAGCCAAGACGCTACCTTTAATTGCATTTTGAGATCGATATTCAATATCATACACGGATGATAACATTTGCCAAGGGAAATCCCCCCAGTTAAAGCAGGCTTCTCAAAAATGTACTTGATTGGATCCATTTTGGATATCAACCAAGTAGTATGATTCAACATATACTGGCGTAGACGCTTAGCAGCCCAAGCCAATGCGTAGCATGTCTTTTCAAGCATAAAATACCGAGTCTTACAGTCGGTGAATTTATTATTGAGGTAGTAAATTTCATATTCTTTCCTTCCAGATTTATCTTGCTGACCAAGAACATAACCCATACTCTCATCAAGCACAGTCAAATACATGATCAACGGTCTTCCTTCAACAGGTGGAGATAGAATCGGAGGCTCAAGCAGATACTCTTTGATACTATCAAAAGCTTTCTGGAAATCCTCGGTCCAATCACAATACTGATCTTTCCAAAGAAGCTTGAAAATAGGCACACATATGGCAGTCATATGCGAGATAAATCTTGAGATATAATTCAAGCGGCCGAGAAAACCTCTGACTTGCTTCTCAGTTTTTGGCGCAGATATCTCTTGTATTTCTTTGACCTTGGTAGGATCAACTTCAATACCCTTCTCATTAATAATAAAGCCCAACAACTTACCAGAACGAACACCAAAAGTACACTTATTGGGATTCAAGCGGAGTTTATACTTTCTCAAACGCCGGAATAGCTTCAACAAATGCTTAACATGTTCTTCTTCATCACTTGATTTGGAAATCATATCATCAACATAAAGTTCAATCTATTTATGCATCATATCATGAAAAATAGTGGCCATAGCTCTCTGGTATGTTGCACCAGCATTCTTTAAATCGAAAGGCATCACTCTATAACAGAATGTTCCCAGGGTGTAATGAATGTGGTCTTCTCCATATCTTCAGGTGCCATCTTGATCTGATTATAACCGGAAAATTCGTCCATAAATAAAAAGACTTTGAATTTAGTTATATTGTCTACAAACATATCAATGTGTGGCAGGGGAAAATCATCTTTCGGACTAGCTTTATTTAAATCTCTATAATCAACACACATATAGACTTTTCCATCTTTCTTTGGAACAGGCATAATATTGGCCACCCACTGCGGATACTCGGAGGTAACAAGGAAACCAGCATTAATTTGCTTTTGCACTTCTTCTTTGATCTTAACTGCCATATCAGGATGAGTTATTCTCAACTTCTGCTTGACCGGAGGGCATTCTGGCTTCAACGGTGATCTATGTTCAACAATCTCATAATCCAACCCAGGCATGTCTTGATAGGACCAAGCAAACACATCAGAATAATCTCGAAGAAGATCAATCAACCCCTTCTTAGCTTCATGACACAGTTGAGACCCAATCTTGACTTCCTCCACATCATCCTCAGAACCCAAGTTGACTAGTTCAATCTGCTCTTCAAATCGCTGAATTGCCTTTTCCTCGTGCTCAAGTAAATGAGATAATTCACCAGAATCTTCTTCATCATCAGTCTCTTCCTCAACTTCGAACACAGGGAAATAAAAGTTTAGAGAGGGAGTAGGATCATTGTATTCAATGGGTTTGAGAACCAAACTGCATAATGATTTGATATTTTGATTTTAGAGAATGGATTGCGACCAAATATTATGCAGATGGAAGATTATTATTTTTTTATATTTTTTGTGATTACCAATTTCAGAAAATAAAAAAGTAAAAATAAAACATCATAGATGTGGATGAATAAAACTGTATTTTATTGATGATAATAAGAAAATGCCCAACAATGTTCACTTCTCCCTTAGGCATAGGAGAAAGATTTTTCTTAAAAAATGAAATAAATTACTTAGAGCAATGAATAATAGTAGGAACATCAACAGCAACCCAATTGTTGCAAGTCTGGCCATGCGTCACAAAATTGGCGCAAGCTTCATCTTCATCATCACTGTCTTTAATCACGGCAGTTGAGTGTTGATCATTCCCATGAATGAACCCTCCACTGCGGAAACTTGGTTGCATAACTTCAGTTTTGATGTTGAACGACCCTGGTTGAAATCCCAATCCAGCCCTATTCTTGTTCTCAATAATCTCAAACATATAACCCTATTGATCAATGATGCCAACCTCAATAGCCTTTTATGCATCTTTTAAAGAAGACATGGGTGCCCCAGTTTTCCTCCTTAGAAATAGACAAGGCTTGGAACGGTGTTCCAACCTCCTCCTCAGCTTCAACATATGTAAAAGATGACAAATGGATTACTAACAACGCCTTCTCTCCACCACCAACGACAAGCTCGTCATTCTTCACAAATTTCAGCTTCTGGTGTAGAGTAGATGTCACATGTCCAGCTTCATGAATCCATGGTCTTCCCAACAAACAACTGTAGGTCGGGTGGATATCCATTACCTGGAAAGTAATTTGGAAATCACTCGGACCTATCTTAATTGGAAGGTTCACTTCACCAATGACAGTTTTTCGAGAACCGTCAAACGCTTTAACAATCACGCCAATGTATCTCATCGGGGTGCCTTGATAAGAAAGTCTTGACATAGTTGATTTTGGAAGCACATTCAAAGATGACCCAGTGTCAACCAACACATTCGACATATCGTCCTCCTTACAATTTATTGATATATGCAGCGCCAAATTGTGATTTCGGCCTTCCTCAGGAAGCTCTTCATCATAAAGGCTTAGATTATTGCAAGAAGTAATATTGGCAACAATATGGTCGAACTGATCCACAATCACATCATGCTCAACGTAAGCCTGCTCTAGCACTTTCTGCAATGCCTCCCTATGTGCCTCAGAATTTATCAATAACGACAGCACGAAGATTTTTGACGGAGTTTAGAGCAGCTGCTCTACAACATTGAACTCACTTCTTTTGATCAATTTCAAAACTTCATCATCATCGTTAGCCTTCAGTTTTCTGAATTCACCAGACGGACACACTAAAGTATTAACTGGATTCATTACAGGAATCTCTGCCTTCTTACTTGCTGAAACATCTTCTACTTCTTTCAGAAATACCAGACCGAACACACGACCACTACGGGTCACCTTTGCAATATCGGCCATATTCACCATGGAGCCTACAACTGGTAAAGAATCCTCTTGACCATTTTCTATCATTGTGGAATTGTATTGATATGGAAGAGCTTTACCAGATGCATACAGAACAGAGGCCGCTAACCGTATAACCAACGGCGATACCAATCTGTTGACATTGTTCTTGTTGATACTATCAAACTGGATAACTACTCGCTCAGGGGTCTTGAATACAGGGACAATCACATTCACATTATCTATATCTCTTGATTGGAAAATTTGAATAAGTCCTTCATCCATCAACTTTTGAATATCCCTCTTGACAATAACACATCCACGAGGGTTCACACTGCAAATCATACAACCATCATGGTCATGCTCACATTCACTGACCAAACAGATGTCTTTATGAATTTCTGCCAAAGATTGTATGATATGGCGAACATCATAAACCTTGAACTCACCAGGACAACCATCTACCATATTGACAAAAGTGTTACCATGAGCAGGCAAAGAATTGGCTTTCACATTAGGTGCTCTGTCCTTGAAGGACATCATTCCACTCTTTACAAGCTTTTGCACTTCATATTTCAATAGATAGTAGTTCTCTTTGTCATGGCCAGGGGCTCCCTAGTGAAAAGCACAGTGAAGTTCAGGTTTGAACCACCATGGAAGTGGCTTAGGAACCTATGGAGGATTTCTTGGTTGAATGAGGTTCTTGAGAACTAAGGACGAGTATAATTTTGCACATGACATAGTGTAAGACCCCAATTTTGGCCCTAAGATCCCTCATGGCCCATATCATATCATACCATGGCCTCAAGGATCATTGCATGCCCTAGCTCCCCTCCTAGTGGGTAGGTTGCCTTGTGAGTTGATTCTTGATCACCAAGCATGTTTTGCATTTGTATATCATTGCTTTTCATATGTTTATTAACCAAAAAGTACAAAAATTTTGTCAGCTTAACCTTGTTGCTTGCAGTTGAAGCAATCATCAGCAATTAGGTCAAAGTCAGTCATTGGTCAGTCAAAGCAGTGGATGGTGGCCATTCTTGCAGAATTTGGGCACCATGATCAATAATAAAGAGTTCACATAACTTGGGACATCATTTGGAATCAAGTTCTCAAAGAATTAGGGTTTGGAATTCATCAGAAGTGGTTCAATCATGCAAAACCCTAGAAAAGTCAACAGAAAGTCAAACTTGGTCAACTGTGGATTTAATCAATGATTTGATGGATGGAATTGATTTGAAGGAGTTCATTCATGTCCATACAAGCCTCATATATCATGCCAAACCTCATCATGGAAGAATTTGAGGTCAAACAGAAAAATTCCCAAAATAGAAAGTGGACCTGTAATTTCAACTGCCAAAAATGGAAACTTCTTGATCCTCAACTTACATCATGATACAAGCTTCAAATGAATTTTTTCCCAACATGAAAGTTGAAGATCTTGTTCTCCCATTTTCAAAAAGTCCAAGAACACCCAAATCCCATGTATGGTTGTCAAGATATGATCAAATCATTTTCACAAAATCTTGAACTTCAAAAGGCCATATCTCATGAACCATTTGGCCAATTTTGGTGGGGTTTTTTCCTACAAACCACATTTCATCTCCTCTTTCCAAAAATATAAATTTCATGTACCAAAAATCTATGGATCAAAATGGCATTTTTGAGCTTGACTTCATTAAAATTCAAGTGTGGACCAAAAGTTGACTTTTTGATTTAGCATCTTTTAAACACTTTGGCCAATTAGAAATGTTCAGAAACATCATTTGTGACTTGCTCAAGGCCCAAACTCGGCCAGACCTCACACCCTCCATGTGCATTGGTTCAAATTAGCAAAATGCAAATTCCTTCCATTTGAGTTAACCAAGTTTAGCACATGATTAACCAAGCTTAAACAGACATATATAACTTCATTTCCTGCCAATTAAACCCTAGCTGCAGCCTGAAAACGCACAGAAAATTCTCATTCTCTCATTTTTGCATTTTGCTCACCTTGCATTTTTCTGCCAAAATCTTCGAAGCACCACGAGTTCTCTTGGTTGTTTCATGACCTGGACATCATTGGGAGACCATTCCAAGCTCCATTATTCTACTGTAAAGCATTCCATGTCCTGTTTTTCTCTAAAGCACAATAATGGCCAATCGAGATTTGAAGGATTCTAAGCCTTGCTGAGACAAATAGCTTCAAGTATTCATCATTTCAAAGCATTGTGGACCTCTGTTTGAGCTGGAAGCATCCAAACAACACTGTTCCATTGAGTTCTTCAAATCAAGTGAGTTTTTCGACCTCTTTATTTTTCCAAATCTTGCTATACATCATGTAGGTCTTACTTAGCTGGTTGATTTAAGCTTTGAATCATGTCAAATGGTTGGCTATTTAGGAAGATATGTTGTTTGTAAGTTTGGTGTATGAACTTGTTTTTGCTCGATTTGCCTTGCTTGAAGTGATTTAGTGAAATTTGATGCTACATTCTTGTTGTATGATGTTTGCTGACTCTATTGGCATGGTCAATTTCGAATTCTGGGCGATTTGTTTTTTTTTCTCATGTTTGAATGATGAAGATGATTACTGCAGTTTTGAAACCTTAGACTCTGCCCAGAAAATTCACATGAAATGTGTTTGGATTATGGTGGTTTGATGTTGCATTGAATGTTAATGTTTCAGTGCCTTGCTGTTTTTGAAGTTTGTTTGAATTCGTTTTATGATGTTTTGAATGAACAAGTTGAAGTTGCTGTGTTAAAACCCTAAGAAGAATCCAGAAATTCGCATGAAATGTGTTTGGTTTGTTGTTGTATGATGCTGCATGAACATTACTGTTTCACTGCCATGCTGTTTGTATATTGTTGTTTGAATTTCGATTGATGATGAAGATGGAACATTGCTGCTAAAACCCTAATTGAATTTTGAACCCAGAAACACGATTGGTCTGTTGTTCCTTCTTGTTTTGCTGAACCTCCACTGTTCCATTGCCCGTGCCCTGTTACCATGTGACACGCAGGAGACCAAAACTCACCGTTTCATTTAACTGGCAACTTATTTACCAATATGCCACCGTGCCCTAACTATTTAATTAATCATGTGGTAAATTATTATGTGTTCAATATTTATTCCATTTGATTCAACATCTTCCAAAAATCACAATTTACTCATTTTAATTCCAAAATTCATGAAAATTTCAGCATTGTGTTCATCTTAATGTCTACTTTTTTATCATGATTTTTGCTGAATTTTTGGTTGGCTGGATTTTAAATGGTATGAGGTTTCTTGACATGTATGCACATTTTACACATTTTGCCAAAACCTTTTGTGAAATGATGATGATGTATCCAATGCCCCTGAAATTTTTTGTGGTTAATCTACACTCATTCATGTTTGTTTTGATGTAGAGTTCTTGAATTTATCATATGTGGTTTGTGAGATATGAATTTTGGAAGTAGGGTGTGACAATTTGTGTCACACCATTGATTTGCAATTTCATGATTTTTGTTGACATGCTTCCTGACCTCCAATTAATGTGAAATTTTGCATGATCCATCTATTATATGTCTAGTTGATGTGTGAATTTTCCTGGAATTAATTATGCCATTTCCTAATTGTTTGAGATTTTTCTTCCCTGCCTAGTCAAATGTTGACTTTGTGTGACACACCTTGCCATTTCCTTTGTGAAATTCTCATACTTTATTGGATGATCATGAAATTTTACATGTGCATACTAGACATCTTAAGCTTTGCATTGGTGTTGATCCCATTCATTTCTCATCTGTTTTCATTTAGTTATGATTTTTTGAAGTTGATACATGTATGTTTGACTTCTTTGGGCATGATTGAAATTGTTTTGACTTCCTGATTTTAATTGACCATCTTCCCATGATCCAATTGAGCTGAAATTTTATATGCATGCTATGTTATGGATTGTGATTGACCCTGAATTATTTGATAATTTTTGGAATTGACTATGTTTGGTTTTGAGCTAAGTCTTGCTGTTGACTTCTATAAGCCCTCATTTGCCATGCTTTGACTTCTTTTGTCTATAAAATCATGATGATGAATGATATGCATGTGGGACCAATTGAGTTTGCTTCTTGATTGTTTAAACTTGATTTTGGTTGACTTTCATTTGCTGTTTTGACTTTCTCATCTCATTTTGACCCTAGGCTTGTCCTAGTGGTCATGTTGCTTATGTTTGAGCTCATTGTTTCAGGTTAAGCACAAATGCTTCAAAGAGAACAATCCAATTTGTTTGAGCTTGATTGTTTATCATGTGCTAACCTCTTTGTTTTGTAGGTTGCTTGGCTCATAAGCCTTGTGTCTTGTGCTTTGCACATTTGTCTATCTGTTTGACTGTTGACTTCTGTTTCCTTTTGCTTTGACTGTTGAACTGTGTACTGATTTGTTTGACTATTTCAGGTACCATTAGTTGCTTAGTTCTTTGAACTTGCTTTGCTTTGCTATTTAGCAATTTGCTTTGAGGTAATCCCTCTTTCTTCATGTAGTCTGGAGACCCGGCCTGTTATTTGGCCGGGCAAACTGTCTGAAGTCCTCCTTAAGAGGCAATGCTTGTGTGTGTTTATATTTGTCCCAAGCAGGAAAAGTCCTTCAAATAAGGCAATTGGTAGATCAAAGGGATAAGCAACCTATCCCCTACTATTCAGTGAGTCTTCTCCTTGCTCCCATTACATGGTTGTAGCATTGAGATCAAAGCCCAAGATCTATCGAGTCAATAATGTGGAGAGAGTTCCTACTTTCTGAACTCCCACACCTTCTGATATTCAGATGCTCTCCCTGACCAGGGATAAGAGCAATGAGGCACACCCCTCATATCCTTTCATCTGCTTCACCTTAGCCCCTCAATGGCAAGGTTAAGAGCAACTTTTGACCCTATTCCAGTTGGCTTCAATGCCTAACCCTCTTGTATGAGCCTCCTTGTATGGTTATAGAGTGTGCTGTTTGATTCTCATTGATTGCTTGATTGTTTCATATGCACATGCTTGCTTGTATGCTCTATGCATTTATCATCATTTATTGCTCATCAATGCATAATCATCTCATTTGTCTTGATGACATTATCATTGTTGTTTGCCCATTGAGGACAATTGTAAGACCATCCATTGGCCATTGCTCCTATGATATGGAAGTGAGTATAAGACCATCACCTTGGCCACTCATCTTATCTTTGCTTGATGCATTTGATTGTATGTGAGGATGCAATTGTAAGTCCCTGTAAGTTGGCATTTGCTTTCCTATGATCATGTGTTGCTTCTGTTCTTGTATGTGAGGATGCAACTGTAAGTCCCTGCAAGTTGGCATTTGTATTCCTAGGACCATACTGTGGAGGTTAGAGTAAGCCCAGATAGATTGGCATCTGACATCCATGTTTTGCTTCTGTTTTGTATGTGAGGATCCATTGTAAGTCCCTGTAATGTGGCATTGGTTTTCCTATGAGCATATGTGGAGTTAACCTGAGTCCAGATAGATTGGCAGTTGATTTCCATATTTCATCTTCGTTTTCTTTTGAGGAGATTAGTGTAAGTCCATTGAGTGGCATCTGATATCCCGTTCTGTTTTAGGAGATTGGTATAAGCCCAGTGATTGGCATCCGATATCCGCTTTTGTTGACTTTCTTGTTTGTTTGTTATTATCCATTGCTATTCCAAAGAACACACTTGAATCATCCCCTATATGATCTCAAGAGGTGAACCTTCTAAGAAGTTTTACAATCCATCTCCATCCTTCATCCTCATTATGTCCTAAACCTTTTCACACGTTGATTTCAAACTTGACATAGATATTGTGCAAACATCTTCATGTTTTCTAACTAAAAACCTGGACCCCAAGTCCTTGACCTTTTTTTCAAAACTCCATTTCATAACACTTCTTTTGAATCAATCTTAATCATACTTTGACCCTACTTTCATAATCACAATCAATTAACTTCACACATTCAATTGTTTTGGCTTTGTCCATTGTTAATCTTTTCATGCATTAGCCATAGGTTTCAATTATCATTGTGGTTGATGTAAATCTTGCCTATCCTTAGTGAGTTGACAGTAAGACTTCCGTACTGAAAACAGGGCTAACCCCTCTAGTACGTCGAAGCTATCCTCGCATGGTGGATGTTGGTCTTGGTCGAGTTTTCTCCCATTGATAATGAAAAGCCTCAGTGCTTGTGTTTAAAATTGAATCCACCAACTTTTGGAAATCTTTTAGCCGAACTACGGCGTTTTGATCCTTACCTTTGATGGAAGGTACGTAGGCAGCGGGTTCATCCGTTCGAACACAAAAATAACTAACTTGCACATTCTTTTCTCATCATCCCAATCATGTTTGCACAATACTTATGTCATAACAAATAACAATTTTATACAACAAGTGTGAAAAGGGCTCCCTAGGAGTACCTAGGACGTAGTGGGTGCCTAACACCTTCCCATTGCGTAATTTACCCCTTACCCAGACTCTCTGATCTTTTTATTAGTTTTCTACGTGTAAAACTTCTTAGGCTTTTGTTCGCTTTTTAGCCAATCCTTTGGATAAATAAAAGTGCGGTGGCGACTCGAAAATTCATTGTATCTCTTGCTTATGGTTTAATCGATAAATCATATAGCGACGAATACACCGCTACAGAAAAGTGGCGACTCTGCTGGGGAAATCTCACCAGAATCCTTGGTGGTATTGCCTACTTTTCACCCTTTGTTGTGCTATATTATTATTTGTTATATGACATATTTTTGTACAATTTGGGATCACTGTATTGATTGTAATGTTTGAATTGCTTGATATACAACTGCTGTTTGCTTTGGTGATCTGTGAGATGAGTTCTGTACCCGAACTCGAGTGCACTCTAGGATAGGAGAATGGCATAGTCTTGTTGACTGGTGTGGAGTATTCCTTAGCCAGTTGACTTGCGAGTCCATTCACTTGGTGGAGGTCATGTTGAACTAATAATGTCACACAAGTTATTTGTGGTTAGGCATTATTCTTTCAATCATGTGCCGCAGAAGCCAAGGACCTTAGTTTACCAAACCCATCTTGGCCTATTTTTAGGAACGTAGTGCGGAGGTCGTTCAGATGTCAGTTCTGATACGATTGTTACGCGATACTACACTCATAAGAGTTTCTCATGAGAATATTCTTGGAATACGAGTATTCGTTCCTCCGATAATATTCGAAAGATGGAACGATGATTATGGGAACCTCTGATAGAACATGTCTGGCAGGTTTAAACCCTAGTACACTCCCTTTGGGTGGTTCTTAACCGAGACTCCATGCTCGTGACTCTCAACAAACCCATGATTCATGGTTGAGTCGTTCAAACATTGTTAATATCAATGGATCCCGGATCAGGTGTAAAACCTAAAATCCACCAAAGCGGCTGGTTGATATTAAGAATGTCTGAACCGGTTCATGTACCTTTAATATCAATGGAACTTGGGTGTTGATAAGGTGAAAACCTAAATCCACCAAAATGGATGATTGATATTAGGGATACATAGAGCTTTCCCACGACCTTTGTTTGGTGTGCTTTGCTTGATCCTTGAGTGTGTTTGTTGCATTCATGCATTCACGCATTCATCCGCATTCATGTCATCAGAAAAGAAAATTTTCAAGGAACTTAAAGGGTTTATTTGCAAAATTTTCAGACATGGAAAGACCGAAAAGGCATACAAAGAAGTACAGCTTCAAACAGCCCGATGTAAAAGAGTTAAGGAATCTGACATCGTATGTATTAGATCCCTTGGGTTTCAAAGCTCGCTATGGGAAGCTTCTACCTCTGCTCACCACTCAGGTTGACGAAGGATTGATGAGCACTTTGGCTCAGTTCTACGATCCGTTGCATCACTGCTTCTTATTTCCGGACTTCCAGCTATTGCCGACTTTGGAAGAATACTCTCATCTTATTGGGATTCCGATTTTGGATCAAGTGCCGTTCAGTGGCCTAGAGAGTATTCCATCTGCTCGAGAGATTTCCAGCCTGTTGCACATAGATGAAGATCTGATTAGAGCTAATCTGACTACCAAAGGCGGAATTCAGGGTTTTCCTTCCGAGTTCCTCATTGCCCAAGCTACCTTTTATGGGAAGGCCATGAGTGAGGATGCCTTTGAGGCTCTATTTGTACTGCTCATCTATGGATTGGTGCTGTTTCCCAACTTCGACAAGTTCGTGGACATGAACGCCATTAGGATCTTCTCAGTTCTTAATCCAGTTCCGACTTTGTTGGGCGATGCATATGTCTCCTTGCACCTGAGGAATATGAAGAATGGAGGAGTTATTGTCTGCTATTTACCCCTGCTGTACAAGTGGTTTATTTCGCACTTGCCGCAGACAGTTGCTTTCAAGGAGAACAAGGGATGTCTACGGTGGTCTCAGAGACTCATGTCTCTCACCAATGATGATATCACCTGGTATGATCGCGTGTATGATACCGTTCAGATCATCGACTATTGTGGGGAATTCCCTAATGTGCCTCTTCTTGGTACATGTGGTGGGATTACCTACAATCCTATTCTCGCACGACGTCAGCTTGGGTTCCCCCTAAAGGATAAACCTAATAGTATTCTGTTAGAAGGTGTGTTCTTCCAGGAGGGTAAAGATCCCCAAGGCCTGAAAGCCAGATTTGTCCGTGCTTGGCGCAGTATTCATAAGAAGAGTAGGAATGAGTTGGGTCCAAAGAACTGCATTGCTTTGGAGCCATACACCTCTTGGGTCAGACAGAGAGCTGCCACCTACTTGATGCCGTACGATCATCCAAGACCTACACTGTTGGATGTGGCTAGGCCTTCAACCCTCCCTACCCAACGTGTAGAGGAGTTGAGAGAAGAAGACCTTTCGCGTGCTTGGATCCGCGAAAGAGAGGAATTGCTGCAGCAGCTCAAGGAGAAGGATGCTATGATTGAATTTCTCGAGCACCGAGTGATCGACGATCCGAACGACACTTGGACTTCTCTGCTTCCTCAGTCTTCCAAATTCTGGAAGAGGAAGTATGATCGACTTGCTAAGGAGAAAGCTGATATGGAGGCTGCCTATGAGAAAGAGATCAAGAAGTTGTGCACTTCTCGTCTTCCAGCATCCCGAGCTAATAGGGATCCATAGGATGTCATTTACCTTTTCTCTTTGTAATAATTAAAAAATGCTGTATTTCTTTGTCTCAATATATTGAATGAAATATTTTCCATGAGCGAGTAAAATGTTTAAATATTCACAATATTGCAAATAATACCCTAAGGGTTCCTTGAAAACAAAGCATCTGCACAAGCATTTCATGCATCATTCTTGCATAAACAGGTACTCCTTTTCTGGTCTTCTGGTTCTAACCTTTGCTCTTCATTTATTTTGAAGACAAGCTGACTCACCGGTATTATACGCGGGTAAATTCAGCAAGGGTCATGGAGCAATTGGAACAAGAGAACAGAGAATTAAAGGAAGAGGTCGCCAGACTTGGCGCTTTGATGGAGCAACTCCTTGCTGCTCAGAACCAGCCTGCTCAACAGCCAGCAACTCCTGTTCAGAGGACGGTTATTTCATAAGTGGCTACTTCAACGGTGCCAGTCAGTGCCCATCAGCCCAATGCCATGCCAACCGGGTTCCCTTGGGGGATGCCTCCAGGCTTCATGCCTGATCTGCCAGCTCCAACATTTGTTCAAATGCCGGCATCTAGCCCGGTCCCTGTTCCCGCTCCTCCCTTCGTGCATACCATGCCTAGGGTAGACGACACCATCTATCACTCTGAGGCGTCTGAGGGCTCAGATGTTCATGAGAAGATGGATGCAATGAACGATCAATTCCTTGAGCTGAGAAAGGAATTGAGGACTCTCCGTGGCAAAGATCTCTTCGACAAGTCTGCAGCCGAATTGTGCCTAGTTCCCGGTGTCAAAATACCAATCAAATTCAAGGTCCCGGACTTTGAAAAATACAAGGGGAACACCGGTCCACTTGCTCACCTGGTCATGTACGCCAGGAAGATGTCAACACAGACTGATAATGATCAACTCTTGATCCATTATTTCCAAGATAGTCTGTCTGGTGCCGCGCTCAGATGGTACATGAGCCTGGACAGTGCCAACATCCGATCTTTCAACGACCTTGGCGAAGCTTTCGTCAAGCAATACAAGTACAATGTTGATATGGCGCCTGACCGAGATCAACTCAGGTCCATGTCTCAGAAAGATAAGGAATCGTTCAAGGAGTACGCCCAGAGATGGCGTGAGCTGGCAGCTCAAATCACTCCACCGCTGGAAGAGAAAGAAATGACCAAGATCTTCCTGAAGACTCTTGGCTCATTTTATTATGAGCGGATGGTAGCAAGCGCTCCCTCTGATTTCACCGAGATGGTGAATATGGGGATGCGTCTTGAAGAAGGTGTCCGTGAAGGACGGTTGGCCAAAGATGATGGTTCTTCCTCTAAACGATATGGAGCGTTTAAGAGGAAAGAAGGCGAAGCGCATGCGGTGCAGTCTCAGCCAAAACATAGAAGACCCTCTGTTCAGAGGAAGCCTGCACGACATTCCAGTCATCAGCACCAGGTGGCTCACGTAGCGCCTGTTTTCAAGGACAATACTCCTCAACGTCAGCAATATCAACCTCAACAGTATCAGCATCAGCAGCAATATCAACAACCGCAATACCAACAACAACAATCTCGTCCACAGCAACAGGCCTACCAGCCTCGTGGGAGTACGAGTAATCAAGCAAACATGGGTTATGAAAGGAAGAAGATCAGTTTTGATCCGATTCCTATGTCGTATGCGGAGTTATATCCCTCTCTAATAGAGCGGAAATTGGTTTCTCCGAGAGATCCTCCGGCTATACCGGCCAACCCTCAGTGGTGGTATAAGCCTGATCTGCACTGTGTCTATCACTCTGGCGCTCCGGGCCATGACATTGAAAATTGCCTCCAGCTGAAGACTAAGGTTCAAGACCTTATGAGAAGTGGAATCCTGAGTTTTGAGGACTCAAACCCGAACGTCACCAGGAACCCATTGCCTTCGCATGGGAAATCTGTGAACATGATTCAGGAGTGCCTTGGGAAATACAAGGTTAAGTACGTCAGCCACATCAGGCAGTCGTTGGTTGATTTACATAAGATGCTGTGTCAGTACAGTTACTTGAAGCATAACCACGACAAGTGCCGTGTCTGTTCGGTCAATCGCTTGGGTTGCGACCGGGTCCGCAAAGAGCTTCAGAAGATGTTGAATGAGGGTACCATTGAGATTCTCCAGAATCGCAATGTTGATGAAGCCGAACCTGAGGTGAATGTCATATCTCCAGTGTTCAAGCTGCCCGAGCCTGTTGTTATTCGTTACAATAGCAACAAGCCGAAGGCTTCCCCTTCTTTGATTATAAAACCGGCAGGCCCTGTGCCTTATACATCTGATCGAGCTGTGCCATTCCGGTACAATCCTGTTGCTGTCCAGGATGGGATCGAGGTGCCTTTGCCTTCAACTTCCGTAACCACTGTTGCTGATGTTAGTGGGTTGACCCGAAGTGGTCGTGTATTTTCTGCGCCTCCGAAGGCTACTGTTTCTGATACTGTTGAGCGCCCTGTGGGGACCGCTGTGAATGTTCAGAATCCGGCACTTGATGTTGCCAAACCCTCCTCGTCTGTACAAAAGACTCCTGTTTCTTCAGTTGGCCCAAGTGGCATTATTGATGAAGAATCTGATGAGATGCTGAGGCTCATCAGAAAGAGTGAGTACGATATTGTAGACCAGCTTCTACACACGCCCTCCAAGATCTCTATTCTTTCTTTACTACTGAATTCAGAACCTCATAGGGAGTCTCTGCAGAAGGTCTTGGATCTGGCGTATGTCGATCACGACGTCACCCTTGAGCAGTTTGATAGCATTGTTGCAAACATTACCGCTTGCAACACTCTGAGCTTTTGTGACGCTGATCTCCCTGAGGAGGGAAGAGACCACAACATGGCTTTACACATATCCATGAATTGCAAATCTGATGCAATGTCCAATGTGCTGGTGGACACTGGATCATCCCTTAATGTATTGCCAAAATCCACACTCTCTCGATTGTCATATCAAGGTCCTCCTATGAGGCAGAATGGGGTTGTTGTGAAAGCATTTGATGGGTCGCGCAAGACCGTGATTGGGGAAGTTGATCTCCCAATCAAGATAGGACCAAGTGATTTCCAAGTTACTTTCCAAGTAATGGATATCCGCCCATCATACAGCTGTCTCTTAGGCAGACCATGGATTCACGAGGCTGGCGCCGTGACATCCACCCTACACCAGAAGTTGAAGTTTGTCAAAAACAAGAAATTGGTTGTAGTAGGGGGAGAAAAGGCTCTCCTGGTTAGCCATCTGTCTTCTTTCTCGTACATTGACGCAGAGGATGAAGTTGGAACCCAGTTTCAAGCTTTATCTATTGATAAACCAATCGAGAAGAAGTCTCCTTCATTCACTTCCTACCGAGATGCGAAGCTGGCCATTGAATGTGGTGCAGTTGCTGGATTAGGGAAAGTGCTTGAACTTGAAGATAATCGATCCCGGGCTGGCATTGGCTATGGTTCTGGGGCATGCAATGAGCAAGGTTTGTTCACAAGTGGAGGATTCATCCATGCTGATCAACCTGCAGAAGAGGAAGCTGCTGCTATCATTGAAGAAGAAGATGCAGAAGACTTGAACAATTTTGTTATTCCTGGTGGTGTCTGCCACAATTGGGTCGCTGTGGATGTTCCTACAGTTATCCATAGATCAGAGTAAATGTTCACTTTGTTTAAAACCCTTCTCCCATGCCAAAAGGAGAAGTGATGACATTGTTGGCAAAGCATATATACAATGATGTTTTCATTCAATTTTCGCATTGTTAAACATTTGTTTTTCCTTTGTTTTCACTTTTTGCTTTTCTTTATGAAATCAGTGATCACAAAAAACCATAAAAACAAAAAAAAAAAAGCAAACATTTTTCATCTGCATAATGATTTGCTTGTTTAAATTCTGAAGTTTTCCTTAACCAAAATCATTATGCAGGTTGATCCTAAAACCCATTGAACATAATGATCCAACGCCATCTCCCAATTTTGAATTCCCTGTATTTGAGGCAGAGGAAGATGACGTTGAAGAGATTCCTGATGAGATCACCCGTCTCCTTGAGCACGAAGAGAAGATCATTCAGCCGCATCTCGAAGACTTGGAAACAGTCAACTTGGGGTCTGAGGATTGTGTTCGCCTGGTGAAGATTGGGGCACTTCTTGAAGAGTCTGTTAAAGAAGATTTGATCAGCTTGCTACGAGAATATTCAGATATCTTTGCTTGGTCCTATGAAGACATGCCGGGTTTAGATACAGATATTGTGCAACATTTCCTGCCTTTGAAGCCTGAGTGCGTGCCTGTGAAGCAGAAGCTCAGAAGAACTCATCCAGATATGGCAGTGAAGATCAAAGAGGAAGTTCAGAAGCAAATTGATGCGGGGTTTCTGGTGACTTCGACATATCCTCAATGGGTGGCCAATATTGTGCCTGTTCCTAAGAAGGACGGAAAAGTCCGTATGTGCGTTGATTACAGAGATTTGAATAAAGCTAGTCCAAAAGACGATTTTCCTCTACCACACATTGACATGTTGGTAGACAATACAGCCAAATTCAAAGTCTTTTCCTTTATGGACGGATTTTCCGGATATAATCAAATCAAGATGGCACCAGAGGATATGGAGAAGACAACATTCATCACACCTTGGGGAACATTCTGTTATCGAGTGATGCCCTTCGGTTTGAAGAACGCCGGAGCCACGTATCAACGAGCTATGACTACCTTGTTTCATGATATGATGCACAAGGAGATAGAAGTCTATGTTGATGATATGATTGCTAAGTCCCGACGGAAGTGGAGCATATTGAGCATTTGTTGAAGCTTTTTCAGCGTTTGAGGAAGTTCAAACTTCGCCTGAATCCGAACAAATGTACTTTTGGAGTCCGTTCCGGCAAGTTGTTGGGTTTTGTGGTAAGTGAAAGAGGTATTGAGGTTGATCCTGCAAAGGTCAAAGCAATACAAGAGATGCCTGCACCCAAAACTGAGAAGCAAGTCCGAGGTTTTCTTGGCCGCTTGAATTACATTTCCAGATTTATATCCCACATGACTGCCACATGTGCGCCGATATTCAAGCTCCTCCGGAAAGATCAGTCTCATGATTGGACCGAGGATTGCCAGAAAGCTTTCGACAGTATCAAAGATTATCTGTCTGAACCTCCGATTTTGTCTCCGCCTGTGGAAGGAAGACCTCTGATTATGTACTTGACAGTTCTTGAAGACTCGATGGGTTGTGTACTCGGTCAACAAGATGAATCAGGGAAGAAGGAGTTTGCTATATACTACCTCAGTAAGAAGTTTACTGATTGTGAGTCTCGGTACTCTACGCTTGAGAAGACGTGCTGTGCTTTAGCTTGGGCTGCTAAGCGTTTGCGCCAGTACATGATAAATCATACAACTTGGTTGATATCCAGAATGGATCCAATTAAGTATATCTTCGAGAAGCCTGCTTTAACTGGGAGGATTGCCCGTTGGCAGATGTTGTTGTCTGAGTATGATATTGAGTATCGAGCTCAGAAAGCTATCAAAGGTAGTATCTTGGCTGACCATCTAGCGCACCAGCCGATTGAAGATCATCAGTCTGTTCAGTATGACTTCCCGGACGAGGAAATTCTGTATTTGAAGATGAAAGATTGCGATGAGCCTACACTTGATGAAGGTCCAGAACCTGGTTCCAGATGGACGATGGTGTTTGATGGCGCTGTTAATCAATATGGAAATGGAATTGGGGCAGTGATTATTACTCCCCAAGGTTCACACATTCCGTTTACAGCAAGGCTAACTTTCAAATGCACGAATAACATGGCGGAGTATGAAGCCTGTATTATGGGACTTGAAGAATGCATTGATTTGAGAATCAAGTATCTTGATGTCTATGGTGATTCAGCCTTGGTTGTCAATCAGATCAAGGGTGAATGGGAGACGAATCAGCCAGGTCTCATCCCATACAGAGATTATGCAAGACGATTTCAACTTTCTTTACAGAAGTTGAATTTTATCATATTCCTCGAGAGGATAATCGGATGGCAGATGCTCTTGCTACGCTTGCTTCCATGATTGTAGTCAGATGGTGGAATGATGTTCCCAACATTACTGTGATGCGCTTGGACAGACCCGCTCACATATTTGCAATCGAAGACGTGAAAGATGACAAGCCTTGGTATTTTGATATCAAGAATTTCCTCCAGAACCAGGTCTACCCGCCTGGGGCATCTGTGAAAGATAGGAAAACTTTGAGAAGGTTGTCAGGCAGTTTCTACCTCAGTGGTGAAGTGCTGTACAAGAGAAATTTTGATATGGTTTTGCTCAGATGCGTGGATAGACACGAAGCAAACCTGTTGATGACTGAGGTCCATGAGGGTTCATTTGGTACTCATTCCAATGGACATGCCATGGCTAAGAAGATGTTGAGAGCAGGCTACTATTGGCTGACAATGGAGTCTGACTGTTGCAAGTATGTGAAGAAATGTCACAAGTGTCAAATTTATGCGGATAAGATTCATATTCCTCCGACACTCCTGAATGTGATTTCATCACCATGGCCTTTCTCTATGTGGGGAATCGACATGATCGGCATGATTGAGCCGAAAGCGTCCAACGGACATCGGTTTATTCTCGTAGCAATTGATTACTTCACCAAATGGGTTGAAGCCGCGTCGTACGCGAATGTAACCAGACAGGTGGTTGTGAAGTTTATCAAGAACCAGCTGATTTGCCGTTATGGTGTGCCAGAGAGGATCATTACTGATAATGGATCTAATCTGAACAACAAGATGATGGATGAGTTGTGCGCTGAATTCAAGATTGCACACCATAATTCCTCTCCCTACAGACCTAAGATGAATGGGGCTGTTGAAGCTGCTAACAAAATATCAAGAGGATTATCCAGAAGATGACTGTCACGTACAAAGATTGGCATGAGATGCTGCCATTTGCTTTGCATGGATATCGTACGTCTGTACGCACTTCAACAGGGGCAACCCCTTTCTCTCTTGTTTATGGCATGGAAGCCGTTCTCCCAGTAGAGGTGGAGATCCCATCAATGCGAGTCTTGATGGAAGCCAAGTTGACTGATGCTGAATGGATTCAGAGTCGTTATGACCAGTTGAATTTGATCGAAGAGAAGCGTTTAACTGCCATGTGCCATGGTCAGTTATATCAACAGAGAATGAAGAAAGCATTCGATAAAAAGGTCAAGCCTCGTGTGTTCCGAGAAGGTGACCTCGTGCTCAAGAAAGTTTTGTCTTTCGCGCCCGATTCCAGGGGCAAGTGGACTCCAAACTACGAGGGTCCATATGTTGTTAAGAGAGCCTTTTCAGGCGGTGCTTTGATGCTTACAACAATGGATGGGGAGGATTTCACTCGTCCTGTGAATTCAGATGCAGTTAAGAGATACTTTGCCTAAAAAAAAAGTATATGCAAATGAAAAAACAGAATAGCTCGCTAAGTTGAAAACCCGAAAGGGCGGCTTAGGCAAAAATGAGCGTCTCGGTGGAGAACCCGCAAGGGTAATCCAGGCAAAAATTAGAGACTTGAAAAAAGGAATATTTGCATCCCGCTAGATTGAGTACCTCACCCTGGGGCAATCTAGGCAAAAATTAGGGATTTGGCAAGTAACTGCATCCTGACAAGACTTTCTGTTCACCAGTCGTCATTTCGTCAGAAGATTCTCGATTCGTCGTCAACTGAAGCTTCGGATACATCGAGATTCAAATTGGTAGAGAAAGGATCATTATGTTCAATGTAGCCCTCTTCCAATATATATCACTGATTTCAAATTTGTACAGATCTATGGAGTCTTGCCATTTGCAGGCTACCATTCTATCAAATCAATTTGAGCTTTTTATCCAATTATTTGCACTCTTATTTGTTTCAATTCAACAAATGTTTTGCATGTTTTAAATTGATAAAATGTCATTGTTTTAAACAAATCAAATTTTTCAAAATTTTTGTTCAAACAAAGTGAACATTCACAAGATTGAAAGGATACTCAAGAATATCTCAGTGCTCTCCCGAGGGTGGCATGATTCCCAACAGGTAAGACATTCGTTCATATTCCTGGTTTGGTTGTATCTTCTTTCTTCAGATCTTTGTTGAGGTGGGTCCTCGAACAGAGTTGTTGTTGGGGTTGTTCCCCAGTATGGTCGCAAGCAGAGTGTTGTTGAAGACTTCGTTTTCTCCAGCAGCAGTTTTCCCAGCATGGGTGTTTTCTTGTAGAAGTTTCGGCGGTTGATGGTTTATCATCTTGGTGCCCCGTCACTTTCTCCAGTGGGTCGTTTGCCCCAGACTTTATTTGTCTCCTCAGCACAGTTATGAGTATAGCTGTTACTGATATCCCCATCGGATTTGCGAGCAGAGTTGTTATCACTCTTCCCAGTGCAGTTGCCAGCGGAGTTGTCTGTTTCCTCAGCACGATCGCTTTCTTTTTAAAGACTCAGTAAGTCAGTGGTTTGATACCCGGTACTTTACCTTTTCCCCGGCGAAGTCGTCTGCGGAATTGTTGCTATCTCTCCATCAGAGTTCTTCTCTTCAGCAGAGCAGGATTTATTTTCCTATTCAGTGGTTGATTTGGGTTGACATCCCAGTATTACATCCATCTTTTCCTCAGCTCAGTCTGCAGGATGTTTGTTGTGGCAGTTTCACCTGTTGAATACTCCGTCAATCCCCAGTATGGTCGGATGATGGCTCTAGCATCCCGAGAACGGATTGATTTCCTGACTATTTGTGATCCCCAGTAGAGTGGCTTATACTGCAGAATCTACTTGTTGTGATCAGTTTGCTATGTATATTCTTCCCAAGTGGAGTGGTTGTTGCAGAATCTACTTGTTTGATCTGTCCTCCCTCAGTGGTTTGTTCCCAAGAGAGTAGCCGACAGTCTTCCCCAGTAGAATTGCTTATGCAGTCAGATTCTATATGGATGATATCATTCTCCCTCAGTGGGTTGTTCCCCAGCGGAGTTGTGTGTATTTGCTTCTACAGCAGTTCGTGCTTATGCACTTTTTGTTTCTCAGTTGACACTGGGATCCCCTGCAGATATCTTGGATTTTCTCTTGTTCCCCTACAGATTCGTCTTGGTGGCCGCTTCTGCCCGTTGTGACTTTCTGTATCCTGATTGGGTGGTTTCCCGATATCTTTGACCCTCTGCTTCTTCAGCAGTACCTGCAGATCTTTGCTTTACAGCATGTAGATCTCCGCAGAATGGCTTTCCAGCTGGTTTTTCCCCTGGAAGTATAATACCGGACGTTTGGTTCCTGAACCTGTTTGTGTTAAAATTGTCCGTTTTGTCAGCATTCATCAAACATAAATCACGCATATTCATGCATATTCATAAAACATTCAGATATTCATGTTGCATTTCTTGCCATATATCTTTTGTTTGTCGTGTCTCCTGCTTTTGGTGATATAGATCTCTTTACAGATCTCCCCAAGCAGATGTTGGGTGTTTAAAATCTCTCCATATAGAGTCAGCCCCATAAACAGAAAATGCGTCTGTCTTTCCTTCTGCAGTTCCCCACCGAGATATACCCTCGTGGATGACGGTTTCTTCCGTTTCCTCCCAACACATATATTGGGATGGATTTTCCTATTTGAGTTATATCCTCATTAGGACGTGTCTTGATTCAGTCTGCCTTTTCGGATTGTTCCCGAATTGGCTATTTGTCAAATGTCTTGTGCTTCCCAGTGGGTTGTTCCCCAGCGGAATGTTTTTGGGCCTCTACCCGTATCCGGTAGCTATAAGTCCTACTTTTTCCTGGCTTTCTTGACAGAATTTGTGGTTATACACCTTTTATTCTCCAGCCAGAGTTGTTGGTTTTCTACCTAACAGTCGGTAGTTGTAAATCCTATTTTCCTGCTCCTCAGCAGTTTGTGGTTTGTTATAAACCCTATTTTGGTTTCCCGTGCGGATTTGTGATTTGTTCTATCCCCATGCGGAGTTGTTGGTCTTCTACCCCGTATTCGGTAGATGTAAACCCTAATTTTGTGGTTATCTTCATCTAGTCTTTGATGTTGATTTTCCTTTGCTTGGATAAGTTGCTCAGATCAGCACTTATATCCCTAGCAAGTCTTTTGTGGATAATTGCCGTATGCTAGCAATTTTATCCCCAGTGGGTCCTTTCACCGTTTGCTAGTGATTTGTTCCCCGGATCATTGGTTGTATACCAATACATCCCCAGCTAGTCCCTGTGGATAATTGCCGGATGCTTGCAAATTATCCTCAGCAGATCGCCTTTCATTTATCCTTTTGTTGGTAATGTCTGTTGCTCCCTTTTGATTGGCCATCATTGTATACCTATTCTGGTATCCCGATGCCTTTCTTTTCGGATTTTATCCTATAAACAACCCAGTAACCGGTTCAGGATAATTTTCCATGCGAGGTTATTATTCACGTTTTGACGGCTATGAATAATATATCTCATGCGCTCTTTAGTTGGAATCCTTTGTTGATTTTCCCCAGCTGAGCAAGATTCGTATTCTCTGTAGAATCGAATATCCATCCTTTAACCAGTTTGTGTTTTGGATGATGAGTGTTTTGGAACACACACCAATTCACGTTTTTTTTGTCCATCCTTTAAACAAGTCTGCTGTTCTAGCTTTCTTCAGGGTGATGAGTGTTTTGGAACACACACCAATTCACGTTTTTTCGGCCATCCTATAAACAAGTCTGCTGTTCTAGCTTTCTTCAGGGTGATGAGTGTTTTGGAACACACACCAATTCACGTTTTTTCGGCCATCCTTTAAACAAGTCTGCTGTTCTAGCTTTCTTCAGGGTGATGAGTGTTTTGGAACACACACCAATTCACGTTTTTTCGGCCATCCTATAAACAAGTCTGCTGTTCTAGCTTTCTTCAGGGTGATGAGTGTTTTGGAACACACACCAATTCACGTTTTTTCGGCCATCCTTTAAACAAGTCTGCTGTTCTAGCTTTCTTCAGGGTGATGAGTGTTTTGGAACACACACCAATTCACGTTTTTGTATCCATCCTTTAACCAGTTTGTGTTTTGGATGATGAGTGTTTTGGAACACACACCAATTCACGCTTTTTTTGTCCATCCTTTAAACAAGTCTGCTGTTCTAGCTTTCTTCAGGGTGATGAGTGTTTTGGAACACACACCAATTCACGTCTTTGGTCGGTCACCTGTTACATACCTACAACCCGGTATCCTTGGTGTTCCTTCCTGTTTTTTTGTTACCCTTATACCGGTAACATCTCATTTCTTTGTTGCTTCCTTAGTGAAGTCTTTCCTGTTGCTTCTCCCCAGGAGTCAGCTTGTGTCTCTCCAAGGGATTTATTTTCCTTTGGAATTCTTTTCCCCAGTGTGAGTCCTTCACTCCCCAGTGAGGTCTCCAGTCTGTTTTCTGTTTTTCCCTAATCAGAGTCATGTCTTGTTCACGCTGTGTCAGTTTTGTTTATCCCCAACTAGAATTTTGTTAGAATCTCTGTTCCTGGTGAGTGTACTACTCCGATGGATCGTCTTTTCTTCTGTGTGAATCATATTCCCCACAGAATTCGTGTCTTTTGCATGCATACATTTGCATCATGAGGTCTCTTAGGGACCAAAATTTGTCTCATTACTGTTATTTAAGCCCATTCTACCGCGTCGAGATGAAGATTTCTAAACTTCACTTCTCCGGCTAGAATGACCTTAAATAGGGGCATCTGTAAGACCCCAATTTTGGCCCTAAGATCCCTCATGGCCCATATCATATCATACCATGGCCTCAAGGATCATTGCATGCCCTAGCTCCCCTCCTAGTGGGTAGGTTGCCTTGTGAGTTGATTCTTGATCACCAAGCATGTTTTGCATTTGTATATCATTGCTTTTCATATGTTTATTAACCAAAAAGTACAAAATTTTGTCAGCTTAACCTTGTTGCTTGCAGTTGAAGCAATCATCAGCAATTAGGTCAAAGTCAGTCATTGGTCAGTCAAAGCAGTGGATGGTGGCCATTCTTGCAGAATTTGGGCACCATGATCAATAATAAAGAGTTCACATAACTTGGGACATCATTTGGAATCAAGTTCTCAAAGAATTAGGGTTTGGAATTCATCAGAAGTGGTTCAATCATGCAAAACCCTAGAAAAGTCAACAGAAAGTCAAACTTGGTCAACTGTGGATTTAATCAATGATTTGATGGATGGAATTGATTTGAAGGAGTTCATTCATGTCCATACAAGCCTCATATATCATGCCAAACCTCATCATGGAAGAATTTGAGGTCAAACAGAAAATTTCCCAAAATAGAAAGTGGACCTGTAATTTCAACTGCCAAAAATGGAAACTTCTTGATCCTCAACTTACATCATGATACAAGCTTCAAATGAATTTTTTCCCAACATGAAAGTTGAAGATCTTGTTCTCCCATTTTCAAAAAGTCCAAGAACACCCAAATCCCATGTATGGTTGTCAAGATATGATCAAATCATTTTCACAAAATCTTGAACTTCAAAAGGCCATATCTCATGAACCATTTGGCCAATTTTGGTGGGGTTTTTTCCTACAAACCACATTTCATCTCCTCTTTACAAAAATATAAATTTCATGTACCAAAAATCTATGGATCAAAATGGCATTTTTGAGCTTGACTTCATTAAAATTCAAGTGTGGACCAAAAGTTGACTTTTTGATTTAGCATCTTTTAAACACTTTGGCCAATTAGAAATGTTCAGAAACATCATTTGTGACTTGCTCAAGGCCCAAACTCGGCCAGACCTCACACCCTCCATGTGCATTGGTTCAAATTAGCAAAATGCAAATTCCTTCCATTTGAGTTAACCAAGTTTAGCACATGATTAACCAAGCTTAAACAGACATATATAACTTCATTTCCTGCCAATTAAACCCTAGCTGCAGCCTGAAAACGCACAGAAATTCTCATTCTCTCATTTTTGCATTTTGCTCACCTTGCATTTTTCTGCCAAAATCTTCGAAGCACCACGAGTTCTCTTGGTTGTTTCATGACCTGGACATCATTGGGAGACCATTCCAAGCTCCATTATTCTACTGTAAAGCATTCCATGTCCTGTTTTTCTCTAAAGCACAATAATGGCCAATCGAGATTTGAAGGATTCTAAGCCTTGCTGAGACAAATAGCTTCAAGTATTCATCATTTCAAAGCATTGTGGACCTCTGTTTGAGCTGGAAGCATCCAAACAACACTGTTCCATTGAGTTCTTCAAATCAAGTGAGTTTTTCGACCTCTTTATTTTTCCAAATCTTGCTATACATCATGTAGGTCTTACTTAGCTGGTTGATTTAAGCTTTGAATCATGTCAAATGGTTGGCTATTTAGGAAGATATGTTGTTTGTAAGTTTGGTGTATGAACTTGTTTTGCTCGATTTGCCTTGCTTGAAGTGATTTAGTGAAATTTGATGCTACATTCTTGTTGTATGATGTTTGCTGACTCTATTGGCATGGTCAATTTCGAATTCTGGGCGATTTGTTTTTTTTTCTCATGTTTGAATGATGAAGATGATTACTGCAGTTTTGAAACCTTAGACTCTGCCCAGAAAATTCACATGAAATGTGTTTGGATTATGGTGGTTTGATGTTGCATTGAATGTTAATGTTTCAGTGCCTTGCTGTTTTTGAAGTTTGTTTGAATTCGTTTTATGATGTTTTGAATGAACAAGTTGAAGTTGCTGTGTTAAAACCCTAAGAAGAATCCAGAAAATTCGCATGAAATGTGTTTGGTTTGTTGTTGTATGATGCTGCATGAACATTACTGTTTCACTGCCATGCTGTTTGTATATTGTTGTTTGAATTTCGATTGATGATGAAGATGGAACATTGCTGCTAAAACCCTAATTGAATTTTGAACCCAGAAACACGATTGGTCTGTTGTTCCTTCTTGTTTTGCTGAACCTCCACTGTTCCATTGCCCGTGCCCTGTTACCATGTGACACGCAGGAGACCAAAACTCACCGTTTCATTTAACTGGCAACTTATTTACCAATATGCCACCGTGCCCTAACTATTTAATTAATCATGTGGTAAATTATTATGTGTTCAATATTTATTCCATTTGATTCAACATCTTCCAAAAATCACAATTTACTCATTTTAATTCCAAAATTCATGAAAATTTCAGCATTGTGTTCATCTTAATGTCTACTTTTTTATCATGATTTTTGCTGAATTTTTGGTTGGCTGGATTTTAAATGGTATGAGGTTTCTTGACATGTATGCACATTTTACACATTTTGCCAAAACCTTTTGTGAAATGATGATGATGTATCCAATGCCCCTGAAATTTTTTGTGGTTAATCTACACTCATTCATGTTTGTTTTGATGTAGAGTTATTGAATTTATCATATGTGGTTTGTGAGATATGAATTTTGGAAGTAGGGTGTGACAATTTGTGTCACACCATTGATTTGCAATTTCATGATTTTTGTTGACATGCTTCCTGACCTCCAATTAATGTGAAATTTTGCATGATCCATCTATTATATGTCTAGTTGATGTGTGAATTTTCCTGGAATTAATTATGCCATTTCCTAATTGTTTGAGATTTTTCTTCCCTGCCTAGTCAAATGTTGACTTTGTGTGACACACCTTGCCATTTCCTTTGTGAAATTCTCATACTTTATTGGATGATCATGAAATTTTACATGTGCATACTAGACATCTTAAGCTTTGCATTGGTGTTGATCCCATTCATTTCTCATCTGTTTTCATTTAGTTATGATTTTTTGAAGTTGATACATGTATGTTTGACTTCTTTGGGCATGATTGAAATTGTTTTGACTTCCTGATTTTAATTGACCATCTTCCCATGATCCAATTGAGCTGAAATTTTATATGCATGCTATGTTATGGATTGTGATTGACCCTGAATTATTTGATAATTTTTGGAATTGACTATGTTTGGTTTTGAGCTAAGTCTTGCTGTTGACTTCTATAAGCCCTCATTTGCCATGCTTTGACTTCTTTTGTCTATAAAATCATGATGATGAATGATATGCATGTGGGACCAATTGAGTTTGCTTCTTGATTGTTTAAACTTGATTTTGGTTGACTTTCATTTGCTGTTTTGACTTTCTCATCTCATTTTGACCCTAGGCTTGTCCTAGTGGTCCTGTTGCTTATGTTTGAGCTCATTGTTTCAGGTTAAGCACAAATGCTTCAAAGAGAACAATCCAATTTTGTTTGAGCTTGATTGTTTATCATGTGCTAACCTCTTTGTTTTGTAGGTTGCTTGGCTCATAAGCCTTGTGTCTTGTGCTTTGCACATTTGTCTATCTGTTTGACTGTTGACTTCTGTTTCCTTTTGCTTTGACTGTTGAACTGTGTACTGATTTGTTTGACTATTTCAGGTACCATTAGTTGCTTAGTTCTTTGAACTTGCTTTGCTTTGCTATTTAGCAATTTGCTTTGAGGTAATCCCTCTTTCTTCATGTAGTCTGGAGACCCGGCCTGTTATTTGGCCGGGCAAACTGTCTGAAGTCCTCCTTAAGAGGCAATGCTTGTGTGTGTTTATATTTGTCCCAAGCAGGAAAAGTCCTTCAAATAAGGCAATTGGTAGATCAAAGGGATAAGCAACCTATCCCCTACTATTCGGTGAGTCTTCTCCTTGCTCCCATTACATGGTTGTAGCATTGAGATCAAAGCCCAAGATCTATCGAGTCAATAATGTGGAGAGAGTTCCTACTTTCTGAACTCCCACACCTTCTGATATTCAGATGCTCTCCCTGACCAGGGATAAGAGCAATGAGGCACACCCCTCATATCCTTTCATCTGCTTCACCTTAGCCCCTCAATGGCAAGGTTAAGAGCAACTTTTGACCCTATTCCAGTTGGCTTCAATGCCTAACCCTCTTGTATGAGCCTCCTTGTATGGTTATAGAGTGTGCTGTTTGATTCTCATTGATTGCTTGATTGTTTCATATGCACATGCTTGCTTGTATGCTCTATGCATTTATCATCATTTATTGCTCATCAATGCATAATCATCTCATTTGTCTTGATGACATTATCATTGTTGTTTGCCCATTGAGGACAATTGTAAGACCATCCATTGGCCATTGCTCCTATGATATGGAAGTGAGTATAAGACCATCACCTTGGCCACTCATCTTATCTTTGCTTGATGCATTTGATTGTATGTGAGGATGCAATTGTAAGTCCCTGTAAGTTGGCATTTGCTTTCCTATGATCATGTGTTGCTTCTGTTCTTGTATGTGAGGATGCAACTGTAAGTCCCTGCAAGTTGGCATTTGTATTCCTAGGACCATACTGTGGAGGTTAGAGTAAGCCCAGATAGATTGGCATCTGACATCCATGTTTTGCTTCTGTTTTTGTATGTGAGGATCCATTGTAAGTCCCTGTAATGTGGCATTGGTTTTCCTATGAGCATATGTGGAGTTAACCTGAGTCCAGATAGATTGGCAGTTGATTTCCATATTTCATCTTCGTTTTCTTTTGAGGAGATTAGTGTAAGTCCATTGAGTGGCATCTGATATCCCGTTCTGTTTTAGGAGATTGGTATAAGCCCAGTGATTGGCATCCGATATCCGCTTTTGTTGACTTTCTTGTTTGTTTGTTATTATCCATTGCTATTCCAAAGAACACACTTGAATCATCCCCTATATGATCTCAAGAGGTGAACCTTCTAAGAAGTTTTACAATCCATCTCCATCCTTCATCCTCATTATGTCCTAAACCTTTTCACACTTTGATTTCAAACTTGACATAGATATTGTGCAAACATCTTCATGTTTTCTAACTAAAAACCTGGACCCCAAGTCCTTGACCTTTTTTTCAAAACTCCATTTCATAACACTTCTTTTGAATCAATCTTAATCATACTTTGACCCTACTTTCATAATCACAATCAATTAACTTCACACATTCAATTGTTTTGGCTTTGTCCATTGTTAATCTTTTCATGCATTAGCCATAGGTTTCAATTATCATTGTGGTTGATGTAAATCTTGCCTATCCTTAGTGAGTTGACAGTAAGACTTCCGTACTGAAAACAGGGCTAACCCCTCTAGTACGTCGAAGCTATCCTCGCATGGTGGATGTTGGTCTTGGTCGAGTTTTCTCCCATTGATAATGAAAAGCCTCAGTGCTTGTGTTTAAAATTGAATCCACCAACTTTTGGAAATCTTTTAGCCGAACTACGGCGTTTTGATCCTTACCTTTGATGGAAGGTACGTAGGCAGCGGGTTCATCCGTTCGAACACAAAAATAACTAACTTGCACATTCTTTTCTCATCATCCCAATCATGTTTGCACAATACTTATGTCATAACAAATAACAATTTTATACAACAAGTGTGAAAAGGGCTCCCTAGGAGTACCTAGGACGTAGTGGGTGCCTAACACCTTCCCATTGCGTAATTTACCCCTTACCCAGACTCTCTGATCTTTTTATTAGTTTTCTACGTGTAAAACTTCTTAGGCTTTTGTTCGCTTTTTAGCCAATCCTTTGGATAAATAAAAGTGCGGTGGCGACTCGAAAATTCATTGTATCTCTTGCTTATGGTTTAATCGATAAATCATATAGCGACGAATACACCGCTACACATAGGAATAGGGTCAAAGGAGACCTTCTTCCTCTCAAAGTTTTGTTGGTTATGATTATTGTTGTTGTTGTTGTTGGTTATTTATTGCGGTTATTGTTGACGTTGTTGTTGCTAAATCGGAATTGGTTGATTGTTGGAATTGTTGGAAAATACAGGAATTACTGATGAAACTTGATGTTGATGTTGACGAGGTTGAGAACTTTTTCTGACATGAGGCCTCATCTGCCTCCCCACTGACACTGAATTAGTTTCTCCTTCCTTCCTCTTGGAGAAACTCCCACCATATTTCTTGCTAGACAATGCTTCTTCTTTAAACAGACGTCCTTCACGGATTCCTTCTTCTAGCCTCATTCCCATATTTACCATTTCGGTAAAGTCATTGGGGGCACTTGCGATCATATGTTCGTAGTAAAACGAACTCAGCGTCTTCAAGAATATCTTCGTCATTTCTTTCTCCTCAAGAGGTGGACTAATTTGGGAAGCCAACTCCCTCAATCTCTAGGCATACTCTTTGAATGTATCTTTATCCTTCTGAGACATAGACCTCAGCTAGTCTCTATCGGGTGCCATATCTACATTGTACTTGTTCTACTTAACAAAGGCCTCGCCCAAGTCGTTGAAAGTACGGACATTTGCAATGTCCAAACCCATATACCATCTTAAAGCAGCTCCAGTCAAACTGTCTTGGAAATAGTGAATCATCAACTGATCATTATCAGACTGAGTAGACATTTTTCTGGCATACATCACAAGATGGATCAACGGACAAGTATTCCATTTATACTTTTCAACGTCGGGGACCATGAACTTCATCGGGATTTTAACATTGGGGACCAGGAAGAGCTCAGCAACACTCTTCCCAAACAAATCTTTTCCTCTTAAAGTCTTCAACTCTTTGTGCAGCTCGAGGAACTGATCTTTTATCTCTTACATTTTCTCATACACGTCTGGACCCTTAGATAGCTCAGAATGGTAGATCGTGTCCTCAACATGAGGCAGAGTATGAATAACAGAAGGTGGCACTGACATTACCGGGCTAGATGCCGCCAGAGAGACAAAGGTGGGCGCATACCCTTCTAGCATAAAATTGGATGGCATCCCCCAAGGGAATCCAGGAGGCATAGAAGGACCGGATTGACTGGAAGCAACAGGAACAGTTGAGGTAGCAACCTCAGAAATGACAGTCCTTTAGGGAGGAGTTGTGGGAGTTGGTGATGACTGGTTATGTGCAGCAATGACAGATTCCATCAGCGTTGTTAACCTGGAAATCTCGTCCTTCAGCTCTCTATTTTCTTGCCCTAGATGCTCCATGATCATTGGTTGATTAGCACGAGTGTTATAACGGTGAGTCAGCTTGGCTAAAGCACAGAAGAATAATTTATGAGACATCTGACGGAAGAAAAACCTGCTATGAAAATGATGCATGAAAGGCAATATTTTTTATTATTTTTAATTTCAAGGAACATATGAAGTTCTATTTGCAAATATATAATAATAGTAACAATTTGATCGACCATAAAATCTCTCTTTATTCATAAAATTTGGAAGGATTACACTGAGTACAATTTCAAAAACAAAAATACAAATACAAGAGAAAAGGAAACTATCATCCTAAGGATACCTTAGCAACGACATCAGATGATCTGGCTGTGGGCGCATACTTCCTTTGGATGCGTCGAATCTCAGAATCAAAGGATGTCTTCATCTAAGCCTTCTCAAAGACAGGTTGATCAACAATCTTCTTCCAAGCACCAGAAGGTTGAGGCATACTAGAGGAAGATATACCTTATGGCTCTCTTTGTCTCTTCACTACTCAGTCTTCAAGAATCTCAATAAGCACATCCTTGTCTTTCAACTTAAGTTGCAACTCTTCGTGCTTTCGGCTCAAATGGAACCACTCTTCCCACATATCTCTCTTTTGCTTCATCTTGGTGAGTGTGTATTCCAACTCCTCTACATCTTGGTTAGGGAGATTTGATGACTCGTCCACAACCAAAGACATAGGTCTTTCACAAGCATACAACATTGTAAGACCCCAATTTTGACCTTAAGATCCCTCATGCAATCTCATCATATGCATTAGCATTGGGATCATACCTTGGCATTCTCCTTACCTCTCTTTCATTGGGTTTGTTTTAGGAGAGATCACCAAGCACCATGTGATTATATCATACTTGTATATTATCATTTTACTAACTAAAATACCAAAAATATGTCTTTTCATTTGCCTAACTCTTTTGTAGGTAGGGCATGATCCCCTTTGATCTATTAAGTTCACATCTAGGGTTTAAGACCCTCATTGCTAAGAGCACAACCAAGGAATGATCCACAATGGCTCTAAGAATCATATATGAGTCCCAGTGATCTCTACATCTTATTTTGGTCAATCATTCTTCAAGAGTTTGGAGTTGGTTTGCCTTGGAAACCCTAGTTCATTTAGGTATCTTGACTAACTTCTTCAATAAGATTCTTCACCAATTGATCAAATTTCTCAAGAGACACTTCAAAATTCATCATCTTATGCATATGTGATCTACCATGAGCCTAAAAAGTCAAGAGAATTTCAAGTTAGCAAGTTGGTTGATGGTGGTTGGCCAGATGGATTCATCTAATAAAAACTGGGTCTCCCTAGACCCTATCTCCTACAATTTTCATCATACGAAAATGATTACAATAGCAAAGTTACTCTAAATTACATTCTAAACAACTTTCATGTTTAAGTCTAGAGCTAATTTTTCTTGGAAATTCATTTTCTATGTTGAAACATTATAGGTCATTTTGTCTAAACCCTAATTTGAAAGTCAACTTCCCAAGGCCATAACTTGCTCAATTTTTATGAGATGAAATATTTACAAGTTGAAAAATCAAATTTAAGATTTATACTTCAACTTTGATGTTTGGAGTGAGATCTAAATAAACTTTTATGAGCATGTGATATGAGGATACATTATAGGTCATTTTGGACCAATACCATTGAACAAGTGATTTTCCTCAACTTCAAAAATGCATAACTCACTCATCATAAATCCAAAAGATGTCAAATTGGAGACCATTTTGATGGTTTTTGAAATAGATACAACTTTGCTGGATATACTTTTCTCATTTGGAGCTCACATGAAAAGTTGAGCAAGATGGAATAATTGAATATGTGACTTGACACTTGAAAAATATTTTGACATATTGAAATTTCCAAACTTCCACCTCAAAATTCACCATGATACAAGTTCCAAATGGAAAAGTATTCAAAATAAGAGTTGTCCCTCTTGATCTAAGATTTCCAAAGACTCCTAATTCACTCATTTTGGACAAAGTTTGATGGGTCTGCGCATGGCTTAAACAGGCCTATATCAGTTGGCAAGATTCATGATTCAAATGTTCAAACAACTTTGCCTTGCCATCCAAGCTTCATGCAGACCTCATTTCAGTTGATTGTGGACCTAATTGGATTGCTTCATGGGCTTGCACACGCCCATGCAAGCATGTGCATTGCATTGACATTTTTGGAGAATTTTTCAAGTGTGCAAATAACACTTCTCATCGCTATAAATAGAGGTCCAATGCCTCAGTGCAAAGGACTTTGCGCGCCAGCTTTGCCCCCAACCTTCCAAACCCTCTCAGTTCAAAGGAAAACTTGAGAAATTTCAACTGAAATTTGAGTTTGAATCTCACTATTTGCAGATTCAAAAACTCCGGGATCCAAAGCTTTGTATTACTCTTAAGCCACTTCCACAAGCTCCATAAGCAAGATCAAGCATGAATTGAAGCAAGAGAGATCCAGTTCAGCACAACATTGAAGGTATTTTTCCAGATTTTCTTCTCTTCGTTTCTCTCTCAATTCTCATCAATTCTCTTGGACCCTTGGTTGTCTGAAGTCCTGCCAATGTAGGCAAGAAGATTGAGTTGCTTTGAGGTCAAATCAAAGAAACTCAGTTGACACACCTCAAAATTCAACTCCACGTATCTCTCTATATATTTGGAGTTAGTTAAAATTGAGGTGATATTCGTGATCTACGCCATTTTTTCTTTAAGATCATGTCCTCTTTTTTCATTTATGATGAGGTGATGATTGAACCAGTCCGGCCAGGGTCATCGAAGAAGATGACCGGCCTTTGGCTCCGGCGATGCGCTGGAAGTGTTCAGAGCCATTAGATGAGTTTAAAATGTTTTAATTATGAGTGTAGATTGTGATTACCCAGCGTGTGATCAGTTGACTCAAGCGCATCATGGAACGCGCACTCTCCACCACTTGATCTGCCATCTCAATTAATGAGAGAGATTAAGTGGTCCACGTTTTTTTGATTATCTGATTTTTATTTTTATTTCTTTGATTTTCATTAATTCATACTAATTTTAATATTGATCCGAAAAATATGAGAGTTTCACCAAAAAAATTTAATAAAATCCTCTTTCATTTACCTAATTAAAATTATTTTTTGGATCATTATTAATATTTTTCGTGATTTAATCGATTTTGTGATTATTTTTAATTGTTTAAAAATACTTTTAAGTTTCCAAAAATTATGAAAAAACTTCTCCAAGGTCCTTTGACCTTGTTTGACCTATGATAATCTCATGGCCATTTCTTTGGTTTTTTGATGAGGTTTTAGGAAATTGACCAACCATATTTAATTTAATGCATTATTTTTTATATTTTTAATTGTTTAAATGCCAAATTAATTGTGTTGAGCCATTTTAATTGACTTTGTGAATTTAACTTGTGTTGTGGGGCCTTGGTCAAGGTTGATTTGACTTTGTTAGGTTAAGATCATTGGATTTAGGGAATTGATGGAATGTACATTCCATCTCCCAAAATGAATGAATGATCTTGACTTGGTAAAATCCCTCCTTTATCCAATTTGAGTTTGATCCATTTCCCCTCCCTCTTCATCTCATTCCCCTTCTTTATGCATTCATGTCATGGACATATAATATCTCTATATTCTACGACTAGTTGATTGAAAAATCAACATAAGTATGGATGAGATTAGGTCCACCCCACTTTGCATATTCTTTTTGTGTGTGGTATGTTGCATGAGCATATTTCATCATACAATGTCTCTAACATGCATTAACACCAAAATTCTATTTCCCGACCTCAAATAGTTGTGACTTCTACATAAGTCCAATTATGATTGCTTAACATAGCGCTAAATTTTGACCCAAAAGGCATAGCATTCTAGTTAGTAAGATTGTAAGTCTACCCTCTTTCATGGTATTGTGTGGAAACTTGGCCTTTTTTCCTTCCTTTGGAAGATGTCTTGGTTCAAGGATCCATGCTTGTGATAAGTGGGTTGAGTGTTCTCCAAAGAATGACTTAAACAAAAGCAAAAGCAATACTAACTTCTAACTCATTAACAAATAACATTTAATTTTAGGTCATTTACATTTAATGCAATTTAATTTTTGAGCTTTATTCATTTGCAAATATTCATACCATTCTAATTGTTTGTGTTAATGTCATTTTCACTTTGTCCATTTGGACCATATTTTTTGTGATATATTTTCTTTGTGTATATTGTGTTTGTTTGTGTGGTCTTTGACCATTAATATACATAATAAGAACAAAACCCCAAAAAAAATCTTGTGTGGACTGTTGGTTGATCTGAGACAATTGGACTTAGAATTTAGGAAGGGCTCCCTTTGCAAAGGACTTGGCCAATGCAAACTTTCATGTAACCAAGTGCTTGTAATTTGAAACTTCATCTGATACATCATTGAAGATCCATTTGAGTTCATCTGCAACAAGATCATTGTGAAGCTGTTGTTTTGAACCTGTGATTTATGTATTATGGAATTCATCTGCTACATGGGAAATTTTGAAGAAGATCATGGAGTTGCTAAGCTTGGATGTGGCTATCTTTATTTGATGCCTTTCTCTTCAAGTTGATATTTTGTGCATTGTTTGTTGCTTGATTCTAAAAGTCCAAGGGAATTTGGGTTTCTATATGACATTCTTGTCTATTGGATTGCAACCCATTGGTCAGATCTTTTCAACTCTTAACTTTTAAATTTATGCTTAAGATTAGTCTCTTCATCTCGTCCCCACTTCTTTAATTTCAAAATCTCTCCCTCCTTTTAAAATATTCTTTGCTTGTGTTTGTTGATTTTTGAATTTTGACCATTTTTGTAAATTAGAAACTTTGGCCTTATGCCATTGCATTTTCAAACTCATTTTCTTAATCAAACTTGTAAATAAACTTAACTATACTTGACTTAAAATTTCAAAAGCCAAAAATAACTAACTCATTCAAACCATTTTTAGGCCTTTGTGCCTTTCAAACTTAAAATTTTGTTAAAAGCAATGCATCCACTTTGAAATTGATACCACGAATTACGAGGTTTTGATCCCTCATTTTTATGTTGGTACGTATGCACAAGTCCGAAGCTCTTGTCAAACACAAAAATATAATTAATGAATTCTTTTCTCATCCCCCATTCTATTTGTTTGCAATAACTTTTATACCCAAAAACATATGCACACAGAAAAAGGCTCCCTAGGAGTACCTATGACACTTTGGGTGCTAACACCTTCCCTCTGTTTAACCCACCCCCTTATCTGTAATCTATGACATTTTATTAGTTTTGATTTGAAAACTTCTTATTCTTTTGGGTTTTGTTCGTACTTTTCCCTTTTTCCTTGGAAATAATAAAAGCACGGTGGCGAATCTTGTTTATTTGATGACTAGCTTATCCATAGCTTGATGATCATGAATTTACCGCTACAGAAATTAAGTGGCGACTCTGCTAGGGAGTAGTCTCCAGTGGGTTTAGCCTACTTTTTTGTGTGTATATAATTATATATCTGATGTATGTATATTTATTTGTGTGATATAATCTGCTTGCTGTGCTTGGTGGTCTCTGAGTGGTGAGATAAGTTCTAACCCGAACTTGAGTGCAATTAAGATAGGAGGATGGTATAGTCATGTTCGAATTGTGTGGAGTAGTCCTTAACAAGTTGGCTTGAGACCCATCTGCTCAGTGGAGACCCTTTTGGATTTAGAAATGTCACACAAGTATTTGTGGTTAGGCATTACTATCTCTGATTTGGGGTCCGAGAAGCTGAGGTCCGTAGAACATTTAACCCCTCTTGGCCTATTTAGGACGTAGTGCGGAGACTGTTCAAGTGTAGACTTGATAACAGTTGTTACGCGATACTACACTCAAACGAGTTTCTCTTGAGAATATTATGGGTTGATGAGTCAGTCATCCTAACCTGTAATATCCGATAGATGGAGTTAAGACTCTGGGAACTTTTTAGAACATGATCTACAAGTTTTTATCCTTAGTTCACTCCTTTGGGATGGTTATTACCCAGACTCCATGCTCATGACTCACAACAAACCCTTGATTCTTGGTTGATCCAATTAAGTCTTGTCAATATCAATGGAACTTGAGTGTTGATAAGGTGAAAACTATAATCCACCAAAATGGATGATTGATCTTGACAATGACTTGATTCATCCCTTGACCTTTGTTTATTTTCCTTGTGTGTGATCCCTTATTTGTGATTGTTGCATTCATGCACATCATAACATTCATCACACCAAAAAAAATCAAGGAACTGAGGTGTTATTTGCAAATATTTTCAGACCATGGATTCTGGATGAAGGCACACTAAGAAGTACGATTTCAGATGTCCCGACTTGAAAGAGTTAAGTTAGCTAGCATCTTTTGTATTAGATCCCTTGTACTTCAAACAACGCCATGGGAAGCTTTTGTTTATCTTGTCTGCTGATGTGGTTGAAGGACTCTTGAGTGTGTTGGTTCAGTTTTATGACCCTCTCTACCGTTTTTTCACTTTTCCGGATTATCAGCTTGTGCCTACGTTGGAGGAGTATGCCCATCTCTTGGGAATACCTATTTCTAGCAAAGTGCCTTTTAGTGGATTCGAATAGATTCCCAGATCTCATCTTATTGTTGAAGCTATTCACTTGAAGAAGTCTGAGATAGAGTCTCATTGGGTGAAGAAAGGAGGGTTGTTTGGGTTGACTTATGAGTTCCTCATCAAGGAAGCTACTGCCTTTGCTCAAGCCGGTAGTGTGGACGCTTTTGAAGCTATCTTTGTGTTGCTCATCTATGGATTAGCTTCGTTCCCTAACATTGACGATTTTGTTGATGTTAACACCATTAGAATTTTCTTGATTGGGAATCCTGTGCCTACTTTGTTGGGTGATATATACTTCTCTTTGCATCTAAGGGATTCTAAAGGTGGTGGAGCGATTGTCTGTTGCATTCCTCTTCTGTATAAGTGGTTTATTTCACACTTGCCTCAGACACCTGCTTTTATGGAGAACAAACAATGTCTACAGTGGTCTCAGAGACTTTTGTCTCACACTAATGATGATATAGTTTGGTATGATCCTTCTTTGAGCAGTTTGGAGATTATTGATAGTTGTGGTGAATTCTCTAATGTGCCTCTCATTGGTACACAAGGAGGAATTAACTACAATCCTGCTTTGGCTCTTCGTTAACTTGGGCTCCTTTTGAGAGACAAACCTAATAACACTTTATTAGAAGGTTTTTTCTATCAATAGGGTAAAGATCCCTACCATTTGAAACAGAAGATTGTGCATGCTTGGCATAATGTGCATAGGAAAGAAAGATCTGAGCTTGGCCCACGCAATTGTGTAGCTTTGGAAGCTTACACTCTTTGGGTGAAGAAAAGAGTTTTGGAGTTGAAGATGCCTTATCCTTGTGAAAGACCTATGTCTATGGTTGTGGTTGAGCCATTAACTCTCCCTAACCACGATGTAGAGCAGTTGGAAGACGCGCTCGCCAAGATGGAACAAGAGAAGGATATGTGGGAAGAACGTTTCCATGCTTTGAGCCAAAAGCATGAGGAGTTGCAGCTTGAGTCTAAGGACAAAGATGCACTTATTGAGCTACTTGAAGATCGGGTGACAAAGAGACAGAGAGAGTCGAAGGTTTCATCTTCCTCTAGTATGCCTCAGCCTTCCGTTGCTTGGAAGAAGATTGTTGATCAGCTTGTCCTCGAGAAGACTCAGATGAAGGCTTCTTTCGAGACAGAGATCCGACGCATCCGAAGGAAGTACGCGCCTTCAGCCAGATCTTCTGGCGTTGTTGTTAGGGGTCCTTAGGATGACTAGTCTCCTTTTCTCTTGTATTTTTCATTTGGTTTCTGAAATTGTACTCAGTGTAATCCTTCCAATTATATAAATAAAAGATATTTTTATGGTCATATCAAATTGTTGAAATTATTGTTTATATATATATATATATATATATATATATATATATATATATATATATATATATATATATATATATATATATATATATATATATATGCAAATAATATAGTAAGTTCCATGAAAATAAAAACAATTAAACATTGCATTTCATGCATCATTTGCATAAGCAGGTTTCTCTATCGCCAGATGTCTCATTGGTTTTTCTTCTGTGCTTCAGCCAAGATGACTCATCGATACAATACTCGCGCCAATCACTCCAGAATCATGGAACATATTGAGCAAGAGAATAGAGACTTGAAAGAGGAGATCGCCCGCTTGACTTCCATGATGGAGTCAGTGTTAGCTGCTCAGAGCCAATCTTCTCCAATGCATGCAACTCCTCCTCCTCAGTGGACCGTTATTTCAGAGGTGGCTACCTCTACCATTCCCAAAATTGCTGATCACTTTGCACCCAACATGCCTACCGAATTCCCGTGGGAAATGCCGCCAAACTTTGTGCCCGAAGGTTTTGCGCCTATATTTGCTTCTATGTCGGCATCTAGCTCGGTCATGTCTGTGCCGCCACCTATCGTGCATACCCAGTCTCGTGTAGAAGACACCATCTATCATTCTGAGCCGTCTGAGGGCCCGGATGTGTATGAGAAGATGGATGAGATGAAGGACCAATTTCTTGAGCTACGTAAGGAATTGAAAACTTTAAGGGGTAAGGACCTATTCGGGAAGAGTGCTGCAGAACTGTGTTTGGTTCCAAATGTGAAGATTCTAGTGAAATTCAAATTACCTGACTTTGAAAAATACAAGGGGAATACATGTCCACTCAGTCATTTGGTGATGTACGCCAGAAAGATGTCTACTCAAATGGATAATGATCAGCTGTTGATCCATTATTTTTAAGATAGTCCGACCGGTGCCGCTCTGAGGTGGTACATGGGGTTGGATAGTGCGAGCATCCACACGTTCAACAATTTGGGCGAAGCATTTGTGAAGCAGTATAAATATAATGTTGACATGGATCCCGATAGAGATCAGTTGAGATCATTGTCTCAGAAGGACAAAGAGACATTTAAGGAGTATGCGTAGAATTTTGAGAGGAAGAAGGTCTATTTCGACCCTATTCCGATGACATATGCAGAACTATATCCCTCTTTGGTTCTCAAGAACCTGTTACAACCATGAAATCCTCTGCAAACCCCCGAACCACTTCCATGGTGGTACAAACCGGAACTCCGTTGTGCTTTCCATCAAGGAACTCCCGAACATGATATAGAGAATTGTTACCCACTCAAATATGAAGTTCAGAAGCTGGTAAAGAGTGGAATGGTGTCCTTTGAGGACCGAGCGCCGAATGTTAAAGCTAATCCACTGCCTGCCCATGGAAATTCTTCTATTAATATGGTGGACGGTTGTCCAGACGAGTTCAAGGTATTCGACGTCCGTTTCATAAGAAGATCCTTGGTGAGGATGCACAAGGATATTTGTGTGGTTAGTGATTGTGAGCATGACAATGATGGTTGTGCAATCTACAGTGTCAATCCTAGAGGTTGTATGATTGTGAAGAGAGACATTCAGTGGTTGATGGATGAAGGTTTGATTCAGATTGTTCAGTCCCGTCACATAGATGACGATATCAATGTTATTGTACCAGTTTTCAAGAGTCCTGAAAGAGTGGTTATTTAGTATGATAGCAGCAGTAATAACAGTGTCAGCAAAAAATCGGTATCGTCGTTGGTTATACGGTTAGCGGGTCCAGTCCCGTATGAATCCAATAAAGTTGTTCCTTAACAATATAATGTGACTATGTTGGAAGATGGTCAAGAGTTTTGTTACCTACGACCAGTTATGTTGTAAGCATTATTGATGTTACTAAGGTGACCCATAGTGGTCGTGTGTTTGGATCAGTGTTCCCAAAGAATGTAGAAGATTCGACTGTCAGTAAGAAGGTGGATGTACCTGTTGTAGAATCATTTAGTGCTCCAAGGTGTCATTCTGGTGAATCTAGTGGCTTGAAGCCTAATGACGATGATGAGGTACTCAGACTAATAAAGAAGAGTAAGTTCAATATGGTGGAGCAGCTGCTCCAAACCCCCTCAAAGATTTATGTACTGTCTCTGTTGATGAACTCAGCAACGCACAGAGAAGCACCACAAAGAGTTCTAGAGCAAGGGTTTGTGGAACATGATGTTACGGTGGATCAGTTTGATCATATTGTGGCTAACATCACTTCCTGTAATTATCTCAGTTTCTGTGATGAAGAACTCCCCGAGGAGGGTAGGAATCATAACTTGGCTTTGCACATCTCCATGAACTACAAGGATGACGCTTTGTCGAATGTGCTAGTTGACACCGGATCTTCGTTGAATGTGCTGCCAAAGTTAACATTGTAAAAGCTGTCATATCAAGGAGCGCCTATGAGATATAGTGGCGTGATCGTCAAAGCTTTTAACGATTCGCACAAAACTATGATTGGTGAAGTGGACCTTCCGGTGAAGATAGGTTTAAGACCCCAATTTTGACCCTAAGATCCCTCATGCAAATTCATCATAAGCATTAGCATTGGGATCATATCTTGGCATCCTCCTTACCCTTTTTCTTTGGGTTTATTTTGGGAGAGATCACCAAGCACTTTGTGATTATGTCATACTTGTAAATTATCATTTCACTAACTAAAATACCAAAAATATGTCTTTGCATCTATCTAACTCTTTTGTAGGTAGGGGCATGATCTCATTGATTCATCAAGATCACATCTAGGGTTTGAGACCCTCATGAACAAAGAGCACAACCAAGAATTGATTCAAGAATGGTTATGAGCATCATATATGAGTCCCAATGATCTCTACATGTTATATTGATCAAGTTTTTTTCAAGAGTTTGAGGGTGATTTACCTTGGAAACCCTAGTTTGACTGGGTATCTTGAGTAACTTCTCCAACAAGCTATCTCACCAATTGATCAAATTTCTCAAGGTACACTTCAAATATCATTATCTTATGCATATTTGATCTACCATTAGTCAAGAAAGTCAATAGAATTGGAAGTTAGCAAGTTGGTTGATGGTGGTTGGCCAGATGAATTCATCTGATAAAAAATGGGTCTCCCTAGACCCTATCTCCTACAATTTTCACCATATGAAAATGATTCCAAGAGAAAACTTACTCTAAATGACATTATAAACAACTTTCATGTTGAGACCTAGAGCTATATTTGCTTGGAAAATCATTTTCTATGTTGAAACATTATAGGCCATTTTATCTAAACCCTAATTTGAAAGTCAACTTCCCAAGGCCATAACTTGCTCAATTTTTATGATATGAAAGATTTACAAGTTTTACAATCAAATTAAATTTGTCTACTTCAACTTTTATGTTTGTAGTGGGAGCTAATTCAACTTTTTTGAACATGTGATATGAGGTTACATTATAGGTCACTTTTGACCTATACCATTGATCAAGTGATTTTTCCAAACTTCAAAAATGCATAACTCTATCATTTAGAATCCAAATTACATGAAATTGGTGACCATTTTAAAGTTCTTTGATAGAGCTACAACTTTTATGAAGAAACGTTTCTCATTTGAAGCTCCTATAAAAAGTTAAGCAAGGTGGAATATTGAGACATATGGCTTGACACTTAGAAATTTTTTGATATGTCAAATTTTTCCAAACTTCCACCTCAAATTTCTCCAAGTTATAAGCTCCAAATGAAAAAGTGTTCAACATAGAACTTGTTCCTCTTGATCTCACCTTTCCAAAGAGCTCAAACTCATTCATTTTGAACTTGAAATGCATAGGCTGCACATGGCTTAAACAGGATGATATCATTTGGCGTCGATCAATCTTCAAGCATCAATGTACATTTGCCTTGCAATCTAAGCTAACTTCAAACCATCTGATATGCAATTTTGGACCTCAAGCTATCATTTCATGGGCCTATGCGCGCCCATGCACCATTGCATCATCATTTTCCAATTTTGGAAAGTGGAACTGAGTGTGCAAATATCACTTGATTCATCTATAAATAGAGCTTCGATTGCTCAGAATTCACGACACCATTGTGTCGGCTTTGATCCCCTATTGAAAACCCTCATTTCTCATAGGATAAACCTGATAAATTCATTTGAATTTGAGCTTGAATATCCACTATTTTGGAATTCAATTCTCCAGGAATCCATTGCTTCTAAACATTTGCATTCTCTTCCTGCAAGCAAGTATAGTGAGTCCAAGCACAAGCCAGATCAAGATCTATCAAGTTCAGACCTCCATAGAAGGTAATTTATAGAAATTTTAAACTCTTCGATTCTCTCAAATTCCTGCTCAATTCTATTGATTCTTTGGTTGTCTGAAGTCCTACCAATGTAAGCAAGAAGATTGAGTTGCTTTGAGGTCAAATTGAAGCAACTCAATTCATGTACCTCAATTTTCAATTACACATATCTCTCAATATATTTGGAATTGGAATGAATGGAGGTCAAATTCGAGCTCAGTGCCATTTTTTCTTCAAGATCATGTCCTTGTTTTTCTTTTTGGTGATGGTTCATCTTGACCAGTCCGGTGAGGTCCACCGGAGAAGATGACTGGAGCTCTGGCTCCGGCGATGACTTGGCAAGGCTGTGAACCATAGAATCCATGTATCACATTCGAATCCTGAGCGTTGCTTTGAATTACCATTTGTGCCACGCGGTTGACTCATGTACATGTGGAACGTGCGTTTTGGATCATCAGATCTGCCACCTCAATTAATGAGGGAGATCTGATGGTCCACGTATTTTTGAATTTTTGAATTTTTGTTTTAATTTCATTTTCTTCCATAATTCATATTAAATTCAATATTGATCCAAAAAATTTGGGACTTTCACCAAAAAATTTCAAATATTTTTCTCTTTCATATTCTGAATTAAAATTATTTTTTGGGTCATTATTTATATTTTTCATGAATTAATTGATTTTGCCTTTGTTTTTAATTGTTTAAAAATATTTTTTAATGTCCAAAAATTATGAAGTTTTTTCTCCAAGGTCCTTTGACCTTGTTTGACCTATGATAAATCTCATGGTTATTTCTTTGGTGTTTTGATGAGATTTTAGGATTTGGATAAAACACATTTGAATTAAATGCACTATTTTATTATTTTTAATTGAATAAATGCCATTTAAATTTTGTTGACCATTTGTATTGACTTAATTGAGCTTGCTTGTTTGTTGTTGGACATTGGTCAAGGTTGATTTGACTTTGTCAAGTTAATATCAATGGATTTAGGGGAGTGATGGAATGTATATTTCATCTCCCAAAATGAATGAATGATATTAATTTGGTAAAAGTCTTCCTTTGACCAATTTGTGATCTCATTCATCCCCTTCCCTCTTCATCTAATTCCCCTTCTTCATTTATTCATTTCCATTTGGCCTATGACATCTCAAAGTCCTAATGCTAGTTGATTGAAAAATTGACATGAGTATGGATGAGGCCACACCTTTTGCATATTCTTTTTGTGTGTGGTGTGTTTCATGAGCATAGTTCATTATACTATGTCTCTAACATGCATTAACACCAAAATTCTATTGCCCGACCTCAAATAGTTGTGACTTCTACATAAGTCCAATTACGATTGCTTAACATAGCGCTAAATTTTTGACACAAAAGGCATAAGCATTCTAGTTAGTGAGATTGTAAGTCTCCCCTCTTTCATGGTATTGTGTGGAAACTTGGCCTTCTTTCCTTCCTTTGGAAGATGTTTTGGTTCAAGGATCCATGCTTGTGATAAGTGGGTTGAGTGTTCTCCAAAGAATGTCTTGAAAAAGAAAAAGCAAAAGCAAAACAAAACTAACCTCTAACCTACTAACTATTAACTTTTAATTTCAAGTTTTATCTTAATGCAATTTACTTTTAGCACTTTACTTCATTTGCCATTGTACATATCATTCTAATTATTTATGTTAGTGCAATTTTCACTTTGTCCATTTGGACCATATTGTGTGATATATTTTGTTTGTATATACTTTGTTTGTTTGTATGGTCTTTGACCATTAATGTATATAATAATCATAAAAACCATAAAAAAAATTGAGTGGACTGTTGGCTTGATCTTGGACAAATGGACTTAGAATCTAGGCAACCTTCCTAAGCTAAAGGACTTGGCCAATGCCAATTTGTGAAGAACCAAGTGCTTGCAATTTGAATTTCATCTGATACATCATTTAAGACCTCTCTAGGTTCATCTGCAACATGATCATTGTGAAGCTGTCATTTTGAACCTGTGAATTGTGGAATTCATCTGTTACATGGGCTATTTCTGAAGAAGATCATGGAATGGATAAGCTTGGATGAGGCCATATTTATTTGATGCCTTTGCTCTTCAAGATAATATAATTGTGCATTTGTGTGTTTCTTGATTCTAAAAGTTCAAGGGAATTCTGGGTTTCTATTGACATTTTTGTCTATTGATTGCTACCCATTTGGTCAAATCTTTTCAACTCTAAACTTTTAAATTTTGTGCATAGGGTAGTCTCTTCATCTTCTCCCCATTTCTTTAATTTCAAAATCTCTCCCTCCATTTTCAAAATCTTCTTTCTGTGAACTATTTTTGTTCTAAACTTTGACCACTTTTTGCAAAAAGATAGAAACTATGGCCTTATGCCATTGCATTTTCAAACTCATTTTCTTAAATCAAAATTGTAAATAAACTTAATTATACTTGACTCAAACTTGAAAGAGTTAAGGAAGCTAGCATCTTTTGTATTAGATCCCTTGGACTTCAAACAACGTCATGGGAAGTTTCTGTCCATCTTGTCTGCTGATGTAGTTAAAGGATTGTTGAGTGTATTGGTGCAGTTCTATGATCCTCTCTACCATTGTTTCACTCTCCCAGATTTACAGCTTGTGCCTACCTTGGAGGAGTATTCTCATCTTTTGGGAATACGTGTTTCTAGTAGAGTGCCTTTTAGTGGATTGGAGGAGATTCCCCGGTCTAGTATTATTGCTGAAGCTCTTCACTTGAAGAAGTCTGAGATAGAGGCTCATTGAGTGAAGAAAGGAGGGTTATTTGGATTGTCATATGATTTCCTCATCAAGGAAGCTACTACTTTTGCTCAAGCTGGTAGTTTGGATGCTTTTGAAGCTATCTTTGTGTTGCTCATCTATGGATTAGCTTTGTTCCCTAACATTTACGATTTTGTTGATGTTAACGCCATTAGACTTTTCTTGATTCGGAATCCTGTGCCTACTTTGTTGGATGATATTTATTTCTCTTTGCATCTAAGGAATTCTAAAGGTGGTGGAACGATTGTCTGTTGCATTCCTCTTTTGTACAAGTGGTTTATTTCGCACTTTCCTCAGACACCCGCTTTTGTGGAGAACAAACAATGTCTAAGGTGGTCTCAGAGACTTATGTCTCTCACTAATCATGATATAGTTTGGTATGATCCGTCCTTAAGCAGTTTGGAGATTATTGATAGTTGTGGTGATTTCTCTAATGTGCCTCTCATTGGTACACAAGGAGGAATTAACTACAACCCTGTTTTGGCTCGTCGTCAACTTGGGTTCCCCTTGAGAGACAAACCTAATAACATGTTGTTAGAAGGTCTTTTCTATTAAGAGGGTGAAGATCCCTAACATTTGAAACATAATATTGTGCATGCTTGGCATAATGTTCATAGGAAAGGAAGATCCGAGCTTGGTCCGTGCAATTGTGTAGCTTTGGAAGCTTACACTCTTTGGGTGAAGAAGAGAGCTTTGGAGTTGAAGATGCCTTATCCTTGTGAAAGACCTATGTCTATGGTTGTGGCTGAGCCATTAACTCTCCCTAACCAAGATGTAGAGGAGTTAGAAGACGCGCTCGCCAAGATGAAGCAAGAGAAGGATATGTGGGAAGAGCGTTTTCGTGCTTTGAGCAAGAAGCATGAAGAGTTGCAGTTGGAGTCTAAGGACAAAGATGCACTTATTGAGCTACTTGAAGACCGAGTGATGAAGAGACAGAGAGAGTCAGAGGTTTCATCTTCTAGCATACCTCAGCCTTCCGTTGCTTGGAAGAAGATTGTTGACCAGCTTGTCCTCGAGAAGACTCAGATGAAAGCTTCTTTTGAGACCTAGCTTCGTCGCATTCGAAGGAAGTACGCGCCTTCAACCAGATCTTCTGACATTATTGTTAGGAATCCTTAGGATGACTAGTCTCCTTTTCTCTTGTATCTTTTGGTTTCTGAAATGGTACTCAGTGTAATCCTTCCAATTTATATAAATAAAAAGAGATTTTTTGGTCATATCAAATTATTGCAATTTCCATTTAAATATATATTTGCAATGATATAGTAAGTTCCTTGAAAATAAAAATAATTAAGCATTGCATTTCATGCATCATTTGCATAAGCAGGTTTTTGCCAGGGGTCTGATTGGTGTTTCTTCTATGTTGAAGCCAAGTTGACTCACTGGTATAATACCAGAGCTATTCATCCAAGAATTAGGGAGCATCTAGAGCAAGAGATCAAAGAGTTGAAGGACGAGATTTCCCGGCTGACTGCCATGATGGAGTCAATTCTTACTGCTCAAAGCAAAGCTTCGCCAACGCATGCAACTTCTCCCGCGAGGACTGTTACTTCAGAAGTGGTTACCTCTACCGTGCCTGCTGCCACTGCCCACTTCGCGCCAAACTTGCCTGCCGGATTCCCGTGGGGCATGCCGTCCAACTTTGGGTCAGAGGGCTTTGCACCTACTTTTGCTTCCATGCCGGCATCTAGCCCGGTCATGCCCGTGCCACCTCCCGTTGTGCACACTTTGCCTCGCGTAGAGGAGACCATCTATCTTTCCGAGCCTTCTGAGGATCCGGATGTCTATGAAAATATGGACAAAATGAAGGATCAATTTCTTGAGCTGCGCAAGGAATTGAAAACGCTGAGAGGTAAAGATCTGTTTGGGAAGAGTGCTGCTGAATTGTGCTTGGTACCCAATGAGAAAATCCTAGTGAAATTCAAAGTGCCGGACTTTGAAAAATACAAGGGAAACTCTTGTCCGCTCAGTCATCTTGTGATGTGTGCCCGCAAGATGTCAACTCAAACAGATAATGACCAATTGCTGATTCACTACTTCCAGGATAGCCTGACTAATGCTACACTCCGTTGGTATATGGGGTTAGACAGTGCAAGCATCCACACTTTCAATGACCTAGGTGAGGCTTTTGTGAAGCAATATAAGTACAATGTGGATATGGCGCCGGATAGAGACCAGTTGAGGTCTATGTCTCAAAAAGATAAGGAGACATTCAAAGAGTACGCGCAGAGATGGAGGGAGTTGGCTTCCCAGATCACTCCTCCTTTGGAGGAGAAAGAGATGAAAAAGATCTTCCTGTAAACCCTGAGTTCATTTTATTATGAACGGGCTAGTGCCCCCAGTGATTTTACCGAAATGGTAAAGATGGGGATGATACTTGAAGAGGGAGTCCGTGAGGGACGTTTGTCAAGAGATGAGGCGTCAACGAGTAAGAAGTATGGCAGCAGTATCTACAAGAGGAAGGACAATGAAAACAATGGAATTTCCAGTGGGAGGTAGAGGAGGCCTCAGATCAGAAGAAATCCACCACCCCGTCAACATCATCATCATCAAGTATCATCAGTCATTCTGATATTTTCTAATCAGCAAACAACACCAATTCAACAACAACATCAACATCAACGTCAACATTAACAACCGCAACAAAGAACGAACACCTACAACAACAACAATATCAACAACCAGCATCAGCAGAATTTTAAGAGGAAGAAGGTCTCTTTCGACCAATTCCTATGTCGTATGCAGAGCTGTATCTGTCATTGGTCCTTAAGAACTTAATTCAACCGAGGAACCCACCGCAGATCCCAGAACCACTTCCCTGATGGTATAAGCCTGAGCTTCGTTGTGCTATTTGTAACACCCCAATTCTACCCGTCGTAAATTCAATTAAAAATCAGAGTAAACAATTTTCACACAAAATTGAGGCGTCACATATATCATTTCATCAACACTTAAACAAATTACACAACACGGCAATTGCGCAAGGATCCACTTAGTCCTTGTTAAATAATAAACAACACTGTATATGGATTCACCTAGTCCATATAGCAGCAATACACAAAAAAATCGCAACGGAAATCATTTAGATAATTAAGTTGAGTCGTACATTTACACATTCAAAGAAAACAAGCAAACAAATGCCCATCACAACTATCATATACAATGATATACAAAAGGGCATTGTTACTATCAAAATCATGAAAAGCGTTCATTAACCCCTGAGTGTTACAATCCTAATCAGAGCAATGACGCCAAAAGTGTGCTACCACTATCCTCCTCTCAACGCGGAGCACCTGCACGTTACCAATATAAAGGTAACGGCCAACAACAAAAGGGTGAGATACTCAAATCATATAATCAAGATAATGATAAGTAATATATAAGTAAATTCGGAAAGTTAGAAATATTGTTACCACATCGCACAATCCTTCACTTGAATGCTTATTTATTTAATCATAAACAAAGTCAATAATCATCCACAACATCAATGTTACATCATAGCATCTCATCACTTTAACATTTCATCAATCCATCATAAAACATTACGATTCATCGCATCATCGCAAAATATCACCGCACTTCATAAACCGTCACATAACAACAATTATCACAAAATGCGGAAATAAACATAACCAACATATGTGACTCAACTATGCAAATGCTATGTGGTACCGACTCGTGGCTTTGCCATCAAGGCCAAGGCTTTATGCCCACTTCGCTTTTGCCAAAAGGCCACGTCGCTATTGCCAAAAGGCCACGTCGCTTATGCAAATGTATGTGACTCCATGATAAATGATACACATACACCAAAATCATCATCGCATCAACATAACTCATCACAATGGCCGAAGCCCACGTCACTATTGCCATTTAGGCCACGTCGTCATTCACATGCATAAAAGCATTCACACAACATCATATTCACCAACATTCATACATATGTTTATATATAAAACAAATGAGAATATCCATCACAATCAATTATTTCATCATACAATCTCTTAGGTAATTCAACCTCATGCTATGTTTATTTACATCGCACACCTACACACTATAGTTAAGTGGTATTCCTCATTAATCAAATATGCTTCCTACTATATCAATTATTAATCACTTTTCCAAAATAATCACTTATTAAAATAAGCCCTTATAATGGACTATAAACATCAACAACATGTAGAAAATTTCATAAGCTTCACAACGCTTCGGACGGGGGCCAAAACGGAGTTACGGTTCAAAAGTTATGACTGTTTGAAGTTTACAAAAAAAATTATGTTTTCAACTCAGCTGGCGCCGCGAATTTAGCAGGAAACATAGAAAATGTGTTTTTGACCGTTAAATACCTTCCGGACCTCCGATTTCGATTCCGTAAAAAGTCTCATTCTCAGATTTCAACGAACTACCATATTTCTAGTATTACAAAGCCATTATAATCCATAATTTAACTTTTATTTCATCATTCTAAACATCATTCAATTAATTTCCAACACTTCCTAAATTCACAATTTGTGAAATTACTCATACTTTAATTCATCAACACAATAGCATATTTTTCACAACATACATCAACCCCAAACCATCAACAACAACACAACACACAATGTTATTTATCATTCTTCTAAACCTAACCCTAACATTTTGCAAAGAATTGATACATATTCAATAATCACAAACAATCAACACTACATCAAGAACACAAACAACATTTTCAAAGCAAGGAATCCAATCACAACATCAAAACCCAACAATATCCTCTAACAACCATTACCCATATAAAACCCATCATTTTCATAGTTATAGGAAATGATAACTCACACCCTTACCTTAGAGATGATGATTGAGTTACTCTATAGTGTTCTAGCAAGCTTGGGTTGATCAAGATGATGCTCTTCTTCTCCAATTTCCTCTTCCTCCTCCAAACCCTAACGTTTCTCTCTTTTCTTCTCTTTTCTCCTTCTTCTCTCTACTTCTTTCTATTTCCCTTCTTTCTATTTCTATTCTGTTTCTATTCTTTGTTTTAATTAAATAAAAACTAACTAATGGGCTTAATTGTTACACCTCCCTTAATTACTATATACACCACTAGGCCCAATAGCTACTATACCACAATTCTTATAATTAAACTCTAATAATATATTAACACACAATAAAATATTTTACCGAAATAATTATAAATCAAACATTATAAAAATAATAATAATAACACTTAATAAAAATCGGGGCGTTACAACTCTTCCCCACTTAAATATTTTCGTCCTCGAAAATTACCTCATTCGAATAACTCGGGGTAGGAGTCGCGCATCCTATTCTCCAATTCCCATGTCGTGCTTTCTCCGACTGCACCAATCCAAACAACCTTCACCCAATCAATTTCCTTTCCCTGTAGGGACTTCGTCTCACGACCTTCGATCCTCAAAGGCATCGTCTCAACCGTAAGGTTATCGCGCACTTGAATATCATCCATTTGAACCACATGAGACGGATCCGGAATATACTTCCTAAGTTGAGACACATGGAACATATCATGCAAATTCGAGAGGTTTGGCGGTAACGCCACTCTATAAGCAACTTTTCTCACTCTACTCGTAATTTGATACGGTCCAATGAAACGAGGAGTCAACTTCTTAGCTTTCAATGCTCGTCCAACACCGGTCGTAGGTGTGACTCTTAGAAACACATGATCACCCTCTTGAAATTCCAAATCCTTTCTCCTCTTATCATGATAACTCTTTTGCCTACTTTGAGAAATCTTCATCTTATCCCGAATCATCTTAACCGTCTTGGTAGTTTCTCGAACAATCTCGGGACCAAGTACCACATTTTCACCAGATTCATGCCAACACAACGGAGTCCTACACCTCCGCCCATACAAAGCTTCAAAAGGCGCCATTCCAATACTTGAATGGTAACTATTGTTGTAAGTAAACTCCACTAACGGAAGGTGAGTATCCCATGAACCTCCTTGTTCAAGAATACACGCCCTTAACAAATCTTCCAAGGATTGGATAGTCCTCTCCGTTTGACCATCCGTCTGAGGATGATACGCCGAACTCAACCTCAACTTGGAACCTAAAGCTTCTTGCAAACTCTTCCAAAATTCTGAAGTGAACCTCGGATCTCTATCTGAAACAATACAAAGAGGAACACCGTGCAGCCTCACAATAACATTGGTATAAATCTCTGCCAACTTCGACACCGGATAACTTATGTTAATAGGAATAAAGTGAGCCGACTTCGTAAGCCTATCAACAATCACCCAAATAGCATCACATCCTCTAGATGTATTCGGTAAACCCGTCACAAAGTCCATGGAAATGCTATCCCACTTCCACTCAGGAATTTCTAACGGTTGCATCAACCCCGCAGGTTTCTGATGCTCTACCTTTGATTTCTGGCAAGTCAAGCACGCATACACGAACTGAGCTACTTCACGCTTCATTCCCGACCACCAAAATAATCTTTTCAAATCTTGGTACATCTTAGTCGCTCCGGGATGAATACTCAAATTACTCCTATGGCTTTCTTCCAAGATCATCCTTTTTAAATCCACATCATCGGGAACACAAATCCTATCATGAAACCTCAACACACCTTGTGCATCCAATTTGAAATCCTCATTCTCAGATTGTCCGAGTCCAATGATCACATCAACAAGTTTCATATCCAGCTTCTGAGCCTCTCTAATGCTATCAAGAAAATCATTGTTAATCTTTAACATACCCAAAATCACACTTCTTGGTGTCACCTCGATCACTAAGCTCATATCTCGGAATTTCTCAATCAACTCCAACTCTTTCATCATCAAGGTCGACATATGCAAAGTCTTCCTACTTAGAGCATCGGCCACCACATTCGCTTTTCCCGGATGGTAGTTCAACCCAAAGTCATAATCCTTTAGCAATTCCAGCCATCTCCTTTGTCTCATGTTCAGCTCTTTTTGATCAAACAAGCACTTCAAGCTTTTATGGTCACTAAAGACTTCAAATCTAGATCCATAAAGGTAATGTCTCCAAATTTTCAAAACAAACACAACCGCCGCAAGCTCCAAATCATGCGTAGGGTAGTTCTTCTCATGAATCCTCAATTGTCTAGAAGCATAAGCAACCACCTTACCATTCTGCATAAGCACACCTCCTAATCCCATCTTCGAAGCATCGCAATAAACCACAAACGGTTCCTCGGGATTTGGCAAAATCAAAATCGGAGCCGTTGTCAACCTTTTCTTCAACTCAAGGAAACTTTCTTCGCATCGGACATCCCACACAAAAGCAGCACCCTTACAAGTTAACTTAGTCAAAGGAAGTGCCAACTTAGAAAAGCCTTCTATAAACCTCCTATAGTAACCTGCCAAGCCTAGGAAACTTCTTATCTCGGTAACTGACGTAGGAGCTTCCCATTGCAACACCGCATCAATCTTCGATGGATCAACCGCAATTCCGTCACCGGAAACAACATGACCAAGAAAGCTAACTTCTCTCAACCAAAACTCACACTTAGACAACTTAGCATACAATCTCTTCTCTTTCAACACTTGCAAAACAATACGCAAATGTTCCACATGCTCTTCCTCCGACTTAGAACAAAACAAAATGTCGTCTATGAACACCACCACAAATTGATCCAAATAAGGATGGAAAATGCGATTCATGTACTCCATGAATACTCCCGGCGCATTAGTAACGCCGAAAGGCATCACCGTGTACTCGTAGTGTCCATAACGAGTCCTGAAAGCAGTTTTCTGAATGTCCTCATCTTTCACCTTAATTTGATGGTAGCCCGACCTTAGATCAATCTTACTGAAAATACGAGCACCCACTAAACGATCCATCAAGTCATCGATCCTTGGGAGTGGATACCTATTCTTAATCGTCACCTTATTCAATTGTCTATAATCAATACAAAGTCGCATGCTTCCGTCTTTTTTTTTCACCAGCAAAACTGGAGCTCCCCAAGGTGATACACTAGGTCTCACAAACTTCCTTTTAAGCAAATCCTCTAGCTGATTCTTCAGTTTAGCCAACTCTGATGCTGACATCCTATACGGCGCCATAGAGATGGGTCTAGTACCAGGTACAAGGTCAATAGTGAACTCAACTTCTCTTTCTGGCGGTGCACTAGGAATCTCATCGGGAAAAACTTCAGGGAAATTGCACACCACCGGCAAGTCCGCAATTACAGCCTGACTCTCCACAGACAAGCTTGCCATCAACGAGAACACCAACGCGTCTTCTTCTATGAACTCCTTCAATTGTTTCTTGGATAACAATTATGTTCTTCCCTCTTCTTCGGCAGAAGAAAACCTCACAGTGTTGTTGTAGCAATTAATATGAACATAGTTGGATTTTAACCAGTCCATACCCAATACTACATCCAACCCGACAAGCGGCAAACAAACAAGATCAACTACAAAATCTTTACCAAATATTGACAAGGGGCAACTCTTACACGCAAGAGACGTAGATACCGTTCCCTTAGCGGGAACCTTAACAATCATATCTCTACCCAAGGAAGACAAAGAAAGACCCGATCTTTCAACACAATCCGCAGCAACAAAACAGTGTGTGGCACCGGTATCAATAATTGTAATTAAAGGAATGCTATTAATGAAACAAGTACCTCGAATAAGTCCATCTTCATTTGTAGTCTGAGTTCCCGACAAAGCAAACACTTTACCATTCTCTTGTCCCCTCTTTGGCTTCTGACATTTAACACTGATATGTCCTCCTTCCCCACAGTTAAAGCAAACAACATCCTCCTGCTTACAATCACGAGCCGCATGTCCCGGCATACCACAACGGAAACATCTCGTTTCACCAAGCCTACACACATTACTCATGTGACCCGACTTTCCACACTTGAACCAGATAACATTAGCAGGAGCACCTCCCCCACTTGTTCTTCGACCCGGAATCACTTTCTGTTTCCCTTTTCCAACCGGAATTTCATATGGCTTACCACGGCTGTGTTGACCCCTTCCTCTCTTCTCAGACAAGATCTTATAGTGTGCATTGTTGTCCTCTTCAAAGATTCTACAACTATCAATCAGATCCGCAAAGACGCGAATCTTTTGATATCCCACAGCTTTCTTAATTTTCGGATGCAATCCATTTTCAAACTTGATGCACTTAGAGAATTCGGCATTGGCTCCATCATAGTGAGGATAGAACTTAGCCAATTCAGTGAACTTAGCAGCATACTCCGTGACTAACAAGTTCCCTTGCTTCAACTCGAGGAATTCAATCTCTTTCTTTCCTCGCACATCTTCTGGATAATACTTCCTCAGGAATTCTCTACGAAACCCTTCCCAAGTAATCTCCTCGCCCGCAGTTTCCAACCTTAGACGAGTGTCCACCCACCAATCATCGGCTTCACCTGACAGCTTAGGAGTTCCATAACGGATCTTTTGCACAAGAGTGCAATCCATCACTCTGAAGATTCTTTCAATCTCCTTCAACCAAGCCAAGGCTCCTTCAGGATCATACCTACCCAGAAAACTAGGCGGGTTCTCCCTCTGAAACGTCGCCAGACTACGAGAACCCACATTCTCGTCAGCATTGGGTGGGTTCTGGAACGCCTGAGCCATTGCCTGCATAGCTGCAGCAAGAGCCTCATCATTCCTACCAGCGTTACTTCCTGCCATCTTACACTTCTGCTCACAACACACACAAGGATTAGCAACAAATTAACAACACAAGGTCGTTAAACAACAAAAGACTCAACAACTTGTTCGGATGGACCGACCTGCTCTGATACCACTAATGTAACACCCCAATTCTACCCATCGTAAATTCAATTAAAAATCAGAGTAAACAATTTTCACACAAAATTGAGGCATCACATATATCATTTCATCAACACTTAAACAAATTACACAACACGACAATTGTGCAAGGATCCACTTAGTCCTTGTTAAATAATAAACAACATTGTATATGGATTCACCTAGTCCATATAGCAGCAATACACAAAAAAATCGCAACGGAAATCATTTAAATAATTAAGTCGAGTCGTACATTTACACATTCAAAGAAAACAAGCAAACAAATGCCCATCACAACTATCATATACAATGATATACAAAAGGGCATTGTTACTATCAAAATCATGAAAAGCGTTCATTAACCCCTGAGTGTTACAATCCTAATCAGAGCAATGACGCCAAAAGTGTGCTACCACTATCCTCCTCTCAACACGGAGCACCTGCACGTTACCAATATGAAGGTAATGGCCAACAACAAAAGGGTGAGATACTCAAATCATATAATCAAGATAATGATAAGCAATATATAAGTAAATTCGGAAAGTTAGAAATATTGTTACCACATCGCACAATCCTTCACTTGAATGCTTATGTATTTAATCATAAACAAAGTCAATAATCATCCACAACATCAATGTTACATCATAGCATCTCATCACTTTAACATTTCATCAATCCATCATAAAACATTACGATTCATCGCATCATCGCAAAATATCACCGCACTTCATAAACCGTCACATAACAACAATTATCACAAAATGCGGAAATAAACATAACCAACATATGTGACTCAACTATGCAAATGCTATTCGGTACCGACTCGTCGCTTTGCCATCAAGGCCAAGGCTTTATGCCCACTTCGCTTTTGCCAAAAGGCCATGTCGCTATTGCCAAAAGGCCACGCCGCTTATGCAAATGTATGTGACTCCATGATAAATGATACACATACACCAAAATCATCATCGCATCAACATAACTCATCACAATGGCCGAAGCCCACGTCGCTATTACCATTTAGGCCACGTCGCCATTCACATGCATAAAAGCATTCACACAACATCATATTCACCAACATTCATACATATGTTTATATATAAAACAAATGAGAATATTCATCACAATCAATTGTTTCATCATACAATCTCTTAGGTAATTCAATCTCATGCTATGTTTATTTACATCGCACACCTACACACTATAGTTAAGTGGTATTCCTCATTAATCAAATAGGTTTCCTACTATATCAATTATTAATCACTTTTCCAAAATAATCACTTATTAAAATAAGCCCTTATAATGGCCTATAAACATCAACAACATGTATAAAATTTCATAAGCTTCGCAACGCTTCGGACGGGGACCAAAACGGAGTTACGGTTCAAAAGTTATGACTGTTTGAAGTTTACAAAAAAAAATTATATTTTCAACTCAGCTGGCGCCGCGAATTTAGCAGGAAACATAGAAAATGCGTTTTTGACCGTTAAATACCTTCCGGACCTCCGATTTCGATTTCGTAAAAAGTCTCATTCTCAGATTTCAACGAACTATAATATTTCCAGTATTACAAAGCCATTATAATCCACAATTTAACTTTTATTTCATCATTCTAAACATCATTCAATTAATTTCCAACACTTCCTAAATTCACAATTTGTGAAATTACTCATACTTTAATTCATCAACACAATAGCATATTTTTCATAACATACATCAACCCCAAACCATCAACAACAACACAACACACAATGTTATTTATCATTCTTCTAAACCTAACCCTAACATTTCGCAAAGAATTGATACATGTTTAATAATCACAAACAATCAACACTACGTCAAGAACACAAACAACATTTTCAAAGCAAGGAATCCAATCACAACATCAAAACCCAACAATATCCTCTAACAACCATTACCCACATAAAACCCATCATTTTCATAATTATAGGAAATGATAACTCACACCCTTACCTTAGAGATGATGATTGAGTTACTCTATAGTGTTCTAGCAAGCTTGGGTTGATCAAGATGATGCTCTTCTTCTCCAATTTCCTCTTCCTCTTCCAAACCCTAACATTTCTCTCTTTTCTTCTCTTTTCTCCTCCTTCTCTCTACTTCTTTCTATTTCCCTTCTTTCTATTTCTTATCTTTCTATTTCTATTCTATTTCTATTCTTTGTTTTAATTAAATAAAAATTAACTAATGGGCTTAATTGTTACACCTCCCTTAATTACTATATACACCACTAGGCCCAATAGCTACTATACCACAATTCTTATAATTAAAATCTAATAATATATTAACACACAATAAAATATTTTACCGAAATAACTATAAATCAAACATTATAAAAATAATAATAATAACACTTAATAAAAATTGGGGCGTTACACTATTCACCAAGGTGCCCCTGAGCATGACATTCAAAACTGCTACCCATTGAAATATGAGGTTCAAAAGCTCATGAAGAGTGGTATGGTGTCCTTTGAGGACCGCGTGTCGAATGTAAAAGTGAACCCTTTGCCCGCTCATGGGAACTCTTCAGTGAATATGATGGACGGTTGTCCTGGTGAGTTCAAGGTTTTTGATGTCCGGTTTATTAGAAGATCTTTGGTGCAGATGCATAAGGACATCTATATGGTGAGTGACTGTGAACATGACCATGATGGTTGTGTTGTGTGTAGTGTGAACCCAAGAGGGTGTGTTATGGTGAAAAGGGACATCCAGCGTCTGACGGATGAAGGCATAATCCAGATTGTTCAATCTCGTCATGAAGATGACGATGTAAATGTCATAGTGCCCGTTTTCAAGCAACAAGAGTGGTTGGTAATCCAGTATGATAGTAGCAATAGCAAGAATGTCAATCAAAGATCGGTATCACCGTTGGTAATACGGTTAGCGGGCCCAGCCCCGTATGCATCTGATAAGGTTGTACCGTACCAGTATAATGCTACAATGGTGAAGAATGGTCAAGAGGTCTTGTTACCTGTGACAAGTTCAGTGGTGAGCATTGCTAATGTTACGAAGGTGACCCGCAGTGGTCGAGTGTTTGGGCCGGTGGTCCCAGAAGAAACAGTTGTTGGTAAGAAGATGGAGATACCTAATGTAGATCCAGTTGGTTGTTCAAAAGATAAGTCTGGTGAATCCAGAAACTTGAAAGCCAATGATGATGATGATGATGATGAGATACTCCGACTGATCAAAAGGAGTGAATTCAATGTGGTTGAGCAACTGCTTCAGACCCCCTCGAAGATTTCAGTGTTGTCTCTGCTTTTGAATTCTGAAGCGCACAGAGAAGCGCTGCAGAGAGTTCTTGAACAAGTGTATGTAGAGCAGGATATCACTGTGGATCAGTTTGATCACATTGTGGCTAACATCACTTCATGCAATAATTTGAGCTTCTGTGACGAAGAACTCCCTGAGGAGGGAAGAAATCATAACCTGGCTCTGCATATTTCAATGAACTATAAGGAAAATGCTTTGTCAAATGTGCTAGTTGACACCGGTTCATCACTCAATGTGCTTCCGAAGTCAACATTGTCAAAGTTATCTTACCAAGGAGCACCCATGAGGTATAGTGGGGTAATTGTCAAAGCCTTTGATGGCTCGCGCAAAACGGTTACTGGTGAAGTGGACCTTCCAGTCAAGATAGGTCCGAGTGATTTTTAGATTACTTTCCAAGTAATGGATATCCACCCGGCCTACAGCTGTTTATTAGGAAGGTCCTATTGATCAGTGGGGGCACATGGTATAGGTCTCCGACAACAAAGGAAGAACTGGTTTGGGGTTCTAGAAAGGCTCGTCAGCTGTTAGATTTGAAAAGATGCAACTTAGCTTCTGTAGCGGAGGGTTCATTCATGGCAATAAACAACACTTAGTTGTTGTGCTAGAGGATAGCAAAGAGGAAGATTGCACCAACTTTGTAACGCATGGAAAGACATGCAACAATTGGACTGCCGTTGATATTCCTATTATTTTGCATCGATCTAAGTAATTGCTTTATATTTTAAAATCCTTCTCCCATGCCTAAGGGAGAAGTGAACATTGTTTGGGCATTTTAAATTGATCATCAATAAAATTAATTCTATTCATCCACATCTATGATGTTCTTTTTTTACTTTTTGCTTTATTCTGAAAATGGTAATCACAAAAAAAACATAAATAAACAATATAATTGTCCATCTGTATAATATTTGGTCACAAATTCACTTCTCTAAAATCAAAATATCAAATCATTATGCAGGTTGGTTCCTAACCCCATTGAATACAATGATCCTTCTCCTTCTCCAAATTTTGAATTCCTTGTGTTTGAAGCCGAGGAGGAAAGTGATGTAGAAGTGAGTGATGAATTGTATCGTCTTCTTGAGCAAGATGAAAAGATTATTAAGTCGTTTGAAGAGCAGATTGAGCTAGTCAACTTGGGTTCCGATGATGATGTGAAGGAAGTCAAGATTGGGTCTCGACTGTGTCCAGATGCTAATAAGGGGTTTATTGATCTTCTTCGAGAGTATTCAGATGTGTTTGCATGGTCCTATCAAGACATGCCTGGGTTGGATTCTGAGATTGTGGAGCATAGATTATCGTTGAAGCCAGAATGCCCGCCAGTCAAGTAGAAGTTGAGAAGAACGCATCCTGATATGGCTGTGAAGATCAAAGAGGACTTTCAGAAGCAGATTATGTCGGTTTCCTTGTGACTGATGAGTATCTGCAATGGGTGGCCAATATTGTGCATGTGCCGAAGAAAGATGGAAAAGTCCGCATGTGTGTCGAATATAGAGATTTGAATAAAGCCAGTCCGAAAGATGATTTCCCTCTGCCACACATTAATATGTTGGTAGACAATACTGCTAAATTCAAAGTCTTTTCGTTTATGGATGGATTTTTTGGATATAATCAGATCAAGATGGCACCCGAAGATATGGAGAAGACCACAGTCATTACACCCTGGGGAACATTATGTTATAGAGTGATGCCTTTCGGTCTAAAGAATGCTGGTGCAATTTACCAGAGAGCAATGACTACTCTTTTTCATGATATGATGCATAAAGAGATTGAAGTTTATGTCGATGATATGATTGCCAAATCGATTGGTGAAGAGGAACATGTTAAGCATTTGTTGAAGTTATTACAGCATTTGAGGAAGTATAAACTCCGCTTGAATCCCAATAAGTGTACTTTTGGTGTTTGTTCTGGTAAGTTGTTGGGCTTTATTGTCAGCTAGAGAGGTATTGAAGTTGATCCTGCCAAGGTCAAAGCAATACAAAAGATGCATACGCCCAAAACTGAGAAGCAAGTTAGAGGTTTTCTCGACCGCTTGAATTATATTTCCAGATTCATTTCCCACATGACTGCCACATGTGCGCCTACATTCAAGCTTCTTCAAAAAGATCAGTCTTGTGATTGAACCGAAGACTGCCAGAAAGCATTTGATAGTATAAAGGAATATCTGCTTGAGCCTCCTATTTTGTCTCCACCTGTTGAAGGAATACGTTGATCATGTATTTGACTGTGCTAGAAGATAGTATGGGTTGTGTTCTTGGTCAGTAAGATGAGACTGGGAAGAAAGAATTCGTAATTTACTACCTCAGTAAGAAGTTCACCGACTGTGAGACTCGGTATTCAATGCTTGAGAAGACTTGTTGCACATTGGCTTGGGCTGCTAAGCGTCTGCGCTAATATATGTTGAATCATACCACTTGGTTGATATCCAAAATGGATCCAATCAAGTATATATTTGATAAGCCTACTTTAACTGGGAGGATTGCCCGTTGGCAGATGTTGTTATCAGAGTATGATATCGAATACCGATATCAGAAAGCGATCAAAGGTAGTATCTTGGCTGACCATTTGGCTCACCAACCAATTGAAGATTATCGGCCAGTCCAGTATAATTTTTCTGATGAAGAGATTTTGTACTTGAAAATGAAAGATTGTGATGAACCATTCCTTGAAGAAGGGCCAGAACCTGGTTCCCGTTGGGGCATGGTATTTGATGGAGCTGTTAATCAATATGGAAATGGCATTGGGGCTGTGATCATTACTCCTCAAGGCACGCATCTAACATTTACAGCTAGATTGACTTTCAAGTGCACAAACAACATGGCAGAATATGAAGCTTGCATTATGGGGCTTGAAGAGGCCATGAATCTCATAATCAAGTATTTGGATGTCTTCGGTGATTAGGCTTTGGTTTTGAATCAGATCAAATGAGAATGGGAGACGAATCAACCCGGTTTAATACCATATAGAGATTATGCAAGGAGGATTTCAACTTTCTTTACAAAGGTTGAGTTTCATCATATCCCTCGAGATGAAAACCGGATGGCAGATGCTCTTGCAACGTTGGCATCAATGATTGTAGTGAAGTATTGGAATGAAGTTCCCAATTTATCTGTGATGCGTCTTGATAGGCCAACTCATGTGTTTGTTGTCGAAGAGATTAAAGACGAGAAGTCGTGGTATTATGACATCAAATGTTTCCTCCAAAGTCAGATTTACCCGCCTGGGAACCTTTTAAAGATAAGAAGACTTTGAGAAGGTTAGCCGGTAATTTCTACTTGAATACTGTACAAGAGAACTGCGACATGGTTTTGCTAAGATGCGTGGATAGACACAAAGCAGACTTGTTGATGGCTGAAGTCCATGAAGGTTCCTTTGGTACTCATTCCAATGGACATGCAATGGCGAAGAAGATGTTGCAAGTAGGTTACTATTGGCTGACAATGGAATCTGACTGTTGCAAATTTGTGAAGAAGTGCCACAAGTGTCAAATATATGTTGATAAGATTCATGTTCCTCCGACACTTTTGAATGTTATCTCTTCCCCATGGCCCTTCTCCATGTGGGAAATTGATATGATTGGGATGATTGAGCCCAAAGCTTCGAATGGACATCGTTTCATTTTAGTGGCAATTGACTACTTCACGAAATGGGTTGAAGCGACATCATATGTAAATGTAACCAAGCAAGTTGTTGTAAGGTTTATCAAGAATCAGATCATATGCCGTTATGGTGTTCCAAGTAAGATCATTACTGATAATGGATCGAACTTGAATAACAATATGGTGGAAGCTATTTGCAAAGACTTCAAGATTGTGCATCATAATTCTTCTCCCTACAGACCCAAGATGAATGGGGCTGTTGAAGCTGTGAATAAGAACATCAAGAAGATTATCTAGAGGATGGTTGTCACATATAAGGATTGGCATGATATGCTCCCTTTTGCTTTGCATGGGTATCGTACATATATCCGCACTTCAACAGGGGCAACCCATTTCTCTCTTGTATATGGTATGGAAGCAGTGCTCCCCGTAGAGGTTGAGATTCCTTCGTTGTGTGTTCTCATGGAAGCCAAGTTGACTGAAGCTGAATGGTGTCAGACTAGGTTCGACCAGTTGAATTTGATTGAAGAGAAGAGATTGATTGCCATGTGTCATGGTCAGTTATATCAGCAGAGGTTGAAGAAAGCTTTTGATAAGAAGGTCAAACCTCGAGTGTTCAAAGAAGGTGACCTTGTGCTCAAGAAGATTTTATCATTCAAGCTAGATTCCAGAGGAAAATGGACTCCCAATTATGAAGGCCCATATGTTGTTAAGAGAGCTTTTTCAGGCGGTGCCCTGATTCTTACAACTATGGATGGTGAAGAGTTCACTCGTCCTGTGAACGCAGATGCAGTCAAGAAATACTTCGCCTAAAAAGAAAAGAACAGCTCGCTGAGTTGTAAACCCGAAAGGGCGGCTTAGGCAAAAATGAGCGTCTCGGTGGATTGAAAACCCAAAAGGGCAATCCAGGCAAAAATTAGAGACATAAAAACAGAAATAACTTCTCGCTAAGTTGAGTACTCCACCTTGGGGCAACTTATGCAAAAATTAGGTATTATGGAAAGTAACTACATTTTGCTGACCTTCAATGATTTTTGAAGACTTGTTTGAGCATGAGGGTTGACATCAATCCATTATCAGCAGCGTTCAAGAGCACAATGGATATCAAGAGTTGGGAGAAAGATTAAGGATCATTTGTACTCAATGTAACCCTTTTCCATGTAAATTACCATTTTCAACTTTGTAAAATCTATGGAGTCTTGTTATTTATAGACTACCATCCTATTAAATAAAGTTGAGCCTTTATCCAAACTGTTTCTGCTCTTATTTACTTCAGCCAATAGTTTTAAACTTTATTATGATCGTTTTGAAATTAAAATTTTAAAATCAAAACCAAGTTTTCTTTAAAATATAAAAGCAAGAACTTTTCCAAAGCAAGTAACAGTAATATAAACAGCATTTCAATGGATAACCAGTCCTTAAGTGCGAAGCATCTGTGGTTCCCCAAGCAGTAACTCTTCGGGTATCCCTAGACTTTAGTGTTGATTCATTTCCTCAATGGAATACCGTTATCACCCAGCTGATGAATTTAGTTCCCCGGTGGAGTGTTTGATCCCCAGTGGAACTTCTTTTTCCCAAGTCGAGTTGGTTAATTCAGATACCATGTGGTGTGTCCTTGTCCCCAACAAAATTTCGGTCTTTCCCAGCGGAGTTTTTGCATCTCTAGCGAAGTTCGTATCTCCTCAGCAGGGTTGATCTTCAGAGATTTGATTGATCTTACCCAGTGGATTGCATTTGCTCCCAGTCAGAGTTTCCTCCTAGTTTTTTAGCAGCTTGTGTTGATCTATTTTCTCTGTAGGGTTGTCTCCCATTTTTATGGTGTTGACCTAAAATTCCCCACATATTGGATGTTCTATCCTCAGTAGATCTCCTCTTTCCCCAGCTAGGGTTGATCCCTTGGGATGTTGATCTCTCTGTTCTCTGGTAGTTTGTCTCCATATTTTATGGATCGACCGAGGATTATACCGGTGATTCAAGTTCTTTGTGACACCTCTGTATCCTTCGTGATCGTTTTTGTCAGCATAATCATCATATATACATATACATATACATATACATTCATATAATTCCATGATTTGCATATCCTGCATCTTCATATTTGATTTGTTTGAGATTCTCATTCTTTGTTATGGCGGTACTTTATCCCCATACCAAATTTGGTGTTTGTCCTCCCTCAAATTGTAGAGCGTCAGCCCCTTAAGCAGAAAGACTTTAACCTTTCTTTGGTTCCCCACTAAGTTTGTTTCCTCGTGGATGATTGTTATTTTAGTTTCCTCTTCAGTGAATTTCCTGGATGAAATTACTCCCCTTGAGTTATGTCCTCATTGGGTTGAGTCTTGATTGACCGTTTTCTTTCTAGCTCTTACCTAGATAGATGTTTTGGTCCCCTAAGAGTCTATTACCCAGTAACTGGTAATATTCTCCTTAGTTTGTTGTTTATTACTTCTTGCCCAATACCCGACAAAAGTACCCTTTTTTCTCCTCAGTAGAGTCCCCTGGAAGTATATCCTTGATATGTTCATCCTAATAGGTGACGAATATCATTCTTTCCCCCGCAGGAGTCTATCCTTGATATGTTTGCTTTAACTAGTGACGAATATTCTCACCCTTGGTATTCTACCCAATAAAAAGGTAGTTGTAATCCCTATTTTGTTCCTCAGAGAGTTAATCCTTGATATGTTCATCTTAACCGATGACGGGTTTTCTTCTCCTTGTGGTCTTCTACCTAGTGACCAGTAGTTGTAAATCCTATTTTTTTTCCCTGAGCGGAGTCTATCCTTGATATGTTCACTTTAACCGGTGACAGATTTTCTCTTCTTTGGTATTCTATCCAGTAACTGATAGATGTAATTCCTATTTTTGTTCCCCTTTTCAGAGTCTATCCTTGATATGTTCATCCTAACTGAAGACGGATATTCTCACCTTTGGTCTTCTACCCAGTAACCCGTAGTTGTAAATTCTACTTTGTCCCCTCGTGGAGTTTATCCTTGATATGTTCATCCTAACCGGTGATGGATTTTCTCTTCGACGGTTTTCTATCCAGATTTTTTGATATATGTAATTCCCTTTTTTGTTCAGTTGGTATATCCTTGATATGTTCATCTTAACCGATGACGGGTATCCTCCTTGACGTTTCCAGGCAAGTCTATCCTTGATATGTTCACTTTAATCGATGACGGATTTTCTTCCTTGTCGAGTTTATCCTTGATATGTTCATCCTAACTGATGACGGATATTCTCACCTTTGGTCTTCTGCCCAGTAACTGGTAGTTATAAATCCTATTTTTCTACAGTTTGTCCCCGACAAGGTTATTCTTACCCAGTAACCGGTAATGAATACTCCCTCCTAGCGGTCCTCAGCGAGTCATACTTGATATGTTCATCCTAACCGATGACGGATGTTTCTCTTTGTCAAATATTTATTATCTCCTTACCCAGTAACAGGTAGTAGATAATAGATTTCTGCTCCTCCTGTGTTGAAGTTTATTTCTTCCCCAGTTGAGTTGAGTGCGTATTTCCTTAGTGAAATCGTTTTCCCCTACGCGAGTCGAGTACTTCAGTTTTATCCTGACTTACTCGTTTCCCCTGCAGATGTTGTTATTTCCCCGGCTGAGTTTTTCCATTTTTTGTGGAATTCCTCGAGTCCCCCAGTAGTTTTGAGTCATAGTCTGGCCTACGCATAACTCCTTTTTTCCCTAGAGTCTCTGTCTCCCCAATAAGCTTTCCTTATGGATGCATTATGCTCCTGCAGACTTTCGATCTCTCTGATTTCTTTTTCCTTTGTGGCAATATTTCCCCACAGAGCATTTGCTTTTACATTTTACATCATATGCATCATGAGGTCTCTTAGGGACCAAAATTTGTTTCTATATGTTGTTATTTAAGCCCATTCTACTGAGTTGAGCCGAAGATTTTAACCTTCACCTCCTCAGTTAGAATGTCCTTAAATAGGGGCAGCTTTAAGACCCCAATTTTGACCCTAAGATCCCTCATGCAAATTCATCATAAGCATTAGCATTGGGATCATATCTTGGCATCCTCCTTACCCTTTTTCTTTGGGTTTGTTTTGCGAGAGATCACCAAGCACTTTGTGATTATATCATACTTGTACATTATCATTTCACTAACTAAAATACCAAAAATATGTCTTTGCATCTATCTAACTCTTTTGTAGGTATGGGCATGATCTCATTGATTCATCAAGATCACATCTAGGGTTTGAGACCCTCATGAACAAAGAGCACAAACAAGAATTGATTCAAGAATGGTTATGAGCATCATATATGAGTCCCAATGATCTCTACATGTTATATTGATCAAGTTTTCTTCAAGAGTTTGAGGGTGATTTACCTTGGAAACCCTAGTTTGACTGGGTATCTTGAGTAACTTCTCCAACAAGCTATCTCACCAATTGATCAAATTTCTCAAGGTACACTTCAAATATAATCATATTATGCATATATGATCTACCATGAGCCAAGAAAGTCAAGATAATTGGAAGTTAGCAAGTTGGTTGATGGTGGTTGGCCAGATGAATTCATCTAATCAAAACTGGGTCTCCCTAGACCCTATCTCCTACAATTTTCACCATATGAAAATGATTCCAAGATAAAAATTACTCTAAATGACATTATAAACAAATTTCATGACCTAGAGCTATATTTGCTTGGAAAATCATTTTCCATGTTGAAACATTATAGGTCATTTTGTCTAAACCCTAATTTGAAAGTCAACTTCCCAAGGCCATAACTTGCTCCATTTTTATGAGATGAAAGATTTCCAAGTAGCACAATCAAATTAAATGTGTCTACTTAAACTTTTATGTTTGGAGTGAGAGCTAATTCAACGTTTTTGAACATGTGATGAGGTTACATTATAGGTCACTTTTGACCTATACCATTGATAAAGTGATTTTTCCAAACTTCAAAATGCATAACTCTATCATTTCAAATCCGAATGACATGAAATTGGTGACCATTTTGAATTTCTTTGAGAGAGATACAAATTTGAAGAATACACTTTTCTCATTTGAAGCTCCTATAAAAAGCTAAGCAAGGTGGAATATTGAGACATATGGCTTGACACTTAGAAATTTTTTGATATGTCAAATTTTTCCAAACTTCCACCTCAAATTTCTCCAAGTTCTAAGCTCAAAATGAAAAAGTTTTCAACATAAAACTTGTTCCTCTTGACCTCACCTTTCCAAAGAGCTCAAACTCATTCATTTTGGACTTGAAATGCATAGGATGCGCATGGCTTAAACAGGCTGATATCATTCGGCATAGATCAATCTTCAAGAATCAATGTACATTTGCCTTGCAATCTAAGCTAACTTCAAACCATCTGATATGCAATTTTGGACCTCAAGTTATCATTTCATGGGCCTATGCGTGCCCATGCACCATTGCATCATCATTTGCCAATTTTGGAAAGTGGGAGTGAGTGTGCAAATATCACTTAATTCATCTATAAATAGGGCTTCAATTGCTCAGAATTCACGATACCATTGCGCCAGCTTTGATCCCCCATTTAAAACCCTCATTTCTCATAGGATAAACCTGATAAATTCATTTGAATTTGAGCTTGAATCTCCACTGTTTTGGAATTCAATTCTCCAAGGATATATTGCTTCTAAACCTTTCCATTCTCTTCCTGGAAGCAAGTAGAGTGAGTCCAAGCACAAGCCAGATCAAGATCCATCAAGTTCAGACCTCCATTGAAGGTAATTTGCAGAAATTTTAAACTCTTCGATTCTCTCAAATTCCTGCTCAATTCTATTGATTCTTTCGTTGTCTGAAGTCCTACCAATGTAGGCAATAAGATTGAGTTGCTTTGAGGTCAAATCGAAGCAACTCAGTTCATGTACCTCAATTTTCAACTCCACATATCTCTCAATATATTTGGAATTGGAATGAATGGAGGTCAGATTTGAGCTCAGTGCCATTTTTTCTTCAAGATCATGTCCTTGTTTTTATTTTTGGTGATGGTTCATCTTGACCAGTCCGGTGAGGTCCACCGGAGAAGATGACCGGAGCTCTGGCTCCAACGATGACTTGGCAAGGCTGTGAACCATAGGATCCATGTATCACGTTCTAATCCTGAGTGTTGCTTTAAATTACCATTTGTGTCACGCGGTTGACTCATATACATGTGGAACGCGCGTTTTGGATCATCAGATCTGCCACCTTAGTTAATGAGGGAGATCTGATGGCCCACGTATTTTTGAATTTTTGAATTTTTGTTTTAATTGCATTTTCTTCAATAATTCATATTAAATTCAATATTGATCCAAAAAATATGAGACTTTCACCAAAAAAATTCAAATATTTTTCTATTTCATATTCTGAATTAAAATTATTTTTTGGATCATTATTAATAATTTTCATGAATTAATTGATTCTTCATTTGTTTTTAATTGTTTAAAAATATTTTTTAATGTCCAAAAATTATGAAATTTTTTCTCCAAGGTCCTTTGACCTTGTTTGACCTATGATAAATCTCATGGCTATTTCTTTGGTGTTTTGATGAGATTTTAGGATTTGGACAAAACATATTTTAATTAAATGTACTATTTTATTATTTTTAATTGAATAAATGCCATTTAAATTTTGTTGACCATTTGTATTGACTTAATTGAGCTTGCTTGTTTGTTGTTGGGCCTTGGTCAAGGTTGATTTGACTTTGTCAAGTTAATATCATTGGATTTAGGGGATTGATGGAATGTACATTCCATCTCCCAAAATGAATGAATAATATTAATTTGGTAAAAGTCCTCCTTTGACCAATTTGTGATCTCATTCATCCCTTCCCTCTTCATCTAATTCCCCTTCTTTATTCATTCATTTCCATTTGGCCTATGACATCTCAAAGTCCTAATGCTAGTTGATTGAAAAATTGACATTAGTATGGATGAGATTAGGCCACACCTTTTGCATATTCTTTTTGTATGTGATATGTTTCATGAGCATAGTTCATTATACTATGTCTCTAACATGCATTAACACCAAAATTCTATTGTCCGACCTCAAATAGTTGTGACTTCTACATAAGTCCAATTACGATTGCTTAACATAGTGCTAAATTTTTGACACAAAATGCATAAGCATTCTAGTTAGTGAGATTGTAAGTCTCCCTTCTTTCATGGTATTGTGTGAAAACCTGGCCTTCTGTCCTTCCTTTGGAAGATGTTTTGGTTCAAGGATCCATGCTTGTGATAAGTTGGTTGAGTGTTCTCCAAAGAATGTCTTGAAAAAGCAAAATAAAACTAACCTCTAACCTATTAACTATTAACTTTTAATTTCAAGTTTTATCTTAATGCAATTTACTTTTAGCACTTTACTTCATTTTCCATTGTACATATCATTCTAATTGTTTATGTTAATGCAATTTTCACTTTGTCCATTTGGACCATATTGTGTGATATATTTTGTTTGTATATACTTTGTTTGTTTGTGTGGTCTTTGACCATTGATGTACATAATAATCATAAAAACCATAAAAAACTTTTGAGTGGACTGTTGGCTTGATCTTGGACAAAGAAACTTAGAATCTAGGCAACCTTCCTAAGCTAAAGGACTTGGCCAATGCCAATTTATGAAGAACCAAGTGCTTGCAATTTGAAATTCATCTGATACATCATTTAAGTCCTCTCTAGGTTCATCTGCAACATGATCATTGTGAAGCTGTCATTTTGAACTTGTGACTTGTGGAATTCATATGTTACATGGGCTATTTCTGAAGAAGATCATGGAATGGATAAGCTTGGATCAGGTCATCTTTATTTGATGCCTTTTCTCTTCAAGATAATATAATTGTGCATTTGTGTGTCGCTTGATTCTAAAAGTCATAGGGAATTCTGGGTTTCTATTGACATTTTTGTCTATTGGATTGCTACCCATTTGGTCAGATCTTTTCAACTCTAAACTTTTAAATTTTGTGCATAGGGTAGTCTCTTCATCTTCTCCCCATTTCTTTAATTTCAAAATCTCTTCCTCCATTTTCAAAATCTTCTTTGTGTGAACTATTATTATTCTAAACTTTGACAACTTTTTGCAAAAAGATAGAAACTTTGGCCTTATGCCATTGCATTTTCAAACTCATTTTCTTAAATCAAACTTGTAAATAAACTTAATTATATTTAACTCAAACTTTCAAAAAGCCAAACAGAACTAACTCATTCAAACCATTTTTAGGCCTTTGTGCCTTTCAAACTTAAATTCTATTAAAAGCAATGCACTCATTTTGAAATTTGTAGCACGAACTACGAGGTTTTGATCCCTCATTTTTATGTTGGTACGTAGGCACAAGTTCGAAGGTCTTGTAAAACACAAAAATATAATTAATGTATTCTTTTCTCATCCCCCCATTCTATTTGTTTGTAAACATCACTTTGTACAAAATACATATGCACACAAAAAGGGCTCCTTAGGAGTACCTAGGACACTTTGGGTGCTAACACCTTCCCTCTGTGTAACCAACCCCCTTACTTGTGATCTCTGATTTTTATTAGTTTTTTTAGTTGAAAACTTCTTACTTATTGGGTTTTTTTCGTACTTTTCCCTTGGAAACAATAAAAGCGCGGTGGCGACCTTTGTTAATTTATCTTTAGCTTGTCAATAGCTTAATGATCATGAATTTCCCGCTACAATAGGTCCAAGTGACTTCCAAATTAATTTTTAAATAATGGATATCCACCCGGCCTATAGTTGTCTGTTGGGAAGGCCATGGATCCACCAGGCGGGAGCTGTTACCTCCATGTTGCATCAGAAGCTCAACTTTGTCAAGAATGGGAAGCTAGTTATCGTTGGCGGGGAGAAGGAATTGTTAGTCAGCCACCTTTTATCTTTCTCTTATGTTAAAGCTGAGGATGAGGTTGGAACTCCATTCCAAGCCTTATCTATTGCTATTGAAAATAGAGTTGGGGCACCCATATCCTCCTTCAAAGATGCAAGGAAGATTGTCGAAGATGGAAATGTTGATCAGTAGGGACAGATGGTAGAGGTCTCCAACAACAAGAACAAAATCGGTTTGGATTTCCAACAAGGTTCGTCAACTATCAGATCTGATGATGCGTAACTCAGTTTCCGTAGCGGAGGGTTCATTCATGTCAATGAACACTTAGTTGTTGTGCTAGAGGATGACGAAGAGGAAGACTACACCAATTTTGTGACGCATGGAAAAGCTTGCAACAATTGGATTGTTGTTGATATTCTTGTTATTATGCATAGATCTAAGTAATTACTTTTATCTGTTTTTTGAAAATCCTTCTCCTATGCCTAAGGGAGAAGTGAACATTATCTAGGCATTTTGAATTTGTTCATTAATAAAATATAACTCTATTCATCCACATCTATGATGTTTTATTTTTACTTTTTACTTTATTCTGAAAATGGTAATCACAAAAAACATAAATAAATAATATAATTGTCCATCTGCATAATATTGGTTACAAATTCACTTCTCTAAAATCAAAATATCAAATCATTATGCAGGTTAGTTTCTAACCCCATTGAATACAATGATCCTACTCCTTCTCCAAATTTTGAATTCCCTGTGTTTTAGGCTGAGGAGGAAAGTGATGAAGAAGTAAGTGATGAATTGTCTCATCTTCTTAAGCGTGAAGGAAAAGCCATTCAGCCATTCGAAGAGCAGATTGAGCTAGTCAACTTGGGTTGCGAAGATGATGTGAAGGAAGTCAAGATTGGGTCTCGACTGTGTCCAGAGGTTAAGAAGGGGTTGATTGATCTTCTTCGAGAGTATTCAGATGTGTTTGCTTGGTCCTATCAAGACATGCCTCGTTTGGATTCTGAGATAGTGGAGCATAGATTGTCGTTGAAGCCAGAATGCCCGCCAGTCAAGCAGAAGTTGAGGAGGACTCATCCTGATATGGCAGTGAAGATCAAAGAAGAAGTGCAAAAGAAGATTGATGCTGGTTTCCTGGTGACCATTGAATATCCGCAATGGGTGGCCAATATTGTGCCCATTCCAAAGAAGGATGGAAAAGTTCGTATGTGTGCCGACTATAGAGATTTGAACAAAGCCAGTCCGAAAGATGATTTCCCTCTGCCACACATTGATATGTTGGTAGACAATATAACTAAATTCAAAGTCTTTTCGTTTATGGACGGATTTTCCTGATATAATCAGATCAAGATGGAACCCGAAGATATGGAGAAGACCACATTCTTTACAACTTGGGGAACATTCTGTTATAGAGTGATGCCTTTCGGTTTGAAGAATGCTGGTGCAACTTACCAAAGAGCAATGACTACTCTTTTTCATGATATGATGCATAAAGAGATTGAAGTTTATATCGATGACATGATTGCTAAATCTATTGATGAAGAGGAACATGTTGAACATTTGTTGAAGTTATTCCAGCGTTTGAGGAAGTACAAACTCCGCTTGAATCCTAATAAATGTACTTTTGGTGTTCGTTCTGGTAAGTTGTTGGACTTTATTATCAGTGAGAATGGTATTGAAGTTGATCCTGCCAAGGTCAAAGCAATACAAGAGATGCCTGCACCCAAAACTGAGAAGCAAGTCAGAGGTTTTCTCGGACGCTGGAATTATATCTCAAGATTCATTTCCCACATGACTGCCACGTGTGCGCCTATATTCAAGCTTCTTCGGAAAGATCAGTCTTGTGATTAGACTGCCAGAAAGCTTTTGACAGTATCAAGGAATATTTGCTTGATCCTCCGATTTTGTCTCCACCTGTTGAAGGAAGACCGTTGATCATGTATTTGATTGTGCTTGAAGAGAGTATGGGTTATGTTCTTGGTCAGCAAGACGAGACTGGAAAGAAAGAATTTGCAATATACTACCTCAGTAAGAAGTTCACCAACTGTGAGACTCGGTATTCTATGCTATAGAAGACTTGTTGCGCATTGGCTTGGGTTGCTAAGCGTCTGCGTCAATATATGTTGAATCATACCACTTGGTTGATATCTAAAATGGATTCAATCAAGTATATATTTGAGAAGCCTGCTTTAACTGGGAGGATTTCCCATTGGAAGATGTTATTATCAGAGTATGATATCGAATACCGATCTCAGAAAGCTATTAAAGGTAGTGTCTTGGCTGACCATTTGGCTCACCGACCAATTGAAGATTATCAGTCAGTGCAGTATGATTTCCCTGATGAAGAGATCTTGTACTTGAAGATGAAAGATTGTGATGAACCATTGCTTGAAGAAGGGACAAAACCTAGTTCCCGTTGGGGCATGGTATTTGATGGAGTTGTTAATTAGTATGGTAATGGCATTGGAGCAGTGATTATGACTCCCCAAGGCACTCATTTTCCGTTTACAGCTAGATTGACTTTCAAGTGTACAAAAAATATGGCAGAATATGAAGCTTGCATTATGGGGCTTGAAGAGGCCATTGATATCAGAATCAAGTACTTGAATGTTTATGGAGATTCAGCTTTGGTGGTGAATCAAATCAAAGGTGAATGGGAGACGAATCAACTCGGTTTGATACCATATAGAGATTATGCGAGGAGGATTTCAGCTTTCTTTACAAAGGTTGAGTTTCATCATATCCCTCGAGAAGAAAACCGGATGGCAGATGCTCTCGCAATGTTGGCTTCCATAATTGTAGTGAAATATTGGAAAGAAGTTCCCAATTTGACTGTGATGCGTCTTGATAGACCAGCTCATGTGTTTGTTGTTGAAGAGGTCAAAGACGAAAAACCGTGGTATTATGACATCAAGTGTTTCCTCCAAAGTCAGGTTTACCCGTCTGGGGCATCTTTGAAAGATAAGAAGACTTTTGAGAAGATTATCCGGAAATTTCTACCTAAATGGTGATGTTTTATACAAAAGAAACTTCGATATGGTTCTGCTCAGATGCGTGGATAGACACGAAGCAGACTTATTGATGGCTGAAATCCATGACGGTTCCTTTGGTACTCATTCCAATGGACATGCAATGGCGAAGAAGATGTTGCGAGCAGGTTACTATTGGATGACAATGGAATCTGACTGTTGCAAGTTTGTGAAGAAATGCCACAAGTGTCAAATATATGCGGATAAGATCCATGTTCCTCAAACACTGTTGAACGTCATTTCCTCCCCATGGCCCTTCTCCATGTGGGGAATTGATATGATTGGCATGATTGAACCCAAAGCTTTGTACGAACATCGTTTCATTTTGGTGGCAATTGACTACTTCACATAGTGGGTTGAAGTGGCATCATATGTGAATTTGACCAAGCAAATTGTTGTGAGGTTTATCAAGAATCAGATCATATGCCGTTATGGTGTGCCAAGTAAGATCATTACTGATAATGAATCAAACTTGAATAATAATATGATGGAAGCTCTTTGCAAAGACTTCAAGATTGCACATCATAATTCTTCTCCCTATAGACCTAAGATGATTGGGGATGTTAAAGCTGGAAACAAGAACATCAAGAGGATTATCCAGAAGATGGTTGTAACGTATAAAGATTGGAATGAGATGCTCCCATTGGATTTGCATGGATATCGTACATCCATCCGCACTTCAACAGGGGTTGCCCTTTTCTATCTTGTATATGGTATGGAAGCAGTGCTCCCCGTAGAGGTTGAGATCCCATCACTGTGTGTGTTGATGGAAGCCAAGTTGACTGAGGTTGAATGGTGTCAGACCAGGTATGATCAATTGAATTTGATTGAAGAGAAGAGAATGACTGCCATGTTTCATGGATAGTTATATCAACAGAGGATGAAGAAAGCTTTTAATAAGAAGGTCAGACCTCGCGTGTTCAGAGAAGGTGACCTTGTGCTCTCAAGAAGATTTTATCTTTTAAACCAGATTTTAGGGGAAAATGGACTCCTAATTATGAAGGCCATATGTTGTTAAGAGAGCCTTTTCAGACGATGCTTTGATTCTTACAACTATGGATGGTGAGGAGTTCACTTGTCATGTGAACGCAGATGCAGTCAAGAAATACTTCGCCTAAAAAGAAAAGAACAGCTTGCTAAGTTGAAAACTCAAAAGGGCGACTTAGGCAAAAAAGAGCGTCTCGGTGGATTGAAAATTCGAAAGGGTGATCCAGGCAAAAATTAGAGACATAAAACAGAAAAATTATCCTGATAAATTGAGTACTCCACCTTGGGGCAATTTATGCAAAAATTAGGGATTCTGGCAAGTAACTGCATTCTACTGATCTTCAGTTTTGGAGACGTTTTTTAGCGCAACGGTCGATGTTGATTCATTATCCCCAGTGGCAGCAGCCAAGAGCATAATAGAAATCAAGAGGTGACAGAAGGATTAGTGATCATTGTATTCAATGTAACCCTTTTTCATGTAAATTACCATTTTCAGCTTTGTAAAGATCTATGGAGTCTTGTCATTTACAGACTACCATTCCATTAAATAAAGTTGAGCTTTTATCCAATTATTTCTACTCTTATTTATTTCAGCTCAAATAGTTTTAAATTTTATTATGATCATTTTTTGAAAATTAATTTTTAAATCAAAATCATTTTTCTTAAGCATATAAAAGCATGAATTTTTAAGCAATCGATTTCATTTAAAGGGAATATCAACAGTGGTTCGAAAGCAGTAAGCCCTAAGGGTGGAGCATTATTGGTTCTCCCCAAGCAGTAGGCGCATTCTCTCTTTCATCCTCGACATTATTATTCAGCATTCGGTGTTTGTTGATTTCTCTAGACGATTATTGTTTGCCATTTCCCCAGTGAAGTCGCCAGCTGAGTTGGTTGATTGATCCCCTGCGGAGTTTAGTATTTATTCCGTAGCCGATCTTATATTTGGTTTCCGACAGAACTTCGGTTTCCCCACCAATCTCTATTAGATTTGCTCCTAGTCATAGTTTCCTCCTGGTTTCTGAGTAGTTATTTGTGTTTATCCCTTGCATGGTTATCTCCCATTTGATATGGTGTTGACCTAAAATTCCCCGTAGGCTTGATAACAGTTTTCCTCAGCAGATCTCCTCCTTCCCCGGCTAGGGTTGAGCCTTTGGGAGGTTGATCTCTCTTTTCTCCAGCAGTTGTCTCCCTCTCTTGTGGATTGACCGAGAATTGTATCGATGATTCAAATATGTGACACTTTTGTATCCTTTGCGATCGTTTTGTCAGCATAATCATCATATATACATATACATATACATATACACTCATAATTTCATTATCACATCATCACACTTGTTGATTCATTCTCGTGATTTTTAATTCTCTATTATAGTGGTACTTTATCCCCATGCAAGATTGGTGTATGTCCTCCTTCAATTGTAGAGTGTCAACCCCCTAAGCAGAAAGACTTTAACCTTTCTCCTTTCCCCACTGAGTTATTTCCTCGTGGACGCTGATTTATTTCAGTTTCCTCCCCAGTTGATTATTTGGATGGAACCACTCCCCTTGAGCTATGTCCTCGTCGGGTTGAGTCTTGATTGACCGTTTCTTTCTAGACCTTACCTAGATAGCTTTTGGGTCCCCTAAGAGTCTATTACCCAGTAACTGGTAATATTCTTCTTAGTTTGCAGTTTGTTATTTCTTGCTTAATACCCGACAAAAGTAACCTTTTTTCTCCCCAGCGGATTCATTTTCATGTTTCCCTAGGAAGTATATCCTTGATATATTCATCCTAACCGATGACGGATATTTTCTTCCCTTGCTTTGAGTCTATCCTTGATATGTTCATCTTAATCGGTGACGGATATTCTCATCTTTGGTATTCTATCCAGTAAAAAGGTAGGCATAATCCCTATTTTTGTTCCCCAGAGAGTCAATCCTGGATATGTTCATCCTAATCGATGACGGGTTTCATTCTCTTGCGGTCTTCCGCCCAGTAACCGGTAGTTGTAAATCCTGCTTTTCTCCACTTGTAGAGTTTATCCTTGATATGTTCACTTTAACCGGTGACAGATATCCTCTTTTTGGTATTTTATCCAGTAATTGATAGATATAATTCCTATTTCTTCCCTCGGAGTCTATCCTTGATATGTTCATCCTAACCGATGACGGATATTCTCTTTAATTGGTATTCTATCCAGCATTCGATAGATGTAATTCCTACTTTTTGTTGAGGTAGTTTATTCTTGATATGTTCATCCTAACCGATGACGAATATCCTCCTTAACATTTCCAGGAAAATCTATCCTTGATATATTCATCCTAACCGATGACGGATTTTCTTCCCTTTGAGTCTATCCTTGATATGTTCACTTTAACCAGTGACGGATATTCTCTCTTTTTGGTCTTCTGCCCAGTAACTGGCAGTTGTAAATCCTATTTTTCGGCTTTTCCCCAGCAAGGCTATTCTTACCCAGTAACTGGTAATGAATGGACTTCCTGTCGGCCCTCATTGAGTCATCCTTGATATGTTTACCCTAACCGGTAACGGGTTTCTTTTCTGTCATAATTTTATTATCTCCTTTACCCAGTAACAGGTAGTAGATAATAAATTTCTGCTCCTCTTGTGTTGAAGTTTATTTCTTCCCTAGTTGAGTTGAGTGCGCATTTCCTTGGTGAAATCCGTTTTTTTTGCATGACTCAAGTATTTTAGTTTTATTCTGATCTACCTGTTTCCCCTGCAGATGTTTCTGTGTCTCCCCGGCTGAGTCTTTCCATTTTCATGGAATTCCTCTAGTCTCCCAACAGTCTTTAAATCGTAGTTTGGCCTACACATAACCCTTTTTATCCCCCAGAGTCTTTGTCTTCCCAGTGAGTTTTCCTTATGGAATGCATTATGCTCATGCGGACCATCAGGCTCTCCGATTTCTTTTCCTTTGTGGCAATATTTCCCCACAAAGAGTTTATTTTATATTCACATCATATGCATCATGAGGTCTCTTAGGGACCAAAATTTGTTTCTATATGTTGTTATTTAAGCCCATTCTACTTAGTCGGTATGAAGATTTTAACCTTCACCTCCTCAGTTAGAATGGCCTTAAATATGGGGCAGTTGTAAGACCCCAATTTTGACCCTAATATCCCTCATGCAATCTCATCATATGCATTAGCATTAGGATCATACCTTGGCATTATCCTTACCCCTCTTTCATTGGGTTTGTTTTGGGAGAGATCATCAAGCACCATGTGATTGTATCATACTTGTATATTATCATTTTACTACCCAAAATACCAAAAATATGTCTTTGCATTTGCCTAACTCTTTTGTAGGTAGGGCATGATCCCATCTGATCTATCAAGTTCACATTTAGGGTTTAAGACCCTCATTGCTAAGAGCACAACCAAGGAATGATCCACAATGTCTCTAAGCATCATATATGAGTCCCAATGATCTCTACATGTTATTTTGGTCAAGCATTCTTCAAGAGTTTAGAGTTGGTTTGCCTTGGAAACCCTAGTTCATCTAGGTATCTTGGGTAACTTCTTCAACAAGATTCTTCACCAATTGATCAAATTTCTCAAGTTACACTTCAAAATTCATCATCTTATGCATATGTGATCTACCATGAGCCTAAAAAGTCAAGAGAATTGCAAGTTATCAAGTTGGTTGATGGTGGTTGGCCTGATGGATTCATCTGACCAAAACTGGGTCTCCCTAGACCCTATCTCCTACAATTTTCATCATATAAAAATGATTCCAAGAGAAAAGTTACTCTAAATGACATTCCAAACAACTTGCATGTTTAATTCTAGAGCTAATTTTGCTTGTAAAGTCATTTTCTATGTTGAAACATTATAGGTCATTTTGTCTAAACCCTAATTTAAAAGTCAACTTCCCGAGGCCATAACTTGCTCAATTTTTATGAGATAAAATATTTCCAAGTTGAACAATCAAATTCAAGATGTATAATTCAACTTTTATGTTTGGAGTGAGAACTAAATCAACTTTTATGAGCATATGATATGAGGATACATTATAGGTCATTTTGGACCAATACCATTGAACAAGGGATTTTCCTCAACTTCAAAAATACATAACTCACTTATCCTAAATCCAAATGATGTCAAATTTGTGATCATTTTGAAGGTTTTTTAAATAGCTACAACTTTGATAAATACACTTTTCTCATTTGGAGCTCACATAAAAAGTTAAGCAATATGGAATAATTGAATATGTGACTTGACACTTAGAAAATATTTTGACATGTCGAAATTTCCAAACTTCCAACTCAAAATTTACCATGATACAAGTTCCAAATGGAAAAGTGTTCAACATAAGAGTTGTTCATCTTGGTCTAAGCTTTCCAAAGAGTCCTAATTCACTCATTTTGGACAAAGTTTGATCGGTCTGCGTATGGCTTAAACAGGATTTTATCGGTTGGCAAGATTCATGATTCAAATGTTCAAACAACTTTGCCTTGCCATTCAAGCTTCATGTAGACCTCATTTCATTTGATTGTGGACCTAATTGGATTGCTTCATGGGCCTGCACATGCCCATGCAAGCATGTGCATTGCATTGCCATTTTTGGAGAATTTTTCAAGTGTGCAAATAACACTTCTAATTGCTATAAATAGAGGTCCAATGCGTCAGTTCAAAGGACTTTGCGCACCAGCTTTGCCCCCAACCTTCCAAACCCTCTAAATTCAAAGGAAAACCTGAGAAATTTCAACTGAAATTTGAGTTTGAATCTCACTGTTTGGAGATTCAAAAACTCCAGGATCCAAAGCTTTGTATTACTCTTAAGCCACTTCCACAAGCTCCATAAGCAAGATCAAGCACGAATTGAAGCAAGAGAGATCCAGTTCTGCACAACATTGAAGGTATTTTTCCAGATTTTTCTTCTCTTCGATTCTCTCTCAATTCTCATCAATTCTCTTGGATCCTTGGTTGTCTGAAATCCTACCAATATAGGAAAGAAGATTGAGTTGCTTTGAGGTCAAATCGAAGAAACTCAATTGACACACCTCAAAATTCAACTCCACGTATCTCTCTATATATTTGGAGTTAGTTAAAATGGAGGTGATATTCGTGATCTACGCCATTTTTTCTTTAAGATCATGTCCTCTTTTTTCATTTATGATGTGGTGATGATTGAACCAGTCCGGCCAGGGTCATCGGAGAAGATGATCGGCCTTTGGCTTTGGCGATGCACTAGAAGTGTTCAGAGCCATTAGATGAGTTTAAAATGTTTTAATCAAGAGCGTAGATTGTGATTACCCGACGTGTGATCAGTTGACTCAAACGCGTCATGGAATGCGCGCTCTCCCCCACTTGATTTGCCACCTCAATTAATGAGGGAGATCAAGTGGTCCATGTTTTTTCTGAATATTTGAATTTCATTTTATTTGTTTCATTTTCATTAATTCATATTAATTTTAATATTGATCCAAAAAATATAAGAGTTTCACCAAAAAAATTTATATAAAATCCTCTTTCATTTTCAGAATTAAAATTATTTTTTGGATCATTATTAATACTTTTCATGATTTAATTGATTTTGTGACTATTTTTAATTATTTAAAAATACTTTTAAATTTCCAAAAATTATGAAATTTTTGCTCCAAGGTCCTTTGACCTTGTTTGACCTATGATAAATCTCATGGCCATTTCTTTGGTGTTTTGATGAGGTTTTAGGAAATTGACCAACCATATTTAATTTAATGCATTATTTTTTATATTTTTAATTGTTTAAATGCCAAATTAATTGTGTTGAGCCATTTTAATTGACTTTGTGAGTTTAACTTGTGTTGTGGGGCCTTGGTCAAGGTTGATTTGACTTTGTTAGGTTAAGATCATTGGATTTAGGGGATTGATGGAATGTACATTCCATCTCCCAAAATGAATGAATGATCTTAACTTGGTAAAAGTCCTCCTTTGTCCAATTTGAGTTTGATCCATTTCCCCTCCCTCTTCATCTCATTCCCCTTCTTTATGCTTTCATGTCATGGACCTATAATATCTCTATATCCAAAGGCTAGTTGATTGAAAAATCAACATAAGTATGGATGAGATTAGATCCACCACACTTTGCATATTCTTTTTGTGTGTGGTATGTTTCATGAGCATAGTTCATTATACTATGTCTCTAACATGCATTAACACCAAACTTCTATTGCCCGACCTCAAATAGTTGTGACTTTTACATAAGTCCAATTACGATTGCTTAATATAGCGCTAAATTTTGACCCAAAAGGCATAACATTCTAGTTAGTGAGATTGTAAGTCTCCCCTCTTTCATGGTATTATGTGGAAACTTGACATTTTTTCCTTCCTTTGGAAGATATCTTGATTCAAGGATCCATGCTTGTGATAAGTGGGTTGAGTGTTCTCCAAAGAATGACTTAAGCAAAAGCAAAAGCAATACTAATTTCTAACTCATTAACAACTAACATTTAATTTCAAGTCATTTACTTTTAATGAAATTTAATTTTTTAGCTTTATTCATTTGTCATTATTCATACCATTCTAATTGTTTATGTTAATGTCATTTTCACTTTGTCCATTTGGACCATATTTTTTGTGATGTATTTTGTTTGTGTATATTGTGTTTGTTTGTGTGGTCTTTGACCATTAATGTACATAATAAGAACAAAAACCCAAAAAAAAAATCTTGTGTGGACTGTTGGTTGATCTGAGACAATTGGACTTAGAACTTAGGCAACATTCCCTTTGCAAAGGACTTAGCCAATGCCAACTTTCATGTAACCAAGTGCTTGTAATTTGAAACTTCATCTGATACATCATTGAAGATCCATTTGAGTTCATCTGCAACAAGATCATTGTGAAGATGTTGTTTTGAACCTGTGATTTATGCATTATGGAATTCATCTGCTACATGGGCAAATTTGAAGAAGATCATGGAGTTGCTAAGCTTGGATGTGGATATCTTTATTTGATGCCTTGCTCTTCAAGTTGATATTTTGTGCATTGTTTGTTGCTTGATTCTAAAAGTCCAAGGGAATTTGGGTTTCTATATGACATTCTTGTCTATTGGATTGTAGCCCATTGGTCAGATCTTTTCAACTCTTAACTTTTAAATTTATGCTTAGGATTAGTCTCTTCATCTCCTCTCCACCTCTTTAATTTCAAAATCTCTCCCTCCTTTTAAAATCTTCTATGCTTGTGTTTGTTGATTTTTAAACTTTGACCACTTTTGCAAATTAGAAACTTTGTCCTTACGCCATTGCATTTTAAAACTCATTTTCTTAATCAAACTTGTAAATAAACTTAACTATACTTGACTTAAAATTTCAAAAGCCAAAAAGAACTAACTCATTCAAACCATTTTTAGGCCTTTGTGCCTTTCAAACTTCAAATTTTGTTAAAAGTAATGCATCCACTTTGAAATTGATACCGCGAACTACGAGGTTTTAATCCCTCATTTTTATGTTGGTACGTAGGCATAAGTCCGAAGGTCTTGTCAAACACAAAAATATAATTAATGGATTCTTTTCTCATCCCCCATTCTATTTATTTGAAACATCTTTTATACCCAAAAACATATGCACACAAAAAAGGGCTCCCTAGGAGTACCTAGGACACTTTGGGTGCTAACACCTTCCCTCTGTGTAACCAACCCCCTTACCTGTAATCTCTGGCATTTTATTAGTTTTGATTTGGAAACTTCTTATTCTTTTGGGTTTTGTTCGTACTTTTCCCTTTTTCATTGGACATAATAAAAGCGCGGTGGCGACTCTTGTTTATTTGATGTCTAGCTTATCCATAGCTTGATGATCATGAATTTACCGCTACAGGCATCTTCAGCTCCAAAGTTCTCTTCTTCACTCAAGTAGTGTAAGCTTCCAAAGCTACACAGTTGCATGGACCAAGCTCGGATATTCCTTTCCTATGCATATTATGCCAAGCATGTACCATCCTTTGCTTCAAATGTTGGGGATATTTACCCTCTTGATAGAATAGACCCTCTAACTGAGTGTTATTAGGTTTATCTCTCAAGGGGAACTCAATTTGACGACGAGCCAAAGCAGAGTTGTAGTTGATTGCTCCTTATGTACCAATGAGAGGCACATTAGAGAATTCACCACAACTATCAATAATATCCATACTACTCAATGCAGAATCATACCAAACAATATCATCATTAGTGAGAGACATAAGTCTCTGAGACCACCGTAGACATTGCTTGTTCTCCAAGAAAGCAGGCGTCTAAGGCAAGTGCTAAATAAACCACTTGTACAAAAGAGGAACACAACACACAGTAGTCCTAGCACCTTTAGAATTCCTCAAATGCAAAGAGAAATACATGTCACCCAACAGAGTAGGAACAGGATTCCCAATCAAGAAGATTTGAATGGCGTTAACATCAACAAAATCGTCAATGTTAGGGAACAAGGCTAAACCATAGATGAGCAATACAAAGATGGCTTCAAAAGCATCCATACTACCGGCTTGAGCAAAGACAACGACTTTACCAATGAGGAACTCATAAGTCAATCCTAGAATACCTCCTTTCTTCACCAAATGAGTATCAATCTCAGACTTCTTCAGATGAAGAGCTTCAGTTATAATATGAGATCTGGGAATCTCCTACAATCCACTAAAAGGTACCTTGTCAGATACGGGTATTCCCAAGAGATGGGCATACTCCTCTAACGTAGGTATAAGCTAATAATCGGGAAAAAAGAAGCACCAGTAGAGAGGGTCATAAAACTGAACCAAAACACTCAGAAGTCCTTCAACCACATCAGTAGATAATACAAACAAAATCTTCCCATGACGTTGCCTGAAGTCCAAGGGGTCTAATACAAAGTATGACAACTTTCCTAGCTCTTTCAAATTAGGACATCTGAAACCGTACTTCTTAGTGTTCCTTCGTCCATAATCCATGGTCTGGAAATATTTGCAAATGAGACCTTAGTTCCTTCAAATTTTTTTTTCTGTGATGAATGTTATGATGCACATGTATGCATGAATGCAACAATCACAAATAAGGGATCACACACAAGGCAAATACAAACAAAGGTCAAGGGATGGATCATGTCATTATCAAGATCAATCATCCATTTTGGTGGATTATGGCTTTCACCTTATCGACACCCAAGTTCCATTGATATTAATAAGACTTGATCGAATCAACCGAGAATCAAAGGGTTTGTTGTGAGTCACGAGCATGGAGTCAAGTTAAGAACCATCCCAAATGAGTGTACTAAGGATAAAAAAAACATGTAGATCATGTCCTAAGAAGTTCCCAGAGTCTTAATCCCATCTATCAGATACTATAGGTTAGGATTACTGACTCATCAACCCATAATACTCTCAAGAGAAACTCCTTTGAGTATAGTATCGTGTAACAACTGTTATCAGGTCTACACCTGAACAACCTCCGCACTACGTCCTAAATAGGTCAAGTTGGGTTAAATGTTCTACAGTCCTCAGCTTCTCAGACCCCAAATCAGAGAAAGTAATGCCTAGCCACAAATGACCTGTGTGACATCAGCAACTCCAAAAGGGTCTCCACTAAGTAGATGGGTCTCAATCCGACTTGTTAAGGACTACTCCACACAAGTTGAACATGACTATACCATCCTCTTATCTTAATTGCGCTCAAGTTCGGGTTAGAACTTATCTCACCACTCAGAGATCACAAAGCACAACGGATAGATTATTGTTGATTCTAAGTGTTGGCAGCAATTTTGGTAAAACAAAGAGTGTTTACAAGATGTCATGTGTGATGTCTTAACATGAGATATCCTATGTACCTGCTGGAGTTAAAGAACATATGCAAGCAGGATTGTTTCAGAATGCCACATACAATGACAAGGCTTCTGATATTGGTTGTACCTGCTGGAGCTTATATGGAAGACATGTTCATACAGGATTGTTTCAGATGACATACACAATGTCATGGTATCTGATATGGCTGTACCTGCTATAAAAGGAAATTGGATTATGCAGGATTTTTCCAGGATGTCAGACCCGATGTCATGACATCCTGTACACAGAACATTCAGTATGAATGTTTGGTGTTTTGTGATTGCACAATTAAAGGCAATCATTGGATGATTGAAGATTTGCTTAGCTGGCGCATTCAATCATGGATTACAACCAAATTTGCTTATTTTCCAAGGAGATCTCTACAGTTGTTATAAAAAGATTTGATTGGAAAATATATTTAGGGTTTTCATGATATCCAATGCTTCTATAAAAAGGGACTTAGAAAACCTGTTTGTAAACACAACCAAGACTGAGCGAAATAGAGAGAGGGAGCTAGGGTTTGTGTCTGTTTAGTCGTAAGACTTGTAGGTCATTCAAGTCATCCATTGATGATTGAATTGGACTGATTTGTGGTTGTAATTTGTCACTCTAAAGCTGTTAAGCAAGAGTGTGTGTCCACTTGATCAAAGCTGTGAAGCAAGATCAAGTGTGTGTCTTCTTGATCAAAGTTGTGAAGCAAGATCAAGAGTGTGTCTTCTTGATTGAAACTGTGAAGTAAAATCAAGAGTTTGTAATTGAAAAGTATTTTCTTTTCACAAGGGATTGTTGTTTAAGATCACTGGTGTGTGATTGTAAGGGAAGTGAGTGGGTTCTCATATCTAAGAGTGCTTAGGTAGAAGTTGCACGGGTAGAGATTAGGTGAGAAAGACTGTAACTTGTTGAAGTGTACGGATAGTCTTTGAACTAATTCTATTTTAGTGAATTTCCTTCCTGGCTTGGTAGCCCCCAGACGTAGGTGAGTTGCGCCGAACTGGGTTAACAATTGCTTGTGTTATTTGCTTTACCATTCTGTTTATTTTAATCCATTGTGTGCTAGCAGATATCAGTGTCGTAACATTACCTTCGACATCTTATATCTGATACCAGAATTTCAATTATATCACACAAACATATATACAAACATCAAATATATAAATATATACACATAAAAAAGTAGGCTAAACCCACTGAGGACTACTCCCCAGCAGAGTCGCCACTTAATTGTTGTAGCGGTAAATTCATGACCATCAAGTTATGGATAAACATGACGTCAATAAAACCAGAGTCGCCACCGCGCTTTTATTGTTTCCAAAGGAAAGGGGAAAAGTACGAACAAAACCCAAATATAAGAAGTTTTCAAATTAAAACAAATAAAAGGACAGAGATTACAGGTAAGGGGATTGGTTACACAGAGGGAAGGTGTTAGCACCCAAAGTGTCCTAGGTACTCCTAGGGAGCCCTTTTTTATGTGTGCATATGTGTTTGGTATAAAAGATGTTTGAGAAAAGTAGAGTGTAGAGATGAGAAAAGAATTCATTGATTATATTTTTGTGTTTGACAAGACCTTCGGACTTGTGCCTACGTACCAGCATGAAAACGAGGGATCAAAACCTCGTAGTTCGTGGTAAAAATTTCAAAGTTGCTGAATTGCTTTTAATCAAAAGTTTAAATGAAAAGGGCACAAAGGGCCAAAAATTTGAAAGAAGTTGTTAGTTCTTTTTGTCTTTTGAAATTTTAAGTCAATATGATTAAATTTATTTACAAATTTTTATTTAAGAAAGAGATTGAAAATTCATTGGCATAAGTTCAAAGTTCTATTTAAAATAAGGTCTAAGTTTGAAATCACAAGCAAAGAAGTTTTTGAAAAGGGGGAGAGATTTTGAAATTTAAGAAGTGGGAGGAGATGAAAAGGTTATCCTAAGCATAAATTAAAAAGTTAAGAGTTGAAGAGATCTGACCAATGGGATGCAATCCAACAGACAAGAATGTCATATAGAAAATCCACTTTCCCTTTGGACTTTGAATCAAGCAATAATCAATAAGCAATTAGCAATATCCATACATCATGAAGATTAAGGCATCAAATAAAGATGGCCACATCCAAGCAAGCAAATCCCATAGCTAGCAGTTTTCTTTGTCTTCTCATATATCAGATGAACTATTCCTTGATTAACTCAGAACAAAGCATCACACACAAGATCAAAATAAAAATTAGCATCAAGACAAAGTAGCAGATAAATTCAAACAAGATCCAAGGCTTGCACTAGATGAAGTTCAATTCACAATAGCTTGATCTCAAAATGTTGGCATTTTCCAAGTCCTTTTTGCACAAGGAATGTTGCCTAATCCTAAGTCCAATAGTTCATATCAAGATACACAGTCCACCAGACATTTTTTAAAGGGTTTTTGTTGTTATTAAGTATTTTAAGGTCATAAGACCACAAACAAAATGAAAATGCACAAACAATATATACAATCACAAGATATGGCTCAAATGAGCAAAGTGAAAATGACATAAACATAAACAAATTAAATGGAATGTAAATGGTAATGAATGATAAATGACTTAAATTTAAATTGCATAAAGTAAATGACTTGAAAGTAAAGAAATATTAACAAGAGTTAGTCAAAAGTTAGTCAAGTGTTAGTGGTATTTTTAATTGATTAAGTCATTCTTTGGATAACACTCAACCATCCATTCACAAGTATGAATCCTTAAACCAAGAGATCTTCCACGAGAAGGGCTCCAACTTGGATAATTCAACAAGTATGCCACTAGCTCTCATGAAAGGAAAAAAAAGTTTAAGTTTCCATATAATACCTGAATAATGGGAAACTTACAATCTTACTTACTAGAATGTTATGCCTTTATGGTCAAATTTAGCTCTGTGTTAAGCAATTGTAATTGGACTTATATAAAAGTCACAACTATCTGAGGTCGGGCAATAAAAATTTAGGTGTTAATGCATGTTAGAGATTTGGTATGATGAACCAAACTCCTAAAACATACCACACATTAAAAGAAAAGATCAAGAGGGGTGGACCTATCTCAGTCATACTTGTATTGGTTCATCTGGCACAAGGTCATTGCTGAACCAATTAGCCTTAAGACATTAGAGATTTCATTGGTCAAATGAGGGAATGAGAAAGAATAGGGATGGAGATGAAGAGGGAGGGGAAGATAGAAACACAAATTGACCAAGGGTGGATTTTTATCAAATCAAAACCATTCATTCATTTTGGGAGATGAAATATACATTTCATCAATCCCTTAAATCTAATGGTTTGGATCCAACAAAAGTCAAATCAACCTTGCCCAAGGCCCAAACAGAAAGTCAAACATCACAAGACCATAAAAATGGCTCAACATAATTTTTAAGCATTTAACGAATTAAAAATAAATTTTAAAATGAATTAAAATACATTTTAATTTGGTCAAAACCTAAAATCCCTTCAAAACACCAAATAAATGGCCAAGAAATTTATCCTAGGTCAAATAAGGTCAATGGACCTTAGACAAAAAATTTCATGATTTTTGAAAAGTCAGAAGTATTTTTACACAATTAAAAATATGCTCAAAAACATTTAATTCATGGAAAATATCAAAATTAATCCAAAAAGTAATTTTAATTCAGAATATGAAAGGGAAAAATATTTAAAGATTTTTTTGTGAAAGTCCCATATTTTTTGGATTAAAAATGAAATTAATATGAATTAAACAAAATAAAAGGATTAAACATAAAATCATAAATTAAAATAAAATAAGAAAAAACAAGGGCCATAAGATCTCCCTCATTAATTGAGGTGGCAGATCTGATGGCCACTGTAGCGGTGTATTCGTCACTTTATGATTTATTGATTAAACCAAAAGCAAAGCATACAAAGAATCGAGTCGCCACCGCACTTTTATTTATCCGAAGGAATGGCTAAAAAGCGAACAAAAGCCTAAGAAGTTTTACACATAGAAAACTAATGAAAAGATCAGAGATCTGGGTAAGGGGTTAATTACGCAATGGGAAGGTGTTAGGCACCCAAAACGTCCTAGGTACTCCTAGGGAGCCCTTTTCACACTTGTTGTACGAAATGTTATTTGTTTATGAAATATTTATTGTGCAAACATGGATTGGAGGGATGAGAAAAGAATATACAATTTATTATTTTTGTGTTTGAACGGATGAACCCGTTGCCTACGTACCTTTCCATGGAAGGTAAGGATCAAAACGCCGTAGTTCGGCTAAAAGATTTCCAAAATATGAGTGGATTCATTTTAAAACAAAAGCCCTAAGGTCTTTCGTTATCCACGGGAGAAAACTCAACCTTATACAAACAACAGGTCCACCATGTGAGAAAAGCTTCAACTTGCTAGTGAGGGGTTAACCCTATAATAAGCAAGGAAGTCTTACAATTCAATCACTAAGGACAAAAGGTGAGATTAACATCAACCAACTAGGATAAATCAAACCTATGGCTAATGTATGAAAACTTATCAAGAATGGACAAAGCCACAAAACAATTGAATGAGTTGAAATTAACCAATTAGGATTTATTCACAAAAGAGTGGTCAAGATATGATTAGAATTCAATTCAAAGAAGTATTATGAAAATGGAGTTTGAAAATCAAAGGCTTAAGGCCTAGGTTTCTAATTTGAAATCATGTCAAAATGTTTGCACAATATTTTTCAGGTTTGAGTTAACATGCAAATGGAGGTTTAAAGAAACAAAAGGTGGGAGGGTGAGGAAGTAAAACTTCTTAGATGTTCACCTCTTGAGATCATATGTAGATGATTCAAGTGATTCCTTTGGAATAGGCAACAAGCAATAAGCAAATGAGCAAAGCAAAAATGGATATCGGATGCCAATCAATGGACTTATTCCAATCTCCTAAAACAAAATGGATACCGGATACCAATCAATGAATTTACACCAATCTCCTAAAATAAAACAATGATACCATATGCCAATCAATGGACTTATACTAATCTCACAAAACAAAAATGGATATCGGATGCCAATCAATGGACTTATACCAATCTCCTAAAACAAAACATGATATCAGATGCCAATCAATGGACTTATACTAGTCTCACAAACAAAATGGATACCGGAGGCCAATCAATGGACTTATTCCAATCTCCCAAAACACAAACTAACATGGATACCAGATGCCAATCAATGGACTTATACTAGTCTCCTAAAACAAAAACGCACATGGATACCAGATGCCAATCAATGGACTTATACCAGTCTCCCACCATATCATAGGAACAACTGCCAAATAATGGACTTATGCTTGTCTCCTCCATGGACAAAGCAAAATACTATAAAGCAAAGTTTATGAAATGATATACAAATGATGATGATAAATGCACAAAGGCACACTCAAGCAAATATGCACAAATGAATCAAGTAAGCAGACAATCAAGTCAGTTAGCACACACTATATACAATCAATTAGGCTCAAACAAGGTTAGACTTTACAGTCAACTGGGATGGGGTAATATGAGCTCTTAACCCTAACATTGAGAGTTAGGGTGAAGCAGATGAAATGGAGATGAGGGGTGTGCCTCATAGCTCTTATCCCTGGCCTGGGAGAGCTTTGAATAATAGAATGTGTGGGAGTTCAGAAAGTTGGAACTCTTCTCCACAAATAGACTCTATAAGATCTTGGGTTAATATCCACAATGCATCAACATGTTATGTGAGCAAAGTGGATGACACACTGAATAGTAGGAGATGGATTACACATCTCTTTTATCTACTAATTGCCTCATAAGAGGAATTTTCCTGCTTGGCACAAAAGATAAACAATCACAAACATTGCCTCTTAAGGAGGACTTCAGACAGGTGTCTGCCCACATAACAGGACAGGTCTTCCAGACTACATGAAGAAGAGAGGTTATACCTAAGTGGTTAAGCAACCAACCAAAAGCAAGTTCAAAGTGAACTTAAAGCAACTTATGTACCTGTGGAAACATCAAACAAATCAGTACAACTATACAGACAAACAACCAATAGTTAATATCAGATAAACAGACAAGGTTCACAATGTGCAAGCCAAAGGTCAAACTCAAATGAGTCAACATCAACCTACAAAACACACAAAGATTAGTAATCAAAGGCAAACATCAATGCTCAAGTGGTGGAGCATCAACAACTATGGAACTTGGATGTTCAACCTGAAATCAAAGCTCAAACATAAGCAACAAACCACTAGGTCAAAGCCTAGGGTCAAAGATGGAGAAAAAATTCAAAACAGAAGCTGAAAATTAACATGAATCAACTTCAAACACATCTTGAAACAATCCAAAAGGTCTCACATCAATATCAATTACCAAATCCATTTCATGATCAATTGAAGTTCAAGGCAAATTTAAAGCTCAAATGTGACCAACCAGAATGAAAAATCTCAATTAAATCAGAAATGATTCAAATAATTATAAGAAAATTCATACTCATTCACAACATCCATAACATGCATCACACAAAAAATCAGGACAATTGGAGATCATTTGGCAAGGCAAACACATCACATAATTTGAACAAGCAAAGGTGTGACACAAATTGTCACACCAACTTAACATGATCATAAAACAGAAATGATAAATGGTAAAAATACCAGATCAACACCACAATGTCAAGCAAAGAGTCTAGTTTCATCATGCAAATTTTCAGATTCATTGGATTAACAACCAGCATTTCACAAATGATATAGCAAGGCAAGGTACAAAATGCATACATGTTCAAATGCCCTAGCATAAAAAATAATCCAGCCAAGCACAATTTATGGAAAAGTGATCAAAAAATACTAGACATAAAATGCAACACAATGCAAAAAACCTCATAATTTTTGGATGATTATTCAATTAGATATGAATTTTGTAAGATGATGAAAAATATAAAAAAAATCATGTGAAGCATGTACATGAATATATGGAGGGAAAGGAAAATATGAATGAGCATTTGAAATATGTGCTGCAGGCCGGAATCGAACTGGGAGGCATTTTGAATGGTTGGCGCGCGCTGAATGAAACGCAGCCGTTTCATTTATGCGCTGGCAGTCAACTTGCATGGTCAACAAAACGGACCAATCAGAATGCTGCATGGCATTCTCATGCGCCAATCACGTTGCAACCCTAGACAAACACACAGGCAACGCTTTTTCGTGGTAGAATGAATCAAAAAACCGTGGCCTAATCATGAACAGCATCATCTTCATCGTGGATCATGAACAGTGCAGATGCAGCAAGAACAATTTCTCCAAAATTCAAACTTGAACATACTAACACGGAGATCTATCATCCTAGGTCACGAATCAACTAACAACTAAGCATAATTCCTCATGTTAAGATCAAATCGAGCAAATCAAGTTTCATGCATGGATCTTTAAATCAACATTACTCAGCCAATAATGCACGAAATTCAATGGTTCAAAGCTCAAAATGCTCAACAAACTTAGATCTACAGCAATAGCATAAGAATTTTGAGAAATAAAGAGATCGATTCTGTAACCTCTTGGAGTGCAGAAATGGAATTCGCTTGATTCAGGCTTTGTAATGGCTCAACAGTTCTTCTATGATGCTTGTACAAGTGATTGGAAGAGAAATTGCAGCTCAATTGTGTACGATTTTGCCAGAATTCGGATTCACCATTGTTGCGTCAAGCTTCAAGAATGCTTCAACCTTGCACTGTTTTCTTCAACTCCACGTGTAAACCTGCTCAAGAACAACTCAGCAACAAGAATTAAGCAAGAAGAATGGATTGAATGTGAAGAATTTGCAAGAAAAAAGTGAGAGAAAATTTTTGGTGTTTTAGATCTAGATCTGAAAATGCCAAGCTAATCCCCAAAACAGTTAGAGCTTTAGCTTATATATGCTCCACTAATCATGTTTAATTAAGCTTAAACCAAATGCAAATGGATTTGATTGAATTTGGAGGTGTAAGTGCAAAATTGTGATTTTCATCCTATGCATGAAAATGCATGGTGAACAGTGCACGGGATTGTGTTTGTTTTCACTCAAAATATCATTTTGGAGCTAAAGGCAATGGTGGAATGTTCAAATAATGCACCAATTTTAAACTTTAAAATTTCCCTCCAAAAATCAAATGAAATGGCAAATGTTCATATGATTATCATGCATGTCATGTAATGCAAGATTTGGAATTTAGAGGTCAAAATAAGAATAATGCAAAAAGAGCCATCCAATTTGGAGTTTTGGTTGAGAAGTTATGCCCATTTGAAGTTCAATATACACTTTGCCATGTTTTGATCATATCTCCTTAACCACACATGAGAAATTGATGATCTTGGACTTTTTGGAAATGGGAGAGAAAGATCTACAACTTTCATGTTCAACAAAATTTCATTTGAAGCTTTTTTGGTGATGTAATTTGAAGTTGAAGTTAGGTTAAAACCTTTCCATTTTTGGCAAGTTCGAATTATAGGTCACTTTCTATTTTTGGAAAGTTTTGACCTGACTTTATTTTCTTCAATGTTGATGTTTGAAATGTCAAATGAGACTTGTTTGAACATGAATGAAGTATTTCTAATCACTTCCCATCTCCAAATCCACAGTTGACCTGGCAGTTGACTTTCTAGGTCTTCAGATGACCTGGCAATGTTCTGATGAAATTCAAGCCTCTACCACTTGGGATTTTGCTTCAAAATGATAACATAGCTCATGTGAACTCTTGATAATGATTGTGGGGTCCAAATTCTCAAGAATGGCCACCATTTATTGCTCAATGACTGCCTTTGACTGCTTTGACTGTTGGTTGCTTCATCTGCAAGACAAAGGTTAGATGACATATTTTTGTACTTTTGGTTAGTGGTAAAAGGAAAAGCAATGATATACTTATGCAAAACATGCTTGGTGATCAAGAACCACTCTCAAAAAGATAACCAACCTACATGGAAGGAGGCAAGGTGCACAATGATCCTTGAGGCAATGAAATGTTATAATATGATGCCATGAGGGATCTTAGGGACAAAATTGGGGTCTTACAGATGCCCCTATTTAAGGTCATTCTAGCCGGAGAAGTGAAGTTTAGAAATCTTCATCTCGACGCGGTAGAATGGGCTTAAATAACAGTAATGAGACAAATTTTGGTCCCTAAGAGACCTCATGATGCAAATGTATGCATGCAAAAGAAACAACTCTGTGGGGATATGGGTCCACAAAAGGAGAAAAGACGATCCATCGGAGTAATACACTCACCAGAAACAGAGACTCTAACAGGACTCTTATGGGGATAAGAAAAAGAAAAGAAATGCGTATGCAGGACACGACTCTGAAATAGGGAAAACGAGAACTGACATTGTGTGAACAAGACACGACTCTGGATTAGAGACCTCACTAGGGAGTGAAGGACTCAAACAGGGAACAAACGAATTCCAAAGGAAGACACATTCATTAGAAAGACACAAGCTGACTCAAACTATCCACAAAGGATACTTCGGATGAAAATCCGGACTCGTACTGGGGAAAAGATTCACACAGAACCTCCCTGCCGGGCAAAAAATTGCATGTATTGGGGAAAACACCAATACAGCAAGAGGGTAAAATCACAACGGAAACTCCACTGGAGAAGCAACAAAGAAATGAGGTGTCACCGGTATAAGGGTAACAAGCTCAGGAAGAATGAATATCTAAGACCGGTATAAGGGTGAGAGATATCAATCAACCAAACATCTGAGAAAGACCTGAAAAAGGTACATCACCTCAGGAAAATCTGACTCCACAGGGGACCAAGGTCATAATTAGGAGCAGAAAGGAAGGAGCACCAGGGATACCGGTTACTGGGTATATAATAGGTGACCGACCAAAGCGTGAATTGGTATATATGCCAAAACACTCATCATCCGAAAGGAGGGCTTGAAAAAGCAAATCGACTTACTGGATGGACATTCGAATCCACAACGGGAAAACAAATCTTACTCAGCTGGGAACACAACCCAAAGAGCGCATGAGATATAATATCCATTACCGTCAGAACGTGGATAGTATACTCGCATGAGATATATTATCTATTACCGTCAGAACGTAGATAATACACTCGCATGGAAGGAAACACTAGGGATACCGGTTACTGGGTATATAATAGGTGACCTACCGAAAACGTGAATTGGTATATATGCCAAAACACTCATCATCCTGAAGAGAGCAGAACGCAAACTTATCAAAGGATGGAATATTCGATTCTACAAAGAATATGAATCTTACTCCGCTGGGGAAAATCAACAAAGGATTCCAACCAAAGAGCGAAAGAGATATATCATTCATTACCGTCAGAACGTGAATAATATACTCGAAAAGGAAGAGACACCAGAGATACCGGTTACTGGGTATATAGTAGGTGGCCAACCAAAAAGAGAGACAATCGATACCAACAACAACAGGGTAAACGAAAGATAACTCACAGGGGATAAATTGCAAGCATCCGGCAATTATCCAAGAGAACAAAGAATATTTGATTCCGCAAAGGAACACGAATCTTACTCGACTGGGGAAACACAACAGGCTTCGACTGAAGAGTGCATGAGATATATTATCCATTACCGTCAGAACGTGGATAACATACTCGCATGGAAGATTATCCACAACCGGTTACAGGGTTAATAAAGGGAAAATCAACCGAAAAGAAAGGCATCGGGATACCAAACTAGGTATATAATGATGACCAATCAAAGGGAGCACCAATCATTACCAAGAAAAAAGGTAAATGAAAGAGAACTCACCGGGGATGAATTGTAAGCATCCGGCAATTATCCACAAGGACTTGCTGGGGATACAACTGCTAGCAAACGGCAATTATCCAGAAGCAAGGAAGGAATATCAACATCGAATATTGAATGAAGATAACCACAAAGAGTAACCATCATCGGTTAGGATGAACAATAAGGTTAACTCTGCAAAGAGGAGAAATTAGGGTTTACAACTACCGAATTCGGGGTAGAAGACCATAAGCTCTGGCTGAGGATAAAATTGCTAGCAACCGACAATTATCCATAAGAAAGCACAGACTCCATTGGGGATAAAAACCACAACAACATAGGATTTACAACTACCGAATACTGGGTAGAAGACCACAAAATCCACCATCAACCAGAATGAACCACCAAGGTTACCTCTGCTAGGGGAAAAGAGATAGGACTTACAACTACCGAATACGGGGTAGTAGCCAACAACTTTGATGAGGATAAAAAGATAGGGTTTACATCTACCGAATACGGGGTAGAAAACCAAAACATCCGCGTGGGAATGAAAGAATCACAATCCCGTATGGGAAACAAAATAGGGTTTATAACAAACCACCAACTGCCGAGGAACAAGCAAAAACTAGGATTTACGACTACCGACTACTGGGTAGAAAACCATCGACTCTTGCCGAGGAATAAAAGGTATATAACCACAAATTCCGCCAAGAGGAAAGGAACATAGGACTTACAACTACCGGTATAAGGGTAGAGGCCCAAACTCCGCTGGGGATAAAAAGAATTATTGTCGGTTACTGGGCAATTTATTCATTTACTCCACAGGGAAGCACAAGAAATAGTTGACAAATGCCAATTCAGGATCAATCCGGACAGACAGACTGAATCAAGACTCGTCCTAATGAGGATATAACTTAATAGGAAGCTCCATCCCAATATATGTGTTGGGAGGAAACGGAAGAAACCGTCATCCACGAGGATATATCTCAGTGGGGAACTGCAGAAGGAAAGACAGACACTCTCTGCTTATGGGGCTGACTCTATATTGAGAGATTAAACACCCGACATCTGCTTGGGGGAATCTACGGGAGAGATCTATATCACCATTAGCAGGAGAACAACAAACAAAAAATATATGGCAAAAATGCAACATGAATATCTGAATGTTGAAAGTATGCATGAATATGCGTAATTTATGTTTGATGAATGCTGACAAAATAGACATATCTAACACAAACAGGCCCAGGGATTAAACGCCCGGTACTACACTTCCAGAGGGAAAATCCAAGAACCAACTGGAAAGCCAATCTGCTGGAGATCCACATGCTAAAAGCAAAGATCTGCGGGGAGGCAAAAGGGTCAGAGATATCACAAAATCTTTGAGTGATGGATCATCAATCGACCCAACTAGGGAACAGAAGCTCACAACAGGCAGGAACTGCCACAAAAGCAAATCTATTGGGGAAATGGAGAAATCCCGAGATTTCTGCAGGGGGATCCTCAATATCAACTGGAAAACAAGAGTTCACTACACAGGCGAGAACTGCCACGAAAGCAACTCCAAATAACTCCGCTGGGTAACAACCCACAAAGGGAGAACAGATCATCCATGTAGAATCTAACTGCACAAGCAACTCTACTGGGAATACTGCCAGCCACTCCATCGGGGATAAACCCACTGAGGAAAAATATATCACACAAAAGTAGATTCTGCACACAAGTCATTCTACTAGGGATCAAAATCATCAGGAAATCAACCAAATCCAATGATGATAACCCACCAAACGACCCTACTGGGGAAACAGAGATTTCAACAGGCAGAAACTGCCACAAAAACAACTCTGTTGAGAATACCAACTCTTGGCGGGGATCCTGACTCTGTTGGGGATACCAACTCTATTGAGGATTCTGCAGGGAAAGCACAAAACTTCTGCAGGAAACTTCTCAGATATAATCCACCATACCACAAATCTACTAGCGGCTTTACTGGGGAATCCACTGGGGATGAGGAGGAGAGTTGGGGATCAACCACCAAATGCTGAACCTTCCAAGAGAAACCCAACAACTGCTGAGGAGGAAAATAAACACTGCTCTGCTGAAGGGATAAGAGGTGAAAACTTCAACAAGCGCTCTGATGGGGAGGAATATATCATATCATATCAACAAACCCTACTAGCGACTGTGCTGAGGAAAGTGGTAAAGTACTGGGATGTCAACCCACCAACCACTGAATCTTCCAAAGGAAAACACCCATGTTGAGGAGATAAATACTGTTGGAGAGGACTGTGAAGTCTCAACAACACTCTGCTTAGGGAACAAAATCTCAACAGAAGCTCTGCTTGGGGAGCAACCCCAACAACAAATCAGGATAAAGAGGATACAACCAAGCCAGGAATATGAACGAATGTCTTACCTGTTGGAAATCATGCCACCCTTGGGAGAGCACTGAGAAATTCTTAAGTATCCTTTCATCATTGTGAATGTTCACTTTGTTTGAAACAACAATTTGAAAAAATTTATTTGTTTAAAACAATGACATTTTATCAATTAAAACATGCAAAACATTTGTTGAATTGAAACAAATAAGAGTGCAAATAATTGGATAAAAGCTCAAATTGATTTGATGGAATGGTAGCCTGCGAATGGCAAGGCTCCATAGATCTGTACAAATTTGAAATCAGTGATATATATATATTGGAAGAGGGCTACATTGAACATAATGATCCTTTCTCTACCAATTTGAATCTCGATGTATTCGAAGCTCCAGTTGACGACGAGTCGAGAATCTCTAACGAACAGACAGCTGCGGAACAGAAAGTCTTGTCAGGATGCAGTTACTTGCCAAATCCCTAATTTTTGCCTAGATTGCCCCAGGATGAGGTACTCAATCTAGCGGGATACAAATATATTTTTTTTCAAGTCTCTAACTTTTGCCTGGATCACCCTTTCGGGTTCTCCACCGAGACGCTCATTTTTGCCTAAGCCGCCCTTTCGGGTTTTCAACTTAGCGAGCTATTCTGTTTTTCTTTTGCATACTTTTTTTAGGCAAAGTATTTCTTGACTGCATCTGAATTCACAGGACGAATGAAATCCTCCCCATCCATAGTTGTAAGCATCAAAGCTCCGCCTGAAAAGGCTCTCTTAACAACATATGGACCTTCATAGTTTGGAGTCCACTTGCCCCTGGAATCGGGCGCGAAAGACAAGACTTTCTTGAGCACGAGGTCACCTTCTCGGAACACACGAGGCTTGACCTTCTTATCGAATGCTTTCTTCATTCTCTGCTGATATAACTGACCATGGCACATGGCAGTCAATCGCTTCTCTTCAATCAAATTCAGATGGTCATAACGACTCTGAATCCATTCAGCATCAGTCAACTTGGGGTTTGAGGGTATACTTTTCTTCTCTTTTTTTTTATTATTCTCTTTTTTTTTATTTTGACTTTATTTTTTTCAATTTTTCACCCCTCTCTTTTTCTTTTTGATTGCATTTGCAATGCCCCAGTTTGACTGTTTTGCTGATTCTCATGATACAGCTGAATGAGCTTCTTTTTCGTGCTCAAGGCGACGAGAAATTTCATCAAGAATCCCTTCAACATCATCCTCCTCTGCCTCAAATACAGGGAATTCAAGATTGGGAGATGGCGTTGGATCATTATGTTCAATGGGTTTAGAAATCCATGCATACTGATTCTGGATAATGAAAAGCTTTTGAATTTAAACAAGCAAATCATTTATGCAGATGAAAAGATTGCTTTTTATTTGTTTTTCAGGGTTTTTTGTGATCATTGATTTCATGCAAAAAGCAAAAAGTGAAAACAAATGGAAAAACAAATGTTTAACAATGCATTAATTGAATGAAAATATCATTGTATAAATGCTGCCAACAATGTCATCACTTCTCCTTTTGGCATGGGAGAAGGGTTTTTGAACAAAGTGAACCATTACTCTGACTTATGAATGACCGTAGGAACATCCACAGCGACCCAATTATGGCAGATCCCGCCAGGGATGACAAAGTTGCTCAAGTCCTCTGCATCCTCTTCTAGAATAGCAGCAGCTTCCTCAGCTTGATCAGCATGGATGAAACCTCCACTCTTGAATAGCCCTTGCTCATTAAAGATCTCAGAAGAATAGCCAATGCCAGCCCGGGATTTATTGTCTTCAAGCTCAATCATCTTCCCCAAACCAGCAACTGCACCACATTCAATCGCCAGTTTCGCATCTCGGTAGGAAGCAAATGAAGGAGACTTCTTCTCAATCGGCTCAGCAATAGACAAAGCTTGGAAAGGCGTTCCAACTTCATCCTCCGCATCAATATATGAGAAAGAAGACAGGTGGCTAACCAGGAGATCCTTTTCTCCCCCTACCACAACCAATTTCTTATTCTTGACGAATTTCAGCTTCTGGTGTAGGGTGGATGTCACGGCGCCAGCCTCGTGAATCCATGGTCTACCAAGGAGACAGCTATAAGATAGGTGGATATCCATAACCTGAAAGGTAACTTGGAAATCACTTGGTCCAATCTTGATTGGGAGATCAACTTCCCCAATCACGGTCTTACGCGACCCATCAAAAGCTTTCACAACAACACCGCTCTGCCTCATGGGAGGCCCCTGATATGACAATCTCGAAAGAGTGGTTTTCGGCATTACATTCAAAGATGATCCAGTGTCCACCAGCACGTTGGACATGGCATCGGTCTTGTAGTTTATGGAAATATGTAAAGCCATGTTGTGGTCTCTTCCCTCCTCAGGGAGATCAGCGTCACAGAAACTCAAAGTGTTGCAAGCAGTGATGTTTGCAACTATACTGTCAAACTGTTCAATTGTGACGTCGTGATCGACATAAGCCAGGTCCAATACTTTCTGCAGAGCCTCCCTATGGGGTTCTGAATTCAGAAGCAAAGATAGCACGGAGATTTTGGACGGTGTTTGTAGAAGCTGGTCTACAATGTTATACTCACTCTTCTTGATGAGCCTCAGCATCTCATCACATTCTTCATTCACAATGCCACTCGGGCCAACAGAAGAAACAGGAGTCTTTTGTACAGAGGAGGGTTTGGCAACAGCAAGTGCCGGATTCGGAACATTCACCGCAGTCCCAACCGGACGCTCAGTAGAATCAGAAGCAACAGCTCTAGCCTGAGGCTTAGGTGCTGAAAACACACGGCCACTCCGGGTCAACCCGCTCACGTCAGCAATATTAACAACGGAAGTTGAAGGCAACGGCACTTCTTTCCCATCTTCCACAGCAACTGGACTGTATCGGAAAGGAATAGCTCTATCCGAAGAATAAGGCACAGGGCCTGTAGGCTTGATGACCAGAGAAGGAGAGACCTTCGGCTTGCTACCATCGTAACGTATGATAACAGGCTCGGAAAGCTTGAACACCGGAGAAATCACATTCACCTCTGGTTCATCTTCATCAACATTTCGATTCTGAAGAATCTCTATGGTACCCTCGTCCAACAGCTCTTGAAGCTCTCTTCGCACCTGGCGACAACCCAATCTATTGACAGAGCAGATGCGACATCTGTCATGGTCGTGCTCCGTATGACTGTACTGGCACAGCAGACGATGCAACTCGACCAATGACTGTCGAATATGACTCACATATTTGACTTTATACTTCCTAGGGCACCCCTGGACCATGTTCACTAATTTCCCATGCTCGGGCAATGGGTTCTTCGTAACATTCGGGCCTGAGTCCTCAAAGCTCAGAATGCCGCATCGCATAAGGTCTTGCACCTTAGTCTTCAACGGATAGCAGTTCTCAATATTGTGACCCGGAGCACCGGAATGATAAACACAATGTTGATCGGGCTTGTACCACCACTGTGGGTTAGCAGGCACAGCCGGAGGCTCTCTGGGAGTAACCAGTTTCCTCTCCAATAAGGAGGGATATAGCTCGGCATATGACATAGGAATGGGATCGAAACTGATCTTTTTCCTATCATAATTCAAATTGGCTTGATTACTGGTGCTGCCACGAGGCTGGTAAGCCTGTTGCTGTGGACGATGTTGCTGTTGATACTGAGGTTGTTGCTGATGCTGATTGTTGTCTCTGAAGACAGGTGCTATATGAGCCACCTAGTGCTGATTGCTGGCGTGACGCACAGGCTTCCTCTTAGCAGAGGGTCTTCTAGGTTTAGCATGGGATTGCACAGCATATGCCTCCCCATCTTTCTTCTTAAATGCCCCATATCGTTTAGAAGAGCTTTCATCTTTGGACAACCGTCCTTCCCGGACTCCTTCCTCCAATCGCATCCCTATGTTCACCATCTCGGTGAAATCAGAGGGAGCACTCGCAACCATCCGCTCATAATAAAATGAACTAAGAGTCTTCAGAAAGATCTTAGTCATCTCCTTCTCTTCCAGCGGAGGAGTAATCTGAGCTGCTAACTCTCGCCACCTCTGGGCGTACTCCTTAAATGTCTCTTTATCCTTCTGAGACATGGCTCTGAGTTGATCACGGTCAGGAGCCATATCAACATTATACTTGTATTGCTTGACGAAGGCTTCGCCAAGATCGTTGAAGGATCGGATGTTTGCACTATCAAGGCTCATATACCAACGAAGAGCTGCACCAGACAAACTATCCTGAAAATAATGAATCAGCAGTTGATCATTATCAGTCTGAGTAGACATTTTTCTGGCATACATGACCAGGTGAGCGAGAGGGCAGGTATTCCCCTTATATTTTTCAAAGTCAGGAACTTTGAACTTGACCGGAATCTTCACACCGGGAACTAGGCAGAGTTCAGCAGCAGACTTGCCGAACAAATCTTTCCCTCGGAGGGTCTTCAATTCCTTATGGAGCTCGAGGAATTGGTCATTCATAGCTTCCATCTTCTCATTAACATTTGGGCCCTCAGACGGCTCAGAATGATAGATGGTGTCGTCTACCCTGGGAATGGTATGCACGATAGGAGGAGGCATCGCAAGGACCGGGCTAGATGCCGGCATAAAAGCAAAAGTAGGAGCTAGAATATCTGGCATGAAACCAGGAGGCATACCCCACGGAAACCCGGCTGGCATGGCATGCGGCACAAAATGGGCACTGGCAGCTGGCACAGTCGGAGCGACCACTTCAGATATAACAGTCCTCTGGGGAGGAGTTGTAGGAGGTGGAGATGGTTGATTCTGAGCAGTCAAAAATTGCTCCATCAGAGCACTCAGTCTAGCAACCTCTTCCTTCAGCTCTCTGTTCTCTTGTTCAAGATCCATCACTCTAGCAGAATTAGCTCTGGTGTAATACCGGTGAGTCAGCTTGTCTTCAAAATAAATGAAGAGCACAGAGTTAGGCCACAGACAAGAAGATCAGAACAACACCTGCTTATGCAAAATGATGCATGTAATGCTTGTGCATATGCTTTGTTTATATTTCAAGGAACTTTTAGGGTTCTATTTGCAATTTTGAAATTTAAAGCATTTAATATCATATGGAAAAATATCTCATCAAATATATATTCGGGACAAAGAAGTACAGCATTGTTGATTATTACAAGGGAAAAGGAAAATGAACATCCTATGGATCCCTAGAAGCTCGAGATGCTGGAAGACGAGATGCACAAAGCTTCTTGATCTCTCTCTCATATGCTGCTTCCATATCCGCTTTCTCCTTAGCAAGTCGATCATACTTCCTCTTCCAGAATTTGGAAGACTGAGGAAGCAGAGAAGTCCAAGTATCATTCGGATCATCTATCACCTGATGCTCGAGGAATTCGATCAGAGCATCCTTTTCCTTGATTTGCTGAAGCAACTCTTCTCTTTCACGGATCCAGGCACGTGAAAGGTCTTCGTCTCTCAACTCCTCTACGCCTTGGTTAGGGAGGGTTGAAGGCTCAGCCACATCCAACGGTGTAGGTCTCGGATAATCATATGGCATAAGATACTCAGAAGCTCTCTGTCTGACCCAAGAAGTATATGGCTCCAAAGCAATGCAGTTCTTCGGACCCAACTCATTCCTACCCTTCTTGTGAATCTTGCGCCAAGCGCGGACCATCCTGGCTTTCAGGCCTTGGGGATCTTTACCCTCCTGAAAGAACACACCTTCTAACAGAATGTTATGAGGTTTATCCTTTAGGGGGAACCCAAGCTGACGACGTGCTAAGATAGGGTTGTAGCTGATCCCACCACATGTACCAAGAAGAGGCACATTAGGGAATTCACCACAATAACCAATGATCTGAACTGTATCATACACGCGATCATACCAAGAGATATCATCATTAGTGAGGGACATAAGTCTCGTAGACCACCGTAGACATCCCTTGTTCTCCTTGAAAGCGACCGTCTGCGGTAAGTGAGAAATAAACCACTTATACAACAGAGGCAAACAGCATACAATAACTCCTCCACCCTTTGCATTCCTCAGATGCAAAGAGAAATAGGCATCGCCCAACAGAGTAGGAACGGGATTAAGAACTGAGAAGATCCTAATGGCGTTCACGTCCACAAATTTGTCGATGTTGGGGAACAATACCAAACCATAGATGAGCAGCACGAATATGGCCTCAAAGGCATCCTCACTCATGGCCTTCCCATAAACGGTGGCTTGAGCGATGAGGAAATCAGAAGGAAGACCCCGAATTCCACCTTTGGTAGTCATATGCGCTTCAATCAGGGATTCATCTATGTGCAACAAGTCTGCGATCTCTCGAGAAGTCGGAATACTCTCCAAGCCACTTAACGGCACCTGATCCAGAATAGGAATACCCACAAGATGAGCATATTCCTCGAGCGTAGGCAACAGCTGAAAGTCCGGAAAAGAGAAGCAGTGATACAGAGGATCATAGAACTGAGCCAAAGTACTCATCAACCCTTCGTCAACCTGAGTAGTCAACAGAGGCAGAAGCTTCCCATAACGAGCTTTGAAACCCAAGGGATCTAATACATAAGATGTCGGATTCCTTAACTCTTTCACATCGGGTTGTCTAAAGTTGTACTTCTTTGTATGCCTTTTTGGTCTTTCCATGTCTGAAAATTTTGCAAATAAACCCTTTAAGTTCCTTGAGAATTTTCTGATTTTTCTGATGACATGAATGCGGATGAATGCATGAATGCATGAATGCAACAATCACACTCGAGGATCAAGCAAAGCACACCAGACAAAGGTCATGGGAAAGCTCATAGTATCCTTAATATCAATCATCCATTTTGGTGGATTATGGTTTTCACCTTATCGACACCCAAGTTCCATTGATATTAACAATACATGAACCGGCTCAATCATCCTTAATATCAATCATCCATTTTGGTGGATTAGGGTTTTCACCTTATCGACACCAAGTTCCATTGATATTAAGGATGTCTGAACGACTCAACCATGAATCACGGGTTTGTTGAGAGTCACGAGCATGGAGTCTCGGTTAAGAACCACCCAAAGGGAGTGTACTAGGGTTTAAACCTGCCGAACATGTTCTACCATAGGTTCCCATAGTCATCATCCCATCTTTCGAATATTATCGGAGGAACGAATACTCGTATTCCAAAAATATTCTCAAGAGAGACTCTTATGAGTGTAGTATCGCGTAACAATCGCATCAGATCTTACATCTGAACGACCTCCGCACTACGTCCTAAAATAGGCCAAGATGGGCTTGGTAAACTAAGGTCCTTGGCTTCTAAGGCACATGATTGAAAGAATAATGCCTAACCACAAATAACTTGTGTGACATTATTAATCCAACATGACCTCCACCAAGTGAATGGACTCGCAAGTCAACTTGTTAAGGAATACTCCACACAAGTCGACAAGACTATGCCATTCTCCTATCCTAAGGTGCACTCGAGTTCGGGTATAGAACTCATCTCACAGAGATCACCAAGCAAACAAGCAATTGTATATCAAGAAATTCAAACATTACAATCAATACAGTTATCCCAAATTGTACAAAAATATGTCAAATAACAAATAAACAATATCACACAACAAGGGTGAAAAGTAGGCAAAACCACCAAGGATTTTATCCCCAGCAGAGTCGCCACTTTTCTGTAGCGGTGTATTCGTCACTTTATGATTTATTGATTAAACCGAAAGCAAAGCATACAAAGAATCGAGTCGCCACCGCACTTTTATTTATCCGAAGGAATGGCTAAAAAGCGAACAAAAGCCTAAGAAGTTTTACACATAGAAAACTAATGAAAAGATCAGAGATTTGGGTAAGGGGTTAATTACGCAATGGGAAGGTGTTAGGCACCCAAAACGTCCTAGGTACTCCTAGGGAGCCCTTTTCACACTTGTTGTAAAAATGGATACCGGATGCCAATCAATGGACTTATTCCAATCTCCTAAAACAAAATGGATACCGGATACCAATCAATGAATTTACACCAATCTCCTAAAACAAAACAATGATACCAGATGCCAATCAATGGACTTATACTAATCTCACAAAACAAAAATGGATATCGGATGCCAATCAATGGACTTATACCAATCTCCTAAAACAAAACATGATACTAGATGCCAATCAATGGACTTATACTAGTCTCACAAACAAAATGGATACCGGAGGCCAATCAATGGACTTATTCCAATCTCCCAAAACACAAACGAACATGGATACCAGATTCCAATCAATGGACTTATACTAGTCTCCTAAAACAAAAACGCACATGGATACCAGATGCCAATCAATGGACTTATACCAGTCTTCCACCATATCATAGGAACAACTGCCAAATAATGGACTTATGCTTGTCTCCTCCATGGACAAAGCAAAATGCTATAAAGCAAAGTTTATGAAATGATATACAAATGATGATGATAAATGCACAAAGGCATACTCAAGCAAATATGCACAAATGAATCAAGTAAGCAGACAATCAAGTCAGTTAGCACACACTATATACAATCAATTAGGCTCAAACAAGGTTAGACTTTACAGTCAACTGGAATGGGGTAATATGAGCTCTTAACCCTAACATTGAGAGTTAGGGTGAAGCAGATGAAATGGAGATGAGGGGTGTGCCTCATAGCTCTTATCCCTGGCCTGGGAGAGCTTTGAATAATAGAATGTGTGGGAGTTCAGAAAGTTGGAATTCTTCTCCACAAATAGACTCTATAAGATCTTGGGTTAATATCCACAATGCATCAACATGTTATGTGAGCAAAGTGGTTGACACACTGAATAGTAGGAGATGGATTACACATCTCTTTTATCTACCAATTGCCTCATAAGAGGACTTTTCCTGCTTGGCACAAAAGATAAACAATCACAAACATTGCCTCTTAAGGAGGACTTCAGACAGGTGCCTGCCCACATAACAGGACAGGTCTTCCAGACTACATGAAGAAGAGAGGTTATACCTAAGTGGTTAAGCAACCAAGCAAAAGCAAGTTCAAAGTGAACTTAAAGCAACTTATGTACCTGTGGAAACATCAAACAAATCAGTACAACTATACAGACAAACAACCAACGGTTAATATCAGATAAACAGACAAGGTTCACAATGTGCAAGCCAAAGGTCAAACTCAAATGAGTCAACATCAACCTACAAAACACACAAAGATTAGTAATCAAAGGCAAACATCAATGCTCAAGTGATGGAGCATCAACAACTATGGAACTTGGATGTTCAACCTGAAATCAAAGCTCAAACATAAGCAACAAACCACTAGGTAAAAGCCTAGGGTCAAAGATGGAGAAAAAATTCAAAACAGAAGCTGAAAATTAACATGAATCAACTTCAAACACATCTTGAAACAATCCAAAAGGTCTCACATCAATATCAATTACCAAATCCATTTCATGATCAATTGAAGTTCAAGGCAAATTTAAAGCTCAAATGTGACCAACCAGAATGAAAAATCTCAATTAAATCAGAAATGATTCAAATAATTCCAAGAAAATTCATGCTCATTCACAACATCCATAATATGCATCACACTAATAATCAGGACAATTGGATATAATTTGGCAAAGCAAACACGTCACATAATTTGAACAAGCAAAGGTGTGACACAAATTGTCACACCAACTTAACATGATCATAAAACAGAAATGATAAATGGTAAAAATACCAGATCAACACCACAATGTCAAGCAAAGAGTCTAGTTTCATCATGCAAATTTTCAGATTCATTGGATTAACAACCAGCATTTCACAAATGATATAGCAAGGCAAGGTACAAAATGCATACATGTTCAAATGCCCTAGCACAAAAAATAATCCAGCCAAGCACAATTTATGGAAAAGTGATCAAAAAATACTAGACATAAAATGCAACACAATGCAAAAAACCTCATAATTTTTGGATGATTATTCAATTAGATATGAATTTTGTAAGATGATGAAAAAAATAAAAAAAATCATGTGAAGCATGTACATGAATATATCGAGGGAAAGGAAAATATGAATGAGCATTTGAAATATGTGCTGCAGGCCGGAATCGAACTGGGATGCATTTTGAATGGTTGGTGCGCGCTGAATGAAACGCAGCCGTTTCATTTATGCGCTGGCAGTCAACTTGCATGGTCAACAAAACGGACCAATCAGAATGCTGCATGGCATTCTCATGCGCCAATCACGTTGCAACCCTAGACAAACACACAGGCAACGCTTTTTCGTGGCAGAATGAATCAAAAAACCGTGGCCTAATCATGAACAGCATCATCTTCATCGTGGATCATGAACAATGCAGATGCAGCAAGAACAATTTCTCCAGAATTCAAAATTGAACATACTAACACGTAGATCTATCATCCTAGGTCACGAATCAACTAACAACTAAGCATAATTCCTCATGTTAAGATCAAATCGAGCAAATCAAGTTTCATGCATGGATCTTTAAATCAACATTACTCAGCCAATAGTGCACGAAATTCAATGGTTCAAAGCTCAAAATGCTCAACAAACTTAGATTTACAGCAATAGCATAAGAATTTTGAGAAATAAAGAGATCGATTCTGTAACCTCTTGGAGTGCAGAAATGGAATTCGCTTGATTCAGGCTTTGTAATGGCTCAACAGTTCTTCTATGATGCTTGTACAAGTGATTGGAAGAGAAATTACAGCTCAATTGTGTACGATTTTGCCAGAATTCGGATTCACCATTGTTGCTTCAAGCTTCAAGAATGCTTCAACCTTGCACTGTTTTCTTCAACTCCACGTGTAAACCTGCTCAAGAACAACTCAGCAACAAGAATTAAGCAAGAAGAATGGATTGAATGTGAAGAATTTGCAAGAAAAAAGTGAGAGAAATTTTTTGGTGTTTTAGATCTAGATCTGAAAATGCCAAGCTAATCCCCAAAACAGTTAGAGCTTTAGCTTATATATGCTCCACTAATCATGTTTAATTAAGCTTAAACCAAATGCAAATGGATTTGATTGAATTTGGAGGTGTAAGTGCAAAATTGTGATTTTCACCCTATGCATGAAAATGCATGGTGAACAGTGCACGGGATTGTGTTTGTTTTCACTCAAAATATCATTTTGGAGCTAAAGGCAATGGTGGAATGTTCAAATAATGCACCAATTTTAAACTTTAAAATTTCCCTTCAAAAATCAAATGAAATGGCAAATGTTCATATGATGATAATGCATGTCATGTAATTCAAGATTTGGAATTTAGAGGTCAAAATAAGAATAATGCAAAAAGAGCCATCCAATTTGGAGTTTTGGTTGAGAAGTTATGCCCATTTGAAGTTCAATATACACTTTGCCATGTTTTGATCATATCTCCTTAACCACACATGAGAAATTGATGATCTTGGACTTTTTGGAAATGGGAGAGAAAGATATACAACTTTCATGTTCAACAAAATTTCATTTGAAGCTTTTTTGGTGATGTAATTTGAAGTTGAAGTTAGGTTAAAACCTTTCCATTTTTGGCAAGTTTGAATTATAGGTCACTTTCTATTTTTGGAAAGTTTTGACCTGACTTTATTTTCTTCAATGTTGATGTTTGAAATGTCAAATAAGACTTGTTTGAACATGAATGAAGTATTTCTAATCACTTCCCATCTCCAAATCCACAGTTGACCTGGCAGTTGACTTTCTAGGTCTTCAGATGATCTGGCAATGTTCTAATGAAATTCAAGCCTCTACCACTTGGGATTTTGCTTCAAAATGATAACATAGCTCATGTGAACTCTTGATAATGATTGTGGGGTCCAAATTCTCAAGAATTGCCACCATCTATTGCTCAATGACTGCCTTTGACTGCTTTGACTGTTGGTTGCTTCATCTGCAAGACAAAGGTTAGATGACATATTTTTGTACTTTTGGTTAGTGGTAAAAGGAAAAGCAATGATATACTTATGCAAAACATGCTTGGTGATCAAGAACCACTCTCAAAAAGATAACCAACCCACAGGGAAGGAGGCAAGGTGCACAATGATCCTTGAGGCAATGAAATGTTATGATATGATGCCATGAGGGATCTTAGGGACAAAACTGGGGTCTTAAAGCCACACGCGCGCGTTCCATGTTGGACTCAAGTCAACGTGTTGTACGCATGGTAATACAAACCAAGGGTCCATATTAGAACAATCAAACATGATCAGATAGTCAAGAAGTGTGACAACACATCACCGGAGCTAGGGCTCCGGTCATCTTCTCCGGTGACCTCCACCGAATTGGTCCAACTTCATCTCAATGAAAAATGAAAAACAAGGACATTATTTCAAAGAGAAAACGCTCAGGATCACGAATCTGGCCTCAATTTTCTCCAATTCCAAGTATATAAAAAGATACAGGGATCTGAATTTTGAGGATCATGAACTGAGTTGCTTTGATTTGACCTCAAAGCAACTAAATCTTGTTGCCTACATTGGTAGGACTTCAGCCTACCAAAAATAACAAAGAATGGTGAAGAATTGAAAGAGAATCGAAGAGATGAAAATTATGGAAAATCATCTTCGAGTGAGCTTCAAACTTGTTTGATCTTGCTTCCAATTGACCTTGGCTTGACTTCAGAAGCTTGTAGGAGTTGAATTAGATCAAGGAAAAGCTTGGACTCTTGGAGTTTCAATCTCAAAACAGTAGGAGATTTGAAACTCGATTTTCAAATGAAAACCTTTAATATTATCCTCTAATGGTGAGGGTTTGGATTACAGGTTCAAAACTTGGGCAAGGTGTCCTTAATTCTGAGCAATAGGGGTCTTATTTATGGGCAAGGCAATTGCTTTCTACACATTTCCAAAATTGACCAAAAATAGAAATTCACTTGCATGCTTGCATGGGCGTGCGATAGGCCCATAAAATGATGTTATCAGGTCCAAAATCCTTCATGTGCAATGCTGAAATCATGTCATGTGATCATGCAATCGAGATTGAAATGTGAATGTGAATTTCATTCAAATGAACCCTTGAAAGGAACCCATGCGCAAGTCCTCTAATTCTTGGCCAAATGAGACGATGTTGGATTTTTTGGAAAGGTGAGATCAAGGGGAACAACTTTCATGTTGAACGGTTTTCCATTTGAAGCTTGCATCATGATGAATGTTGAGGTGGAAGTTTGGAAAATCAAAGATATTTGAAAATTTTCTAAGTACCAAGTCAAATGTTCACTTCTTCCACCTTAAATAACTTTTTTATGGGCTTCAAATAGAAACAGTTCCTTCATCAAAGTTATAGATATTTCAAACCTACTCAATTTGGTCACAAATTCTACCTCATTTGGATTTAGATTGAAGTAGTTATTCATTTTAGAAGTTGAGGAAAATCACTTGTTCAATGGTAATGGCCCAAAATGACCTATAATGTTTCCTCTTGGCGCATGCCCTTGCAAGTTGAATTTGAATTTATTACAAGAAGTAAAGTTGGATAGGACATCTTGAATTTGATCATGAAACTTGTATGACTTTCATCTCATAAAAATTGAGCAAGTTATGGTCCTTGGAAGTTGACCTCCTAACTAGGGTTCAGATAAAATGACCTATAATCTTTCACCATAAAAAATGCATTTACAAGAAAAACTAGCTCTTGACCTTAACATGAAAGTTTTTTGTAATGTCATAAGGAGTAACGTTTATTTTGGAAGCATTTTCATATGACAATTGTTGTAGGAGGTAGGGTCTAGGGAACCCCGGTTTTGACCAGTTGACTTTCTCTGGTCAACCACCATGAACCAACTTGCAAACTTGAAGTTCTCTTGATCTATTGGACTCATGTAGGATCATATATGTATAATATGAAGTATCCCTTTAAATATTTGATCAAATGTTGAGGAAACTTACTGAGGAAGTCACACAAGATACCTAGATGAATTAGGGTTTCCAATGCAAACTAGCTTCAAACTCTTGATAAGTTATTGATCAAAATGACAAATGAAGATCATGGGGATACAAATATGATGTATAGAGTCAATGTTAACCATCTCTTGATTATTCTCTTTTTATTGAGGGTCTCAAACCCTAGATATGAGCTTGATGGAGCACGGGTGAACACATACATTACCTACAAAAGAAGTAAACTATACATTGACATATTTTGGTATTTTGGTTAGTAAATAATGAAAAACAAAGTATGATACAATCAAATGTGCATGGTGATCTCTCCCAATGCAAACCCAATGAATGAGGGGTAAGGAGGATGCCAAGGTGTGATCCCAAAGCCACTGCATATGATGAGATAGCATGAGGGATCTTAGGGTCAAAATTGGGGTCTTACAATAATAAACGAGTAATTAAATTTGGCATCATGTGTGTACGATTTGGATGATTGATGTTGACTATGCTTCGAAATCCGATATTAGTTTGGTGAAGCAGCGATACATCGATCATCCATAGGTTACACAAATGAGATCGATCAATTTATATATATGATGATATAAGTAATTTTGGTGCAAAATATGGTATATATGATATAATGTTTCTATTTCGTTCATTCAAACACTTAATGATTGTTATTCCTTTGAGATATCAATGGTCATTTGCTTCGGAATTCAACATTAGTATGGTGAAGCAATGATGTGTTAATCAATCATACTGAATTATCAATCGAGGTGTGTTTGACGGTACGAAATTGTTGCATTAGGATTCATGACGGTACAAGGGTTGTGTTGTTAAAGAGTTAATTCTGGAGGAGGACTACCTTAATGGTCAGTTAACTTTGTAACATTTTCAGCCGCCAGATTAATAATGTAACATCCTTAATCAATTTGTAACGGTCCAAGCCATAACATCGTAACCGGTGAAATACCTTTGAATATCCATTTTAGAGTCCTAGGTGAATGCACTCTGGCTAAGTAAGTCATCCTGGGCATATCATAATTCAGGATATACATACCCTATAACCATTACATTGTTTTATACTCAACATCCAAAAATGTGTCTTCGAGAACTCTATGACTCTGGCTCCTATTTGTCTCATAAGTAGAAACTCGGTAATAGTTATCTTTTTCAAGTACCCGACATGCCCGACTTTCACTTCTCGGCCCTAATGACTTACAATTCAGCTTTGAGAATTTTGGGGTCTACATAAGCCCCCCCTGATCACGAGGCCCAGGGGGATGAAGTGTTCGGACATAGAATCCCAAAATTCCTTCCTCTTGAATGGTTGTACTTCTATTCGATTTAGTTTAATCTAGGGGTCATCTTGTGTCCTGCTGACGTGTGATAGTGGGTTTTTAAGAGTAATGATGATACATATCTTGTAAGATCTCCTCTCTCTCCTTGTCATGATGATTTTTATGGGGAATCCAACCGTTTTAAGACGTAGAGAATTGGAGAGCCCTAATGGAACCTCGGTCAGCTGTCATTGTAAAAACTAGTAGGTTCTAGACAGAGAGAGATTGGAGAGCCCTAGTGGGACCTTGACCAATTGTCATTGTAGAACCCGATAGGTTCTATACATAGTGATATCGGTGAGCCCGAGTGGGATCCTGACCTGTTGGTGTCAAAGAACCCCATAGGTTTTAGACATAGATAAGTCAGAGAGCCCTAGTGGGATCTAGACTTGTTGGCGTCCTAGAACTCGATAGGTTCTAGATATAGAGAAGTCGAAGATCCCCAGTGGGATTTTAACCTATTGGTATCATAGAGCTCAATAGATTCTAGACATGGAGAAGTCGAAGAGCCCTAGTGGGATCTCGACTAGTTGATGTCCCATTTTAACTACGCCAATATTTGGTCTTGTTATTACCGTCGTGATATCCCATGTGGGTTTTCAGATATTAGTAGTAACCAAATCCAGAAGTTCATAGGTTGGCAAATTTCGAGTAGATCTTGCTTCATTCCTTATATAACCCATGTGAGTTGGGGTCCAATGCTCGAAAATCTTTAGTGTGATTAAAATCAGAGACCATTCTCATATGAGCATTGGTTCATATTTGTTTTATCGTTATTCATCCTTTAACGATGCATTTTGTAATGTTTGGATGCTTTCTTGATCCTTTGACAATAATATTCGAGTCCTCAGGAGATTTTTTTAGTTGTGACCATGTTAGTCCTTTTAGAATTGTTATGTATCCCTAATGTGTTTCATCTCTTTGATAATAATTGATTTGATCAAATGGAAATATAAAATAATGGTCAGCCTCAAACAGATCTTAGATTACCTTTAGTTGAGGCTTGTACCATATAGATTCAAAGCCCCGGTAAGTTGGGCCTTACTAGCTGATGGGTTTCATCATTTTAAACACAGAATGGTCAACCCCAGGTGGATCATAGCGGACCCTGGTGTTTGGTCAAGGATAAGTTAACCAAACCGCTTAAGGTAAGAGATATGTTAACTTTTAACGGGATGCCAGATGTATATTAACTTGGGCTTTTGATTTGGTTAGATGTTTTAATTAACATAACTCAGACAAAGGTTTCTATTTACTTGATCGATTTTCCAGAGGTTCTTATTTACTTGAAATTTTGATTCGGTCAGAGGTTTTAATTAACATAACCCAATCATAGGTTTCTATTTACTTGACCGATTTTCAAAGAGGTTCTTATTCACTTGGACTTTTGATTAGGTCAGAGGTTTTAATTAACATAACCCGATCATAAGTTTCTATTTACTTGAATAATTTTCCAGAGGTTCTTATTTACTTGGACTTTTGATTCGGTCATAGGTTAACATAACCCGATCATAGGTTTCTATTTACTTGACGGATATGCCCCTTGTGGAGGTCTTGGGTTGAATGCTCTCGATGGAGGTCTTTGTAATTCCTGGCCCATACTTTTATTGGAGAGTAAGTCTCTAGAATTTTGTACTTGATGAATTTCATAAAAATGATTAAAATCATAAATAATTTATAATAATCAAAAGGTGATGTCGAACTTTGCATCAGATTATTGTCCCGACGAGATTAATCGACTTCTCTTCTTCAATTTCCAATTTGTTTAATTTGTATGACATCTTGATTTCCTTTGATCATAGTATTTGATGTCTTTTTACTAAAAATTTGAGTTCTTCGATAGGATATAGTTTCTTCCCTGCATAATTTTTAAAAAGTTTATAAAAGATGAGGTGCCTCCCGCCCTCTTAGGGGAAAGGAGTGACACACATTACCTAATGTAAGTTCTAAATAGATCATTAGTTACAAACGGACAAAAAATTAGCTAGCCTTATATGAAAATAACCTATAATATAATTTTGATGGAATGAAATATGATGTATACTGAGATTTGTACAAAGCTACTTTATGAGGGTAATAGTGGATACTCATATGGGTTTCCACTTTTTATCCTATTATCCATGACCTCTTTTTTCGTTTTACTTCAGGAAGACTCTTTATCTTTACCATTTTATTTATATCATAGATCGGTGACCATTTTACTGATTTTAGGGCTTAGAAAAAACCAATAATTTACATGTGGAAAGACCACAATCTTCAGTGATACAAGTTTTGCTTCCTCTAAGCCCTTGAGGAATTGTTTGGGTTTTCCCTTGGGCATTTCGGCAAACAATTTGTGCGCTTCATTGATGCTTAGTGGTGATATATATTATGATTTACTTTGGGCATACTTCAAATGTATTGGTTCCTGTAGCGGTAAATTCATGATCATCAAGCTATGGATAAGCAAGACATCAAATAACAAGAGTCGCCATCGCGCTTTTATTGTTTCCAAGGGAAAAGGGAGAAGTACGAACAAAACCCAAAAATAAGAAGTTTTCAAATCAAAACAAATAAAATGTCAGAGATTACAGGTAAGCGGGTTGGTTACACAAAGGGAATGTGTTAGCATCCAAAGTGTCCTAGGTACTCCTAGGGAGCCCTTTTTTTGTGTGCATATGTATTTTGTACAAATGATGTTTGCAAGCAAATAGAATGGGGGGATGAGAAAATAATTCATTAATTATATTTTTGTGTTTGACAAGACCTTCGGACTTGTGCCTACGTACCAACATAAAATTAAGGGATCAAAACCTCGTAGTTCGTGATACAAATTTCAAAATGGATGCATTGCTTTTAACAAAAATTAGGTTTGAAAGGCACAAAGGCCTAAAAAATGGTTTGAATGAGTTAGTTATTTTTTGGCTTTTGAAAATTTTAATTCAAGTATAGTTAAGTTTATTTACAAGTTTGATTTAAGAAAAGAATTTTGAAAATGCAATGGCATAAGGCCAAAGTTTCTAATTTGGAAAGGGTCTAAGTTTAGAAAAAAAACAAGTACAAACAAAGAAGTTTTAAAAAGGAGGGAGAGATTTTGAAATTAAAGAGATGGGAGGAGATGAAAAGACTAATCCTAAGCATAAATTTAAAAGTTAAGATTTGAAAAGATCTGACCAATGGGATGCAATCCAATAGACAAGAATGTCATATAGAAACCCAAATTCCCTTGGACATTAGAATCAAGCAACAAACAAGGCACACAATATTAACTTGAAGAGAAAGGCATCAAATAAAGATAGCCACATCCAAGCTTAGCCATTCCATGATCTTCTTCAAATTTGCCCATGTAGCAGATGAATTCCATAATGCCATAAGTCACAGGTTCAAAATAACAGCTTCATAATGATCATGTTGTAGATGAGCTCAAATGGATCTTTCAAGGATGTATCAGATGAAGTTTCAGATTACAAGCACTTGGTTACATGAAAGTTGGAATTGGCTAAGTCCTTTGCATAGGGAGTGTTGCCTAAATAATAAGTCCAATTGTCTCAGATCAAACCAACAGTCCACACAAGATGTATTTTAGGGTTTTTGTTCTTATTATGTACATTAATGGCCAAAGAAAACACAATATACACAAGCAAAATATATCACAAATATGGTCCAAGTGGACAAAGTGAAAATGACATTAACATAAAAAATTAGAAAGGTATGAATAATGGCAAATGAATAGGGCTTAAAAAAATAAAGTGCATTAAAATAAATAACTTGAAAGTAAATGTTAGTTGTTAATGAGTTAGAAGTTAGTATTGCTTTTGCTTTTTGTTTTAAGTCATTCTTTGGAGAACACTCAACCCACTTATCACAAGTATGGATCCTTGAACCAAGACATCTTTCAAAGGAAGGAAAAAAGGCCAAGTTTCCACACAATACCATGAAAGAGGGGAGACTTACAATCTCACTAACTAGAATGTTATGCCTTTTGTGTAAAAAATTTAGCGCTATATTAAGCAAGCGTAATTGGACTTATGTAGAAGTCACAACTATTTGAGGTCGGGCAATAGAATTTTGGTGTTAATGCATGTTAGAGACATGGTGTAATGGACTATCCTCATGAAACATACCACACATAAAAAGAATATGTAAAAGAGGTGGCCTAATCTCATCCATACTTATGTTGATTTTCAATCAACTAGCCTTAGGACCTTGAGATATCATAGGAGCATGACATGAATGCATAAAGAATGGGAATAAGATGAAGAGGGGGGAAATGGATAAAACTCAAATTGGACAAAGGAGGACTTTTATCAAATTAAGATCATACATTCATTTTGAGAGATGGAATGTACATTCCATCAATCCCCTAAATCCAATGATCTTAACCTAGCAAAGTCAAATAAACCTTGACCAAGGCCAAACAACACAAGTCAAACTCATACAAACAATCAAAATGGCTCAACACAAATATTTGGCATTTATTCAATTTAAAATACTAAAAATAATGCATTAAATTAAATATGGTTTTTCAAAATCCTAAAACCTCATCGAAACACCAAACAAATGGCCATGAGATTTATCATAGGTCAAACAAGGTCAAAGGACCTTGGAGAAAAAAATTCAGAATTTTTAGAGACTTAAAAGTATTTTTAAATAATTAAAAATAATCACAAAATCAATTAAATCATGAAAAATATTAATAATAATCTAAAAAATAATTTTAATTCAGAATATGAAAGAGGATTTTATTTTATTTTTTTGGTGAAACTCTCATATTTTTTGGATCAATATTAAAATTAATATGAATTAATGAAAATGAAATAAAATGAAATTCAAATATTCAGAAAAAATGTGGACCGCTTGATCTCCCTCATTAATTGAGGTGGCAGATCAAACGGCCATCAACGTGCTTTCCACCATAGTCACTAGTCAACACGTAACACAAGTGGTAATTACATGCAACGCATGAGATTAAAATATTTTGAACAAGATCAATGGCTCTGAACCTATCTAGCACATCACCGGCGCTAAACCTCTGGTCACCTTCTCAAGCGAGCCTCACCAGACTTGTTCAGTCATCACCATCACATAAATGAAAAAGGAGGACATGATCTGAAAGAAAAAATGGTGTAAAGCGCGAATCTGACCTCAATTTTAACTAACTCCACATATATAGAAAGATATGAGGAGTTGAATTTTGAGGTGTGTCAACTGAGTTGCTTCGATTTGACCTCAAAGAAACTCAATCTTCTTGCCTACATTGGTAGGACTTCAGACAACCAAAGATCCAAGAGAATTGATGAGAATTGAGTGAGAATCGAAGAGAAGAAAATTTCTAGAAAATACCTTTGATGTTGTGCAGAACTTGATCTTGCTTGCTTCAATCCTTGCTTTATCACACTCAGGGAGCTTGCAGAAGTGGTTTGAAAATGGAACAAAGCTTTGGATCCTGGAGTTTTTGAATCTCCAAACAGTGAGATTCAAACTCAATTTTCAAAATGAAAATTCTCAGGTTTTCCTTTGAATTGTGAGGGTTTGAAGAGAGGGGGCAAAGCTGGCGCGCAAGGATCCATTCAAATGAGCTCCGAGGGCTTGTATTTATAGCAATTGGGAATTTTATTTGCACACTTCAAGTTTCTCCCAAATTTGGCAATGTCATGCACATGCTTGCATCTGAAATGAGATTGAAATGAATCTTGAATGGCAAGGCAATGTGAAATGGTCTTTTGCACTTTTGATTTTTCTACTTGATGCATGCCTGTTAAAACCATACGCAGCCCTAACAAACCTTGTCCAAAATGAATGAAATAGGACTCTTTGGAAAGCTTATATCAAGAGGAACAACTCTTATGTTGAACACTTTTCCATTTGGAACTTGGATCAAGGTGACTTTTGAGGTAGAAGTAAGGAAATTTCAACATGTTGAAAAAATTTCTAAGTGTCAAGCCTTATACCTCAATATTCCACCTTACTAAACATTTTATGTGATCTCCAAATGAGAAAGGTGTCTTCATCAAAGTTCTATAAATTTCAAAGAAATTCAAAATGGTCACCAATTTGACATCATTTGGATTTAGAATGAGTGAGTTATGCATTTTTGAAGTTAAGGAAAATCATTTCTTCAATGGTATTGGTTCAAAATGACCTATAATGTATCCTCATATCACATGCTCATAAAAGTTTATTTAGCTCTCACTCCAATCATAAAAGTTGAAGTAGACATCTTTAATTTGATTGTGTAACTTGTAAATCTTTCATCTCATAAAAAATGAGCAAGTTATGGTCTTGGGAAGTTGACTTTCAAATTAGGGTTTAGACAAAATGACCTATAATGTTTCAACATAAAAAATACCTTTCCAAGCAAAATTAGATCTATACTTAAACATGAATGTTGTTTGTAATGGAATTTGGAGTAACGTTTCTCTTGGGATCATTTTCATATGGTGAAAATTGTAGGAGATAGGGTCTAGGGGGACCCAGTTTTGATTAGATGAATTCATCTGGCCAACCACCATCAACCAACTGGATAGCTTGCAATTCTCTTGACTTTTTAGGCTTACGGAAGATCATATATTCATAAGATTATGAATTTTTAAGTGTCCCTTGAAAAATTTGATCAATTGGTGAAGAAGCTTGTTGAAGAAGTTACTCAAAATACCCAGACAAACTAGGGTTTCCAAGGCAAACCAACTCCAAACTCTTGAAGAATGTTTGATCAAAATAACATGCATAGATCATTGGGACTCATATATGGTTCTTAGAGCTATTGTAGATCATTCCTTGGTTGTGCTCTTAGCCATGAGGGTCTTAAACCCTATATGTAAACTTGATAGATCAATGGTGATCATGCCCTTCCTACAAAAGAGTTAGGCAAATACAAAGACATATTTTTGGTATTTTGGTTAGTAAAATAATAAATATACAAGTATGATACAATCACATGGTGCTTGGTGATCTCTCCCAAAATAAACCCAATGAAAATAGACGTACTTTTGTCGGGTATCGGGCAAGAAGTAGCAAACTGCAAACTAAGAAGAATATTACCAGTTACTGGGTAATAAACTCTTAGGGGACCCAAAGCATCTATCTAGGTAAGATCTAGAAAGAAATGGTCAATCAAGACTCAACCCAATGAGGATATAACTCAAGGGGAGTGATTCCATCCATATAATCAACTGGGGAGGACACTGAAATACTAATCATCCACGAGGAAATAACTCAGTGGGGAAAGGAGAAAGGTTAAAATCTTTCTGCTTAAGGGACTGACACTCTACAATTGAGGGAGGACAGACACCAAACTTGGATGGGGATAAAGCATCGCCATAATAGAGAACAAGAATCTCATTAGAGAATTAACAAAAATGATGATGAAATATGTGGGTATATATATACATGTATATTTATATGTATATATGATGATCATGCTGACAAAACGATTGTAAAGGATACAAAAGTGTCACAATTTGAATGATCGATACAATTCTCGGTCAATCCACAAAAGAGGGAGACGACTTGCTGGAGAAAAGAGAGATCATCATCCCAAAGGCTCAAACCTAGCCAGGGAAAGAAGAGATCTGCTGAGAAAAAATGTTATCGAGTATGCGGGGAATTTTAGGTCAACACCATATCGAATGGGAGACAACCATGCAGAGGATAAACACAAATAGCCGCTCAAAAACCAGGAGGAAGCTCTGACTAGGAGTGATTCTGATGGCAATTGGTGGGAAAACCAAAGTTCTACCGCTACCATGCAAACTGCTGAGGAAAACCGATTTTCAGCTAGGGAAAAAACACAAATTTTGTTAAGGAATAAACATTCCGCAGGGGATTGAATCAACCAACTCTGCTGGCTACCCTACCAGGGAATAGCGGACAACAATTGCTGAAATGCTAAAATGTTGTTGAGGATGAAAGAGAAATTGCGCCTACTGCTCGGGGAGAAACAATGCTGCTCCACACTTAGGGCTTACTGCTTTTGACCCACTGATGATATTTCTTTTAAATGAAATTGATTGCTTAAAATTCATGCTTTTATATGTTTAAGAAAAATAGTCTTAATTTAAAATTTTAATTTCAAAAAATGATCATAATAAAATTTAAAACTACTTGTTGAAATAAACACGAGTAGAAACAATTGGATAAAAGCTCAACTTTATTTAATGGAATGGTAGCCTGTAAATGACAAGAGTCCATAGATTTTTACAAAGTTGAAAATGGTAATTTACATGGAAAAGGGTTACACTGAATACAAATTATCACTAATCCTTTCACCAACTTTTGATGTCCACTGTGCTTTTGGCCGCTACTGGGGATGATGAACCACTGTCGACCGTTGTGCTCAACAAAATCTTCAAAATCTGAAGATCAACAGGATACAGTTACTTGCCATAATCCCTTATTTTTGCATAAATTTCCCCAAGGTGGGGTAATCTTTCTGTTTTATGTCTCGAAATTTTGCCTTGATCGCCCTTTCGGGTTTCAATCCACCGAGACGCTCATTTTTGCCTAAGCCACCCTTTCAAGTTTTCAACTTAACGAGTTGTTCTTTTCTTTTTTAGGCGAAGTATTTCTTGACTGCATTTGCGTTCACAAGACGAGTGAACTCTTCACCATCCATAGTTGTAAGAATCAAAGCACCGCTTGAAAAGGCTCTCTTAACAACATATGGGCCTTCATAATTAGGAGTCCATTTTCCCAGAGAGTCTGGTTTGAACGATAAAATCTTCTTGAGTACAAGGTCACCTTCTCTGAATACAGGAGGTCTGACTTTCTTATCAAAGGCTTTCTTCATCCTCTATTGATATAAATGACCATGACACATGGCAGTCAATCTCTTCTCTTCGATTAAATTCAATTGATCATACCTGGTTTGACACCATTCGGCCTAGTCAACTTAGCTTTCATGAGCACACGTAATGAAGGAATCTCAACCTCTACGGGGAGCACTGCTTCCATACCATATACAAGACAGAAAGGGGTTTCCCCTGTTGAAGTTCGGATGGATGTACGATAACCGTGCAAAGCAAATGGGAGCATCTCATGCCAATCCTTATATGTTACAACCATCTTCTGAATAATCTTCTTGATGTTCTTGTTCGCAGCTTCAACAGCCCCATTCATCTTGGGTCTGTAGGGAGAAGAATTATGATGTGCAATCTTGAAGTCTTTGCAAAGAGCTTCCATTATATTATTATTCAAGTTCGATCCATTATCAGTAATGATCTTTCTTGGCACACCATAACGGCATATAATCTGATTCTTGATAAACCTTACAACAACTTGCTTGGTTACATTCACATATGATGTCGCTTCAACCCATTTTGTGAAGTAGTCGATTGCCACCAAAATGAAACGATGTTCGTTCGAAGCTTTGGACTCAATCATGCCAATAATATCAATTCCCCACATGGAGAAGGGCCATGGGGAGGAAATGACGTTCAATAGTGTAGGAGGAACATGAATCTTATTTGCATATATTTGACACTTGTGGCACTTCTTCACAAAATTGCAACAGTCGGATTCCATTGTCAGTCAATAGTAACTTGCTCGCAATATCTTCTTCGCCATTGCATGTCCATTGGAATGAGTACCAAAGGAACCTTCATGGAATTCAGTCATCAACAGGTCTGCTTCGTGTCTATCCCCGCATCTGAGCAAAACCATATTGAAGTTTCTATTGTACAATACCTTTCCCTTCAGGTAGAAATTACCGGCTAATCTTCTCAAAGTCTTCTTATCTTTCAAAGATGCCCTAGACGGGTAAATCTGACTTTGGAGGAAACACTTGATGTCATAATACCATGGTTTTTCATCTTTGACATCTTCAACAACAAACACATGAGTTGGCCTGTCAAGACGCATCACAGTCAAGTTGGGAACTTCATTCCAAGACTTCACTACAATCATTGATGGTAACGTTGCAAGAGCATCTGCCATCCGGTTTTCATGTCGAGGGATACGGAAACTTAACCTTTGTAAAGAAAGTTGAAATACTCCTCGCATAGTCTCTATATGGTATCAAACCGGGTTAATTCGTCTCCCACTCACCTTTGATTTGATTCACCACCAAGGTTGAATCTCCATAGACATCGAAGTACTTGATTTTGAGATCAATGGCCTCTTCGAGCCCCATAATGCAAGCTTCATATTCTGCCATATTGTTTGTACACTTGAAAGTTAATCTAGATGTAAACGGAAAATGCGTGCCTTGGGGAGGAATAATCACTGCCCCAATGCCATTACCATATTGATTAACAGCTCCATCAAATACCATGCCCCAACGGGAACCAGGTTCTGGCCCTTCTTCAAGCAATGGTTCATAACAATCCTTCATCTTCAAGTACAAGATCTCTTCATCAGGAAAATCATATTGCACTGACTGGTAATCTTCAATTGGTTGGTGAGCCAAATGGTCAGCCAAGATACTACCTTTGATTGCTTTCTGAGATCGATATTCAATATCATACTCTGATAACAACATCTGCCAACGGGCAATTCTCCCAGTTAAAGCAGGCTTCTCAAATATATACTTGATTGGATCCATTTTGGATATCAACCAAGTGGTATGATTCAACATATACTGACGCAGACGCTTGGCAGCCCAAGCCAATGCGTAATAAGTTTTCTCAAGCATAGAATACCGAGTCTCATAGTCGGTGAACTCTTACTGAGGTAGTAAATTGCAAATTCTTTCTTTCCATACTCATCTTGCTGGCCAAGAACACAACACATACTATCTTCAAGCACATTCAAATACATGATCAATGATCTTCCTTCAACAGGTGGAGACAAAATCGGAGGTTCAAGAAGATATTCTTTGATACTATCAAAAGCTTTCTGGCAGTCTTCGGTCCAATCATAAGACTGATCTTTCCGAAGAAGCTTGAATATAGCCGCACATGTGGCAGTCATGTGTGAAATGAATCTTGAGATATAATTCAAGCGGCCAAGATCAACTTCAATACCCTTTTCGCTGACAATAAAGCCCAATAACTTTCCAGAAATAACATCAAAAGTACACTTATTGGGATTCAAGCGGAGTTTATACTTCCTTAAACGCTGGAATAGCTTCAACAAATGCTCAACATGTTCTTCTTCATCAATTGATTTAGCAATCATGTCATCGACAAAAATTCAATCTCTTTATGCATCATATCATGAAAAAAAGTAGTCATTGCTCTTTGGTAAGTTGCACCAGCATTCTTTAAACCGAAAGGCATCACTCTATAACAGAATGTTCCCCAAGGTGTAATGAATGTGGTATTCTCCATATCTTCGGGCTCCATCTTGATATGATTATATCCGGAAAATCCATCCATAAACGAAAAGACTTTAAATTTAGCAGTATTATCTACCAACATATCAATGTGTGGCAGAGGGAAATCATCTTTCGGACTGGCTTTATTCAAATCTCTATAATCGAAACACATGCGTACTTTTCCATCCTTCTTTGCAACACGCACAATATTGGCCACCCATTGCGGATACTCAGCAGTTACGAGAAAAACAGCATCAATATGCTTCTGCACTTCTTCTTTGATCTTCACTGCCATATCAGGATGCGTTCTTCTCAACTTCTGTTTGACTGGCGGGCACTCTGGCTTCAACGGCAATCTATGCTCTACAATCTCAGAATCCAAACCAGGCATGTCTTGATAGGACCAAGCAAACACATTTGAATATTCTCGGAGAAGATCAATCAACCCCTTCTTAACGTCTGGACAAAGTCGAGATCCAATCTTGACTTCCTTCACATCATCCTTGGAACCCAAGTTGACTAACTCAATCTGCTCTTCGAATGGCTGAATGGCTTTTCCTTCATGCTCAAGAAGACGAGACAATTCATCACTCACTTCTTTATCACTTTCCTCCTCAGCCTCAAACACAGGGGATTCAAAATTTGGAGAAGGAGAAGGATCATTGTATTCAATGGGGTTAGAAACCAACCTGCATAATGATTTGATATTTTGATTTTAGAGAAGTGAATTTGTGACCAAATATTATGAAGATGGACAATTATATTATTTATTTATGTTTTTTGTGATTACCATTTTCATAATAAAGCAAAAAGTAAAAACAAACATCAGAGATGTGGATGAATAGAATTAATTTTATTGATGATCAAATTCGAAATGTCCCACAATGTTCGCTTCCCCCTTAGGCATAGGAGAAGTATTTCTAAAACAAATAAAAGAAATTACTTAGATCAATGCATAATAACAGGAATATCAACGGCATTCCAATTGTCTCAAGCCTTTCCATGCGTCATAAAATTGGTGCAGTCTTCCTCTTTGTCATCCTCTAGCACAACAGCTAAGTGTTGTTCATTGTCATGAATGAACCCTCCACTACGAAAGCTGAGTTGTGTATCCTCTGATCTAGCAGTTGACGAACCTTGCTGAAAACCCAGGTCGGCTTTGTCCTTGTTAACGGAGACCTCTACCACTCGCCCCCACTGATCAATAATGCCCTCTTCAATAATCTTCCTTGCATCTTTCAATGAGGACATAGGTGCCCTAATTCTCTTTTCAACAGCAATAGATAAGGCTTGGAACGGAGTTCCAACCTCATCCTCAGCTTCAACATAAGAGAAAGATGACAGGTGGTGTAAGACCCCAATTTTGACCCTAAGATCCCTCATGCAATTTCATCATATGCATTAGCATTGGGATCACACTTTGGCATCCTCCTTACCCCTCTTTCCTTGGGTTTGTTTTGGGAGAGAGCACCAAGTACTTTGTGATTATATCATACTTGTATATTATCATTTTACTAACTAAAATGCCAAAAATATGTCTTTGTATCTATCTAACTCTTTTGTAGGTAGGGCATGATTTCATTGATTCATCGATCACATCTAGGGTTTTGAGACCCTCATGAACAAAGAGCACCACCAAGAATTGATTCAAGAATGGTTATGAACATCATATATGAGTCCCAAATGTTTCTACATGTTATATTTATCAAGTTTGCTTCAAGAGTTTGGGTGTGATTTGCCTTGGAAACCCTAGTTTGACTAGGTATCTTAAGTAACTTCTCCAATAAGCTATCTCATCAATTGATCAAATTTATCAAGGGATACTTAAAATTTCATCATCTTATTCATATATGATCTACCATGAGCCAAGAAATTCAAGAGAATTGGAATTTAGAAAGTTGGTTGATGGTGGTTGGCCAGATGAATTCATCTGATCAAAACTGGGGCTCCCTAGACCCTATCTCCTACACTTTTCACCATATGAAAATGATTCCAAGAGCCAACTTACTCTAAATGACATTATAAACAACTTTCGTGTTGAGGCCCTGAGCTAGTTTTTCTTGGAAAATCATTTTCTATATTGAAACATTATAGGTCATTTTGTCTAAACCCTAATTTGAAAGTCAACTTCCCAAGGCCATAACTTGCTCAATTTTTATGATATGAAAGATTTACAAGTTGCATAATCAAATTCAATGTATCTACTTCAACTTTTATGTTTGGAGTGGAAGCTAATTCAACCTTTTTGAGCATGTGATATGAGGCTACATTATAGGTCACTTTTGAACTATACCATTGAACAAGTGATTTTCCTCAACTCCAAAAATGCATAACTCTTGCATTCCAATCCATCTTCCAAGCATCTGATTATTTATTTTGGACTTTCAAACTATCATTTCATGGGCCTATGCGCGCCCATGCACCATGCTTTCATCATTTGCCAAATTTGGAAGGTTGAAAAGAGTGTGCAAATATCACATGGATTTGGCTATATATACAGCTGCATTTGCTTAGAAATCACACACACCTCGCGCCAGCTTTGAATCCCCATTAAAAACCCTTCATACTAAGAGGATAACCCTGATAAATTCACTTGAATTTGAGCTTGAATCTCCATTGTTTTGGAATTCAATTCTCCAGGAATCCATTGCTTCTAAGCCTTTCCATTCCTCTCCTGCAAGCAATTGAAGTGAAGCCAAGCACGATTCAGATCAAGATCTAGCAAGCTCAGACCTCCATTGAAGGTAATTTGCAGAATTTTTCAACTCTTCGATTCTCCTTGTTCCTTGCTCAATTCCGTTGATTCTTGTGTTGTCTGAAGTCCTACCAATGTAGGCAAGGTGTTTGAGTTGCTTTGAGACCAAATCGAAGCAACTCAGATCATGAACCTCATTTTTCAATTTCACATATCTCTCAATATAGTTGGAATTGGAAGAAATGGAGGTGATATTCGTGTCTAGTGATGTTTTCTCTTTAAAATCATGTCCCTGTTTGGAATTTTGGTGATGGTTCATGTTGACCAGTCCGACGAAGCTCGCCGGAGAAGACAATCGGAGCTCTGGCTCCGGTGATGAGGTGTCTTTGGTCTAAACCGTGTGATCCTTGCTCCACGTTATAATCTCAGTCGTTCCTTGTGAATACCATGTTTGCCACGCAGTTGACTAGGACATTGGTGGAACGCGCGTTGTGGATCATCAGATCTGCCACCTCAATTAATGAGGGAGATCTGATGGTCCACGTATTTTAGCATTTTCTGAATTTCCATTTAATTCCATTTTCTTCAATAATTCATAATAAATTTAATATTGATCCAAAACATATGGGACTTTCACCAAAAATTCTCAAATATTTTTCTATTCCATATTCTGAATTAAAATTATTTTTTGGATCATTATAAATATTTTTCATGAATTAATTGATTTTTCATTTGTTTTTAATGGTTTAAAAATATTTTTAAGTGTCCAAAAATTATGAATTTTTTTATCCAAGGTCCTTTGACCTTGTTTAACCTATGATAAATCACATGGTCATTTATTTGGTGTTTTGATGTGATTTTAGGATTTGGACAAAACATATTTGAATTTAATGTATTATTTTAATATTTTTAATTGAATAAATGTCATTTTAATTGTGTTGACCATTTGTTTTGACTCAATTGAGTTTCTCACTTGTTGTTGGGCCTTGGTCAAGGTTGATTTGACTTTGTCAAGTTAATATTATTGGATTTAGGGGATTGATGGAATGTACATTCCATCTCCCAAAATGAATGAATAATATTAATTTGGTAAAAGTCCTCCTTTGACCAATTTGTGATCTCATTCATCCCTTCCCCTCTTCATCTAATTCCCCTTCTTCATCCACTCATTTTCAATTGGACAATGACATCACAAAGTCCTAATGCTAGTTGATTGAAAGATTAACATGATTATGGATGAGATTAGGTCACACTCTTTGCATATTTTTGTGTGTGGTATGTTTAATGAGCATGGTTCTTAATACTATGTCTACAACATGCATTAACACCAAAAGTATATTTCCCGGCCTCAAATAGTTGTGACTTCTATATTAGTCCAATTACGATTGCTTAACATAGAGCTAAATTTGTGACACAAAAGGCATAAGCATTCTAGTTAGTGAGATTGTAAGTCTCCCCTCTTCCATGGTATTATGTGGAAACTTGGCCTTCTTTCCTTTCATTGGAAGATGTTTTGGTTCAAGGATTCATGCTTGTGGCAATTGGGTTGAGTGTTCTCCAAAGAATGTCTTGAAAAGCAAAGCAAAACAAAACTAACTACTAACTTACTAACCATTAACTTTTAACTTCAAGTCTTTACTTTTAATGCAATTTACTTTGAGCACTCTATTATCATTTGCCATTATACATATCATTCTAATTGTTTATGTTAATGTAATTTTTACTTTTGTCCATTTGGGCCATATTGTGTGATATTATTTTATTTGTGTTACCTTGTTTGTTTGTATGGTCTTTAACCATTAATGTACATAATAATAACAAAAAACCCTAAAAGACTTTTGAGTGGACTGTTGGTTTGATCTTGCCCAATTGGACTTAGAATTTAGGCAACCTTCCTTTGCTAATGGACTTGGCCAATGCCAATTTGTTGAAGAACCAAGAACTTGCAAGTTTGAATTCATCTGATACATCATTCTAGATCTCTCCATATTCATCTGCCATGTTGATCATTGTTAAGTTGTTATGTTGAACCTGTGACTTATGGAATTCATCTGCTACATAGGCTATTTTGAAGAAGATCATTAAAGTGGATAAGCTTGGATGAGGCCATCTTTATTTGATGCCTTTGCTCTTCAAGATTTGATATAATTGTGCATTTGTGTGTTGCCTGATTCTAAAAAGTCCAAGGGAATTTTGGGTTTCTATTGACATATTGTCTATTGGATTGCTACCCACTTGGTTAGATCTTTTCAACTTTTAAATTTTAAATTTTGTGCATAGGGTAGTCTCTTCATCTTCTCCCCATTTCTTTAATTTCAAAATCTCTCCCTCCATTTTCAAAAAACCTTCTTTGTATGAACTCCTTTTGTTCTAAACTTTGACCACTTTCAAAAGAGATAGAAACTTTGGCCTTATGCCATTGCATTTTCAAACTCCTTTTCTTAAATCAAACTTGTAAATAAACTTAATCATATTTGACTTAAAATTTCAAAAAAAAAACCAAAAAAATAACTAACCCATTCAAACCATTTTAGGCCTTTGTGCCTTTCAAAGCTAAATATTTGTTAAAACCAACATACTTACTTTGAAATTTCTAGCACGAACTACGAGGTTTTGATCCCTCATTTATATGTTGGTACGTAGGCACAAGACCGAAGGTCTTGTCAAACACAAAAATATAATTAATCAATTCTTTTCTCATCCCCCCATTATGTTTTGTTTGTAAACATCACTTTGTACAAAATACATATGCACACAAAAAGGGCTCCCTAGGAGTACCTAGGACACTTTGGGTGTTAACACCTTCCCTTTGTGTAACCAACCCCCTTACCCGTGATCTCTAATTTTTATTAGTTTTTATTTGAAAACTTCTTACTTATTAGGTTTTGTTCATACTTTTCCCTTTTCCCTTGGAAACAATAAAAGCGCGGTGGCGACTCTTGTTAATTGATCTCTAGCTTGTCAATAGCTTGATGATAATGAATTTCCCGCTACAGGTGGCTAACCAACAGCGCCTTCTCCCCGCCAACAATGACTAATTTTCCGTTCTTAACAAATTTAAGTTTCTGATGCAATGTGGAGGTAACCGTTCCCGCCTCGTGAATCCGTGGCCTTCCCAACATACAGCTGTAAGATGGGTGGATATCCATTGCTTGAAAAGTAATCTGGAAGTCACTCAGACATATTTTCACTGGAAGGTCCACTTCACTTATCACTGTTTTGCATGAACTGTCAAAATCTTTGACGATTACACCATTATACCTTATAGGCGCTCCTTGATATGATCAACTTTGATAATATTGACTTCGGAAGCACATTCAACGATGATCTGGTGTCAACAAGAACATTGGATAAAGCGTCATCTTTGCAATTCATCGAGATATGCAAAGCCAAATTATGATTCCTACCCTCCTCAGGGAGTTCTTCATCATAGAAGCTGAGGTTGTAACAGGAAGTGATGTTAGACATGATATGATCAAACTGATCCACCGTAACATCATGTTCCACGAACGCTTTCTCTAGAACTTTTTGGAGTGCTTCTCTGTGCGCTTTTGAATTCATAAGCAGAGACAATACTAAAAAATTTTAGGGGGTTTGGAGCAGCTGCTCCACCATATTAAACTCACTTTTCTTTATCAACCGAAGTACCTCATCATCATTATTAGTCTTTAAATTGCTGGATTCACCAGACTCACGCTTTGAAGCACTAACTGGATCTGTTGCAGGCACTTCCACTTTCTTACTGACTATTGAATCTTCCATATATTTTGGGAAAACCGACCCAAACACTCGACCACTGCGGGTCACCTTAGTAACATCAGCAATGCTCACGACAGAATTGGTCATAGGTAATGGAACCTCTTGACCATCCTTCACCATAGTTGCATTATACTGATAAGGAACGACCTTATCGGATGCATATGGGACTGGACCTGCCAACCGTATAACTAACGGTGATACCGATCTTTGGCTGATGTTGTTATTGTTGCTGCTATCATATTGGATTACCGCCCTCTTTGGGTTCTTAAACACAGGAACAATCACATTCACATCGTCATCTACATGACGGGATTGAACAATCTGGATCATACCTTCACCCATCAACCGTTGGATGTCTCTTTTTGCAATCTCACAACCTCTTGAATTAACTCTACAGATAGCACAACCATCATGGTCATGCTCACATTCACTAACCAAGCAAATATCCTTATGCATCATCACCAAGGAACTTCGAATAAAACTGACATCAAACACTTTGAACTCCCCTGGGCAGCCATCTACCATGTTAATAGATGAATTTCCATGAGCGGGCAGTGGTTAGCTTTCACGTTAGGTGCACGGTCCTTAAAGGACACCATTCCACTCTTCACTAGCTTCTGGACTTCATATTTGAGAGGGTAGCAATTCTCAATGTCATGTTTGGGTGCTCCTTGATGAAAAGCACATCGGAGATCATGCTTGTACCACCATGGAAGTGGTTCAGGAATTTGTGGCGGATTTCTTGGTTATAACAGGTTCTTGAGAACCAGTGATGGATAAAGCTCTGCATATGTCATAGGAATTGGGTCAAAAGAGACCTTCTTCCTCTTGAAAGTTTTTTGTTGATGATTATTGGTATTGTTGTTGTTATAGGTGTTTGTTCATTGTTGTGGTTGTTGTTGATGATGTTGTTGTTGCTGAACTGGTACTGATTGACTAGCTGAAACAATAGGGATTACGGAAGATACTTGATGATGATGTTGACGGGATGGTTGACTTCTTCTGATCGGAGGCCTCCTCTGTCTTCCACTAGAAATTGCGTTGGCTTCATTGTCCTTCTTCTTACTGAAATTGCTGCCATATCTTTTACTGGACGATACCTCCTCCTTTGATAACCGTCCTTCTCGGACACCTTCTTCTAGCCTCATCCCTATGTTTACCATTTCGGTAAAATCACTAGGGGCACTGGCGATCATTTTCTCATAGTAAAATGAGCTAAGGGTCTTCAGAAAAATTTTGGTCATCTTCTTTTCCTCTAAAGGAGGGTTGATCTGAGCAGCGAGTTCTCTCCACCTTTGCGCATACTTCTTAAACGTTTCTTTATCCTTCTGAGATAGTGATCTCAACTGATCTCGGTCGGGAGCCATATCAACATTGCACTTGTACTACTTTACAAATGCTTCACCCAAATCGTTGAAAGTGAGGATGCTCGCACTATCCAACCCCATATACCATCTTAGTGCAGCGCCGATCAGACCGTCTTGGAAGTAGTGGATTAACAGATGATCATTGTCTGTTTGGGTAGACATCTTACGGGCATACATCACCAAATGACTGAGCAGACATGTGTTCCCTTTGTATTTTTCAAAGTCAGGCACTTTGAACTTCACCAGAATCTTCATATTCGACACCAGACATAATTCAGCAACACTCTTCCCAAAAAGGTCCTTTCCTCTAAATGTTTTCAACTCCTTGCGCATCTCAAGAAATTGATCTTTCATTTCATCCATTTTCTCATATACGTCCGGGCCCTCAGCTGGCTCGGAATGATAAATGGTGTCTTCCACACGAGGTAAGGTATGCACTACAGGCGGCGGCACAGACATGACTGGGTTAGATGCCAGCATGGAAGCAAATGTGGGCGCAAAGCCCCACGGGAATCCGGCAGGCATGGCAGGCGCAAAATGAGCGGTAGCAGCAGGCATGGTAGAGGTAGCCACCTCTGAAATAACAGTCCTCTAAGGAGTAGGTGTTGGAGAAGACTGGCTCTACACGACTAGAACTGACTCCATCATGGCAGTCAGGCGGGCGATCTCCTCTTTTGGGTCTCTATTCTCTTTCTCAAGATGTTCCATGATTCTGGAGTGATTGGCACGAGTATTATACCGATGAGTCAGCTTGGCTGAAGCATACAAGAAACACCAATGAGACATCTAGCAAAAGAGAAACTTGCTTTTGCAAATGATGCATGAAATGCAATGCTTGATTGTTTTTATTTTCAAAGAACTTACTATATTATTTGCAAATATATATATATATATATATATATATATATATATATATATATATATATATATATATATATATATATATATATATATATATATATATATATATATATATATATATATATATAGCAACAATTGCAACAATTTGATATGACCAAAAAAATCTCTTTTATTTATAATTGGAAGGATTTCAGAAACCAAATAAAAAATACAAGAGAAAAGGAGACTAGTCATCCTAAGGATCCCTAACAACAGCGTCAGAAGATCTGGCTGCAGGTGCGTACTTCCTTCGAATGCGTCGAATCTCGGCCTCAAAAGAATCCTTCATCTGAGTCTTCTCGAGGACAAGTTGATCAACAATCTTCTTCCAAGCAACGAAAGGTTAAGGCATACTAGAAGATGAAACCTCTGGCTCTCTCTGTCTCTTTGTCACTCGATCATCAAGTAGCTCAATAAGTGCATCCTTGTCCTTAGACTCCAACTGCAACTCCTCATGCTTTTTGCTCAAAGCATGGAAATGCTCTTCCCACACATCCTTCTCTCGCTTCATCTTGGCGAGTGCGTCTTCCAACTCCTCTAAATCTTGGCTAGGGAGAGTTAATGGCTCAACCATAACCATAGACATAGGTCTCTCACAAGGATAACACATCTTCAACTCCAAAGCTCTCTTCTTCACCCAAAGAGTGGAAGCTTCCAAAGCTACACAATTGCTTGGACCAAGCTTGGATCTTCCTTTCATATGCACATTATGCCAAGCATGCACAATCTTCTGCTTCAAATGTTGGGGATCTTTACCCTCTTGATAGAAAAGACCTTTTAACAACATGTTATTAGGTTTGTCTCTCAAGGGGAACCCAAGTTGACGATGAGCCAAAGCAGGGTTGTAGTTAATTCCTCCTTGTGTGCCAATGAGAGGCACATTAGAGAATTCACCACAACTATCAATAATCTCTAAACTGCTCAAAGAATGATCATACCAAACTATATGATCATTGGTGAGAGACATAAGTCTCTGAGACCACCGTAGACATTGTTTGTTCTCCATAAAAGCAGGTGTCTGAGGTAAGTGCGAAATAAGCCACTTGTAAAGAAGAGGGAAGGAACAAACAATCGTTCCACCACCCTTAGAATTCCTTAGATGCAAAGAGAAGTACATATCACCCAACAAAGTAGGCACAGGATTCCCAATCAAGAAAACTCTAATGGCGTTAACATCAACAAAACCGTCAATGTTTGGGAACAAAGCTAATCCATAGATGAGAAACACAAAGATAGCTTCGAAAGCATCCACACTACCAGCTTGAGCAAAGGCAGTAGCTTCCTTGATGAGGAAATCAGATGGCAACCCAAACAATCCTCCTTTATTCACCCAATGAGCCTATATCTCAGACTTCTTCAAGTGAAGAACTTCAGCAATAAGATGAGATCTGGGGATCTCTTCCAATCCACTAAATGGAACCTTGTTAGAAACAGGTATTCCTAAGAGATGGGCATACTCCTCCAACGTAGGCACAAGCTGATAATCAGGAAAAGTGAAGCAACGATAGAAATGACCATAGAACTGAACCAACACACTTAGAAGTCATTCAACCACATCAGCAGACAAGATAGATAGAAGCTTCCCATGACGTTGTTTGAAGTCCAAAGTATCTAATACAAAAGATGTCAGCTTCCTTAACTCTTTCAAGTCGGGACATCTGAAACTGTACTTCTTAGTGTTCCTTCGTCCACAATCCATGGTCTGAAAATATTTGCAAATAATACCTCAGTTCTTTGAATTTTTTGTATGATGAATATTATGATGCGCATGAATGCATGAATGCAACAATCACAAAAAAGGGATCACACAAAAGGAAAATAAAGGTCAAGGGATGAATCAAGTCATTGTCAAGATCAATCATCCATTTTGGTGGATTATGGCTTTCACCTTATCAACACCCAAGTTCCATTGATATTGACAAGACTTGATTGGATCAACCAATAATCAAAGGTTTTTTGTGAATCACGAGCATGAAGTCTGGGTAAGAACCATCCCAAGGGAGTGAACTAAGGATAAAAATCTATAGATCATGTTCTAAAAAAGTTCTCAAAGTCTTAATTCCATCTATCAGATATTACAGGTTAAGATGACTGACTCATCAACCCATAATATTCTCAAGAGAAACTCGTCTGAGTGTAGTATCGTGTAACAACTGTTATCAAGTCTACACTTGAACAGTATCCGTAATACGTCCTAAATAGGCCAAGTGGGGTTAAATTTTATACGATCCTCAGCTTCTCGGACCCCAAATTAGAGATAGTAATGCCTAACCATAAATACTTGTGTGACATTTCCAAATCCAAAAGGGTCTCCACTAAGCAGATGGATCTCAAGCCAACTTGTTAAGGACTACTCCACACAAGTCGAACATGACTATACCATCCTCCTATCTTAATTGCACTCAAGTTCGGGTTAGAACTTATCTCACCGCTCAGAGATCACCAAGCACAATAAGCAGATTATATCACACAAACAAATATACATACATCAAACATACAATTATACACACACAAAAAAGTAGGCTAAACCCACTAGAGACTACTCCCTAACAGAGTCTCCACTTAATTTTTGTAGCGGTGAATTCATGATCATCAAGCTATGGATAAGCAAGACATCAAATAACAAGATTCGACGCCGCGCTTTTATTGTTTCCAAGGGAAAAGGGAAAAGTACGAACAAAACCCAAAAATAAGAGTTTTAAAATCAAAACTAATAAATGCCAGAGATTACTGGTAAGGGGGTTGGTTACACAGAGGGAAGGTGTTAACACCCAAAGTGTCCTAGGTACTCCTAGGGAGCCCTTTTTTGTGTGCATATGTATTTTGTACAAATGATGTTTGCAAGCAAATAGTACGGGGGGATGAGAAAAGAATTCATTAATTATATTTTTGTGTTTGACAAGACCTTCAGACTTGTGCCTACGTACCAACATAAAATGAGAGATCAAAACCTCGTAGTTTGTGATACAAATTTCAAAATGGATGCATTGTTTTTAATAAAAATTAGGTTTCAAAGGCACAAAGGCCTAAAAAATTGTTTGAATGAGTTAGTTCTTTTTTTTTTGCTTTTGAAAATTTTAAGTCAAGTATAGTTAAGTTTATTTACAAGTTTGATTTAAGAAAAGAATTTTGAAAATGCAATGGAATAAGACCAAAGTTTCTAATTTGCAAAGGGTCTAAGTTTAGAAAAAAACAAGTACAAAGAAAGAAGTTTTAAAAAGGAGGGAGAGATTTTAAAATTAAAGAGATAGGGAGGAGATGAAGAGACTAATCCTAAGCATAAATTTAAAAGTTAAGAGCTGAAAAGATATGACCAATGGGTTGCAATCCAATAGACAAGAATGTCATATAGAAACCCAAATTCCCTTGGACATTAGAATCAAGCAACAAACAAGGCACACAATATTAACTTGAAGAGCAATGTAGCAGATGAATTCCATAATGCCATAAGTCACAAGTTCAAAATAACAGCTTCATAATGATCATGTTGTAGATGAGCTTAAATGGATCTTTCAAGGATGTATCAGATGAAGTTTCAGATTACAAGCATTTGGTTACATGAAAGTTGGCATTGGCCAAGTCCTTTGCATAGGGAGTGTTGCCTAAATTCTAAGTCCAAATGTCTCAGATCAAACCAACAGTTCCCACAAGATGTTTTTTAGGGTTTTTGTTCTTATTATGTACACTAATGGCCAAAGACCACACAATCAAACACAATATACACAAGCAAAATATATCACAAATATGGTCCAAGTGGACAAAGTGAAAATGACATTAACATAAACAATTAGAATGGTATGAATAATGGCAAATGAATAGGGCTTAAAAAAAATAAAGTGCATTAAAGTAAATAACTTGAAAGTAAATGTTAGTTGTTAATGAGTTAGAAGTTAGTATTGCTTTTGCTTTTTGTTTTAAGTCATTCTTTGGAGAACACTCAACCCACTTATCACAAGTATGGGGAGACATACAATATCACTAACTAGAATGCTATGCCTTTTGTGTCAAAAATTTAGCGCTAAGTTAAGCAATCGTAATTGGACTTATGTAGAAGTCACAACTATTTGAGGCCGGGTAATAGAGTTTTGGTGTTAATGCATGTTAGAGACATAGTATAATGGACTATGCTCATGAAACATACCACACACAAAAAGAATATGTAAAAGAGGTGGTCTAATCTCATCCATACTTATGTTGATTTTCAATCAACTAGCCTTAGGATATTGAGATATCATAGGAATATGACATGAATGCATAAAGAAGGGGAATAAGATGAAGAGGGAGGGGAAATGGATAAAACTCAAATTGGACAAAGGATGACTTTTACCAAATTAAGATCATTCATTTATTTTGGGAGATGGAATGTACATTCCATCAATCCCCTAAATCCAATGATCTTAACCTAGCAAAGTCAAATCAACCTTGACCAAGGCCCAACAACACAAGTCAAACTCATACAAACAATCAAAATGGCTCAACACAATTATTTGGCATTTATTCAATTTAAAAATACTAAAAATAATGCATTAAATTAAATATGGTTCGTCAAATTCCTAAAACCTCATCAAAACACCAAAGAAATGGCCATGAGATTTATCATAGGTCAAACAAGGTCAAAGGACCTTGGAGAAAAAATTTCAGAATTTTTAAAGACTTAAAAGTATTTTTAAACAATTAAAAATAATCACAAAATCAATTAAATCATGAAAAATATTAATAATGATCCAAAAAATAATTTAAATTCAGAATATGAAAGAGGATTTTATTTTTAAAAAAATTGGTGAAACTATCATATTTTTTGGATCATTATTAAAATTAATATGAATTAATGAAAATGAAACAAATAAAATGAAATTCAAATATTCAGAAAAAATGTGGACCACTTGATCTCCCTCATTAATTGAGGTGGCAGATCAAGTGGCCATCAACGTGCTTTCCACCATAGTCACTAGTCAACGCGTAACACAAGTGGTAATTACAAGCAACACGTGAGATTAAAACATTTTGAACAAGATCAACGGCTCTGAACCTATCCAGCACATCACCGACGCTAAACCTCCGGTAATCTTCTCAGGTGAGCCTCACCGGACTGGTTCAGTCATCACCATCACATAAATGAAAAAGAAGGACATGATCTAAAAGAAAAAATGGCGTAGAGCACGAATCTGACCTCAATTTTAACTAACTCCACATATATAGAAAGATATGAGGAGTTGAATTTTGAGGTGTGTCAACTGAGTTGCTTCGATTTGACCTCAAAGAAACCCAATCTTCTTGCCTACATTGGTAGGACTTCAGACAACCAAAGATCCAAGAGAATTGAGTGAGAATCGAAGAGAAGAAAATTTCTGGAAAATACCTTCAATGCTGTGCAGAACTTGATCTTACTTGCTTCAATCCTTGCTTGATCACACTTAGGGAGCTTGCAAAAGTGGTTTGGAAATGGAACAAAGCTTTGGATCCTGGAGTTTTTGAATCTCCAAACAGTGAGATTCAAACTCAATTTTCAAAATGAAAATTCTCAGGTTTTCCTTTGAATTGTGAGGGTTTGAAGAGAGGGGGCAAAGCTGGCGCGCAAGGATCCCTTCAAATGAGCTCTGAGGGCTTGTATTTATAGCAATTGGGAATGTTATTTGCACACTTCAGGTTTCTTCAAAATTTGGCAATGTCATGCACATGCTTGCATGGGCGTATACAAGCCCGTGAAGCAATCCAATTAGGACCAAATGCATCTAAAATGAGATTGAAATGAAGCTTGAATGGCAAGGCAATGTGAAATGGTCTTTTACACTTTTGATTTTTCCACTTGATGCCGGCCTTTTAAAACCATGTGCATCCCTAGCAAACCTTGTCCAAAATTAATGAAATGGGACTATTTGGAAATCTTAAATCAAGAGGAACAACTCTTATGTTGAACACTTTTGCATTTGGAACTTGGATCAAGGTGAATTTTAAGGTGGAAGTTTGGAAATTTCAACATGTTGAAAAAATTCCTAAGTGTCAAGCCATATACCTCAATATTCCACCTTACTAAACTTTTTATGTGAGCTCCAAATGAGAAAAGTGTATTCATAAAAGTTGTATCTATTTAAAAGACCTTCAAAATAGTCACAAATTTGATATTATTTGGATTTAGAATGAGAGAGTTATGCGTTTTTGAAGTTGAGGAAAATCACTTGTTCAATGGTATTGGTTCAAAATGACCTATAATGTATCCTCATATCACATGCCCATAAAAGTTGATTTAGCTCTCACTCCAAATATCAAAGTTGAATTAGACATCTTGAATTTTATTGTGCAACTTGGAAATCATTCATCTCATAAAAATGAGCAAGTTATGGTCTTGGGAAGTTGACTTTCAAATTAGGGTTTAGACAAAATGACCTATAATGTTTCAACATAGAAAATGACTTTCCAAGAAAAATTAACTCTAGACTTAAACATGAATTTTGTTTGGAATGGAATTTAGAGTAAAGTTTCTCTTGGGATCATTTTCATATGGTGAAAATTGTAGGAGATATGGTCTAGGGGGACCCAGTTTTGATCAGATGAATTCATCTGGCCAACCACCATCAACCAACTGGATAGCTTGCAATTCTCTTGACTTTTTAGGCTTATGGCAGATCATATATTCATAAGATTATGAATTTTTAAGTGTACCTTGAGAAATTTGATCAATTGGTGAAGAAGCTTGTTGAAGAAGTTACTCAAAATACCCAGACAAACTAGGGTTTCCAAGGCAAACCAACTTCAAACTCTTGAAGAATGCTTGATCAAAATAACATGCAGAGATCATTGGGAATCATATATGGTGTTTAGAGCCATTGTGGATCATTCCTTGGTTGTGCTCTTAGCCATGAGGCTCTTAAACCCTAGATGTGAACTTGATAGATCAATGGTGATCATGCCCTTCCTACAAAAGAGTTAGGCAAATACAAAGACATAGTTTTGGTATTTTGGTTAGTAAAATAATAAATATACAAGTATGATACAATCACATGGTGCTTGGTGATCTCTCCCAAAACAAACCCAATGAAAGAGGGGTAAGAAGGATGCCAAGGTATGATCCCAATGCTAATGCATATGATGAGATTGCATGAGGGATCTTAGGGTTAAAATTGGGGTCTTACAGTTCCTGATAGTATTGTCCTTAGCCCACAAAATCAATGTAGTGGAGGAAAATATGATCTTATAATGTATACTATTTTCTTGATGCAAATGATTTTGATCTTATTTTCTAACCTTCAGAAGATTCTGAATAAATGATGTTGAAGCATGCTTAGAAAGATCTAGAGACTAGTTGAGATAATCTTCATAACCTCGGTCTTCAGAGTCTTGAAACAGTTCCTCAGAACCTGGTCTTCAGATCTTATTCTTCAGAACTTGAGAGCGCATAACCTTGAAGGCTTGACAATCTTCCAGAGGCTCTTCTATCAGAGTCACAATCAGAAGCTTTAGCAAAAACGTTCATCAGAACCATTGCCTAAGAGCTTTCTAGAACTTGACAGCTTCTTGTAAAGCACTATGCATCTCTTCAGAGTCAAAGTATGTTAAGTCCAGAATCTTATGATGTCACACGCCAATTATTCAGAGTCAGAACCTGTTAGCAAAATATACACACTAGACAAAAACCATCAGTGTACAAAATTATTCTCTAAGAAATAATGCATTCTTATCACCAAAACTAAAGGTCATATGCATAACTAAATCTTGTTCTTACACCAATGCTAAAGTTAAACTACAGAAGTCAACAAATTATGTTTAATGTGGGTCTAATCGACACTAAAGTTAAATTTCAAAAGTCAACAAATTACAATATTATGGGTCTAACTGACATTAAAGTCAAATTTAAAAAATAAACAACTCTTGGCTAGCATGGGCCTGACCGACGTTAAAGTAAGAGATGAAGAGAGAAAGGACAAAAAAAGAAGAGGGTAAAGGAATTTCAGGAAATTATTGAACCAAAATAAATCATAAAGAAAACATATTTGTAACTAAATGTAATGGCCAAGTTGGTTAAAGTAATGAACTAAACCAAAAGGTCTTATGTTCGAAACTTTTGGGAACTTTTTTTAATTTTCGTAAACTTTCAACGGTATTAGCGTCGGTGGAACCGTGTCTACTTAATAATACATATAAAAAAATTAATAAGTAGCGTCAGACGCGCCGTGTCTATTTAAAAAATTAAAAAAATGATTAGAAAATAAGAATATACATAGCGGCAGCTTAAGGGAAACAATAATAAATCAAATAAAATAACTAAAAAATAAAAATATGTAGCGGCAACTTATTCGTATCTAATATATCAAATAAAATAATTCAAAATTTAGAAAATATCTAGTGTCGATTTAACCGTGTCTAATAAACCAAATAAAGATAATTTAAAAATGTTACTATAAAATTGCTTTGTAGCGTTAGTATAATGTGGGCTTGGTCGGTGCTAGTTAGCATTAGTGTTGGTGGTCGGCGCTATATCTGCAGCTAAAATACAGTTTTCTAATATTGAGATCAACATCAAAGAAACTAAGGTTTATGCAGGCTCGTTTGTGATCATTGGTTTTAAGAAACATCATAATCAATTAGATTAAGCACACACTCACTTAAAATGATTTGTAAAACTTCATATATTTTAAAACTATTCTTAAAATTTATTTTGGCCAATATCTAATTGGTTATGATTTTGCTTAATATATTATACAAGGGAATTTGACTTATAATCGATTATGGATCATATATAATCGACTATGGGTTGAAAATTGTTTAATAATCGATTAAGGAAGTTGTCTAATAAAATAGGGAATATATTTGTTCTTGCTAAAAACATCATTTGGTTAATCCCCCTAAACCTGGTCAGGTGGGATCACAACATTTAAGTAATTTTGGTGTTCTAGGTACTTTTAGGTAGGGATGAATGACCACCGTTATTGATTGTCCAAGGTTTCTCACGTGTATCCTCCTTTTTATGTTAGTCCTCGGTCAGATAACTCCCACTTTTATGTTAGTATAACTCCCTTTTTATGGAGGTGGATTGCCTTAATGGTCAGTTAATTTTGTAACATTTTTAGCCGCTAGATTAATGATGTAACATCCTTTATCAATTCATAACGGTCCAATCCATAACATCGTAACCAATGAATTACCTTTGATTATCCCTTCTAGAATCCTAGGCGAATGCATTTTGGCTAAGTAAGCCATCTCAGGCATATCAGAATCTGGGATGTACATACCCTATAGACATTACACCGATTTGTACTTAACATCTAGAAACTTATCTCTGAGAACTCTATGAATCGGGCTCCTATTTGTCTCTTAAGTAACAACTCGATAATCGTTATCTTTTTAAAGTACCCGACACGCCTGACTTTCACTTCTTGGGCCTAATGACTTATAATTCGGCTTTGAGAATTTCAGAGTGCACATAAGCCCCCCGATCATGGGGCTCAGAGGGATGAAGTGTTCAGACATAGAATCCCGAAATTCCTTCCTCTTGAATGGTTATACTTCTATTTGGTTTGGTTTAATCTAGCGGTTGTCTCGTGTCATGTTGACATGTGACAGTGGGTTTTTAAGAGTAACGATGATGCATATCTTGTAAGGTCTCCTATCTTTCCTTGTCGTGATGAATTTTATAGGGAAGCCAATCGCCATCATGGCTCTAGTTCGATAGGGTTTCCAAACCGTTTTAAGACATAGAGAAGTTGGAGATCCCTAGTGGAACCTCGACCAATTATCATCATAGAAACTGGTAGGTTCTAGACAGAGAGAAATCGGAGAGCCCCAGTGGGATCTCGACCAATTGTCATCATAGAACTCAGTAGGTTCTAGACATAGTGAAGTCGGTGAGCCCCATTGGGATCCTGATTTGCTGGTGTCAGAGAACCTGATAGGTTTTAGACATAAAGAAGTCAGAGAGCCCTAATGGGATCTCGACATGTTGGCGTCCTAAAACTCGATAGGTTATAGACATAGAGAAGTCGAAGACACCCATTGGGATCTCAACCTATTGGCGTCGTAGAGCCCAATATGTTCTATACATGGAGAAGTCAGAAAGCTCTAGTGGGATCTCGACTAGTTGATGTCCCGTTTTAACTACGCCAACATTTGACCTTGTTATTAACTTCGTGATATCCCATACGAGTTTTTGAATATTAGTAGTAACCAAATCCATACGTTCATAGGTTGGAAAATTTCGAGTAGATCTTGCTTCATTCCTTATATGACCCAAGTGAGTTAGGGTCCAATGCCCAAGAATCTTTGTGTGATTAAAATCAGAGATCGTTCTCATCGAAGTATTGGTTCATAATCATTTTATCATTCTTCATCCTTTATGGATTCATTTTGTAATGTTTGGTCTCTTTCTTGATCCTTTGACAATAATATTTGAGTGCTCGTGAGATTGTTTTAGTTATGACCATGTTAGTCCTTTTAGAATTGTTATGTAGCCCTAATGTGCTTTATCTCTTTGATAACAATTGATTTGTTTAACTGGAAATCAAATAGAATGGCCAGTCCCAAACATATCTTAGCTTACCTTTAGTTGAGGCTTGTACTGTATAGATTCAAAGCCCCGATGAGTCGGGCCTTATTGTCTGATGGGTTTCATCATTTTAAACATAAACCGGCCAACCCCGGGTGGATCATAATGGACCCTGGTGTTTGGTCGAGGATAAGCTAACGAAACCGCTTAAGGTCGGAGGTATGTTAACTTTTAACGAGATGCCATGTATATTAACTTGGGCTTTTGATTCGGTTAGAGGTTTTAATTAACATAACCCGGTCAAAAGTTTATATTTACTTAACCGATTTTCCAGAGGTTCATAATGGATACTCTCAAGAAGGAATTCTTGGGGAGTGGAGTATGTCACATTATTAGACCGAACATTTATAAATATCTTGTATTTTTCTCTCTCTCATTATCACTTTACATTTCTGTCATTTATTTACTTTCGTAATTTTTCTTTCTTTCCACCATAACATTATTTATTCCACTATTTTTACCATGTTTGATTTACAAACTTAATTTAAACTCTGATTTTAAGAAAGATCTCTTTTTTTACATTGTATTTTAACCAACACAGTTCAACATCTCTTTTGTTTGGAGTCACTTGTCCAACATGTACCCCATTTCGAACTTCACAAACATGTTCCTAAATCACACAACTCGACATCATTTTGAGGCTATATGACCCTCCAAAATGAGTTCAAAGACGTTTGACCATCATCACCGTATAGGAAGTGAAACAGTCAAACAACCAACGCACATTGGCAGACCACACTCCTAAACAACCACATTTTGAGAAATAAGAGCAAACTTGCCCGAGAAATGGATTCTATCAAGACACATCGGTTAATTATTTATCAGTCCCGAAAAAACATTTCACTCTTACACGACCCCATGCTTAAGGGGTTGTCTACATGTTCGATTTCTTGGTAGGACTCATGAAAGCATTTCACACATACAGATCATGTTATAGGGGTTGTTTACATGTTTGATTTCTTGGGTTGAGTCCTAAAGTGAGCATGTGTCAATCCAGACCCAATGAAGCTTGCCCTAATTAAACGATCCACCCAAAAGAGTGTGGTTGGGCTGAAATACCTAATGGGCTAGATTGGCTACACCGACCTAATTCTGATATATGACAATATTTGATTAAGATATGGTTGATGACACATTTATGGTTGATGAAAGAATATCATAATCAGAGACAATCAAGCGTGATTCTCAATCACCATTAAGAGACCATGTCAATCACAATCCATCATATTAAATAACCTTCGATGGACTTTCGTGTGAGGCGAATCAAAATCACTATATAAGCTGAAGAGTGCAAGAATGACTTTCATTCCCAATTCATTAAACCATTTTCTATGTGACTTCATTTGTCTTCATTAATAGAATTATTATTGATGTACTTTAAGAGTAAACTAGATATGATTTTTGTTGAAAAATAATAATTTAATTGAAAATTGTGTTTTTATTTCCGGTAAAATTTATTTAAAAGTTTATCAATAATATTGAAGGAAAGTGTGAATTTACCAATTTCTCCAATCCAAGAAGAGAAATGAGTTTATTTTATGTTCAAACTGAGGTAAAATCACAATCAAACCGATCATAATGATTCAAAACATAGAGTTCCATTTAGTAAGATTTGGCTTAGGTGGACAAAACTGAAACCGAACAAGAGAAAGAGAGCGAGGTTAGCGCTATGCTACATTTGAAGGTGTCAAATACTTGCCTTTCAGATACACAACCGAGAAGAAGAAGAAGATGGGTCCTCTTACCATGGATACCATCTTTGATCTCATCGAAGAGGCTAAGCTTCGTTTTCTCTGGTGGTCTCTTTGTATTTTCGCCATTTCCTATTTCTTAACTCGTAAGTCATTCCAATCCCATTTCTTTCATGCCATATATTCTTCAATCTAGCGATTGGGTTTTACTGCATTTGCTTTTTTTTCTATCTGGGTTTTGCTCTTGCTCTGTAAAGTTTGAGTCTTTGATTCACATTGGCTGTTTTGGTATCTGGGCTTTGCTCTTACTCTGTAAAGTTTGCGTCTTTGATTCACATTTTCTGTTTTGGTATCTGGGTTTTGCTTTATGATTGCAAATTTTGAGTTTTTTATTTACATTAGCTATTTTCCTTTTTGGGTTTCTAAAAAGCACTTACACATAGACAAGACATATGACATTGACACCGATACGTCGACATTCATAATAATTTGAGAAAATGGAAGTTATTGAGTATAATCATAATTATGGCAGTTGTGTTCGACTATCGGTGTTAGACTCGGACACATGTTGGACACCAATGACTGAAAGTTTTGAATATTTGATTGCTATATATTATTTTGCTGTATAGGATTGCAAAGTGTATTCTTGTTGTTTATATTTTCTTTGTTGTTCATTATAGATACAAGTAAATCAATGTGGATGAATATACCAATGTCCGTTCTTTTTTTTGCGGGTCTGAGAATTCTTGTGAACAAGGTGGAGTTTCGTTGGAAGGTTCAGTCACCTAAATTACAAACTTACCTATCTCATTTGGAGAAAAAGCAGCTCCCTCTAGACGATGTGCGCGTCTCTACTTCACCTCCCCCTCCCAAATGGAAGAAAAAGATTGATTCTCCTGCAGTGGAGGCTGCCTTGAACGATTTCATTGATTTAATATTGAAGGATTTCATTATAAATATGTGGTATGCCGACATTACTTCAGATGGGGAGTTTCCTGAGCAGATACGCGACTTAATCATGGACGCTATTGCTGAAGTCACAGTTAGGGTTAAAGAGATTAACATCGTTGACTTGCTCACAAGGTCAACAAATTTTATTCTACTATCAACTTTCTTAATTCTTATGATTTAATCTATAGAGTCTTATATTTAGAGACGGAGGTGGTGCTAGATAAGATTTAAAAAATACTAATTGTGTTATATTTCATTCGCATTGCAGTGATATAGTTGATTTAATAAGCGATCATATAGACCTCTTCAGAAGAAATCAAGCTGCTATAGGTGTTGATGTTATGTTAACGTTGTCTTCCGAGGAGAGGGATGAAAGATTGAAGTTCCATCTGTTGAACTCCAAGGAGCTTCATCCAGCACTTATATCTCCAGAGAGTGAGTACAAGGTGTGAGTGGAGTGTCTGAATGTTAACTCTAATTAGCTTTTGAAGAATTCATACATCTCATACCTTATCTAATGATTTCTCTTTCTTTATTAGGTTCTTCAGCGGTTAATCAGTGGAGTACTAGCTACGGTACTGAGAAAACCAGAAGCTCATGTCCCTGTCGTTCGATCAATAGCTCGGGAAATTGTGACTTGCTTGATAGTGCAACCTGTAATGAATTTGGCAAGCCCTGTGTATGTTGCTAAATATTTTGTCTTATATTTAAAGGATGTAAATGAGAAAAGCTATTCGCAAACTATTCGAAATCGGCTAATTGAATACTAGGTCAAACTCGTTTATTTAAAACTGCAATTTCCATTTGTAAAAACGTATTTTTTTATGCCAGGTATATCAATGAGCTGATTGAGTCTCTTCTACTTCTCCTTAATGACGGGGATATAAATTGGTTGGGCGGTGGTGATCAGAGTTCAAATGCTACAACTCACAATCATATTAATCAGGCATCCTCTGCTGATTGGGCACAAATGCTGGACGCTGCAACTCAGAGAAGAACTGAAGTTCTTATGCCTGAGAATCTTGAGAACATGTGGGCAAGAGGAAGGAATTACGGAAAGAAAAGTCGTAAAAATGCCAAAGCTGGCTCTTATGCAAAAGCAAAACATTCTTCTGCAGATCATTCACTCTTTGATAAACATTTCGCTCATGAAACATTAGTGACTAAACCTGGTGGAGAATTGCATACTGTGGGTTCAGATCCCACACTACATAATGTAATCGCAGCTGCGTTGGAGTCTTCAGCAGATAATGGCAAGAATTTATCTTTTGAAGCAGATCATCAACAAGTTGACGAAGCGAGTGATATCAGGGATCTTGGTTCTAATAAACATAAACTTCCATTCAGGAGAACCGAAAGTACTTCTGTCTTGGGAGCCCATTCACATAAAGGTGGGCCTAATGTGTCCGAGTGCCACTCTCCTGATTTTAAGAAGCGTGAATGGTTTTTGGGAAAGACTGCTTCTGACATGGCTGTTAGGAAAGAGGGACAAGGTGTTCTAAAGCTTCGGTGCCGGGTATGCACCTTTGACTAAAAATGTTGTAACTTATGAAATACTCCCTCTGGTCTCAAATATTGGAGAATCTTCAGAGTTTTTTTCAGTTCCATTTCTAAGAAAAAAGTTACAACTTTTAAAGCGTATTTATTGCTCAAATGACTTGTTACGCTAATTCAAAAAGTTTGTCTCTTTTTCACATTAGTGGATGTATTTGTTGTCTCACCATTTTCCATTTTCCATTTTCCATACATTAAAGTATATTTGGAAAAACATTCAAAAACTACAACAATAAACAAACTCTGAAGATACGATTCTAATCTATAAAATGTACTACCTCCGGTGCTATTTACAAGAGAAAATTTACTTTTTAGATTCATTGAATAATCAATGTATTTGGACTGTATCATGAATCAGATACATTGATTATTTAATGAATCTAAAAAGTCATATTTCTCCTATAAATAGGACCAGAGGGAGTAATTGATTTAGGAGATATGAATAAGAACGGAATCAAGTCTGATATATGCGAAATTATTTTGTGAACACTTGTTTTAAACTAATTTGATTGCTATTTATTGTCTAATTGTACACTACAGGTGATGGGAGCCTATTTTGAGAAACTTGGAGCCACTTCTTTTGCTGTATATTCAATCGCAGTAACTGATGGGCAAGAAAAAACATGGTTTGTAAAACGAAGGTATGTTTGAATTTTGATATCAAACAGACAAAGACAAAGACAAGTTAGATAGAGTCAGTTTATGCAGGCTGTGTTGTTCAAATCAGTAAATTGGGTTGAAACTTATTCTTAATAGAGAATAAATATGATAGAGTTTCAACATTGTGTTGTTTCATATTTATATTTGATCGCTGGCGACGGTGTCTCTGATTTTCTTTTGATGATATTTAGATACAGGAACTTTGAGCGATTGCATCGACATCTAAAACATATTCCTAACTACACATTACATTTGCCTCCCAAAAGGATATTTTCCTCGAGCACAGAAGATGCCTTTGTACATCAGCGTTGCATTCAACTTGATAAATATCTCCACGTATGCTCAGTCGTCGTTGTTCTCTACAACTCTTTAAGAAATATCTCCTGCTGTAACTTTTTACTTGCTACGTCATTGCTCAATTACGCGGTCTTTTTCAGGATCTCCTGTCAATAGCTAATGTTGCTGAACAACATGAAGTATGGGACTTCTTAAGTGTTTCCTCAAAGGTTGATATTTCTTATCATAACATCATTTGAGTGACCGTTAATAATAGGAAGAATGACAATCTAACAAACTTTTCTGCTGTTTTCCTCCGGAAGAATTACTCTTTTGGGAAATCTTCTTCGATGATGAGGACCCTGGCAGTCAATGTAGACGATGCTGTGGACGATATTGTACGGCAGTTTAAAGGTGTTTCGGATGATTTAAAGCAAAAAGCTGTCACTGCATCATCCCCTACCGCCGATGACTCTTCTACATCTTTCACTTGGAACATGGATGAAATGGAAAGTAGTATTCCGAGGAAAAGTGGCGCAGACAGTGTGTTGTGCTCTGATAATGAGGAAGGTGATAAAGAATTGAATCACGGACGTGAGAATATCGATAGAGAAGTAGGAGAAGATAGCGCGGGGCATTCTGACAATGAATTGAGCTCGAAGGATTATTCACAAGGGGCAACAAACCATGGTAATGGGCCTGGTAACTTGGATCTTGATAGAAAACACGATGTTGTGAATGAAACAAAGGTTGGCAAGGATGTTCCAACTACAAATGGAAATCTAATTCATGAAAATCCAGACGACCCAATTGGAGTGCCGCCTGAGGTTTGTGTAGTCATTTGGGTTTGAACATTTACAAAAGTTGTAGAGACCAATGAATCAATTTCTTTCTTTCTCTTACTTTCAAAAACATTTTACTAATCTTTATAGTTTTAACCATTTTTGCAGTGGACCCCTCCTAATGTGAGTGTCCCTATTTTGAATTTGGTTGACAACATATTTCAGCTTAAGAAAAGAGGCTGGCTAAGGTATATTACTTTTTCTGACGGTTCTTGACATGGTATGAATCATGAAAACGGAAATTCGATCATTACACCTCCTCTCATTATTAATTAAAATTTGAATACGACGCAATAAGATTTCAATCTTTTGTAACTTGCATGAAAAATATCAAGTTATGCTGTTTTATCTAATGCTAGTTCATTTTTTGTTCATGCAGAAGACAGGTTTTTTGGATATCAAAACAGATACTACAGTTGGTGATGGAAGACGCAATTGATGATTTACTCCTGAGTGAGATTCACTGGCTCAGGAGAGAGGAAACCATCGTCCAAGGAATTCGGTGGGTCCAAGATGTAAGGATTAAGCCGAAATTTGCCAACTACAAATGTTTTTTTTTTAAACGCAAATTAGCAATATGACAGACTATGTTTCACGCACGATACTTAAACTATGCGGCTTAAGATATAGTATAATCTCCAAATTTCACCTCTAAGTCAAAATTAGTTTCCCTCTTTCCAAAACTTACATTCTGCATACCTCGTTCATGTTGCTTATCCTAATGCTTTCATGTTGTCTACTTATGCATGTAGATCCTCTGGCCTGGTGGCACGTTTTTCTTACGAGTTCAGACCCCTCAGTTGTTTTTTGGTGGTGGTGTAATTGAACAGAAGCCTTTACAAAGTGAATCTGGTGGAAGTAACCTGCGTAAATCACAATCAGGAGGGTATTTCGAGGAACAACTAGAAGCTGCTCGGAGAGCAAGTGATGTGAAGAAACTTCTCTTTGGTTAGTTCTATTTTTTGTACAGTTTGTATTGATTCATTTGACATGGATTATTCGATATTCTTGCTCGTTTTGGATTTTAAGATTTCATTTTTCTATCTTAGAATTTGGACTTAGGCTTATGCACTGAATCTTGTTCCCCACTTATAGTTATCCAATGTTGGACTCAACACTCCAACTCGGGCCTAGAAGTGGACTTCTGGGCGCGTAGTTTGCAGGGCTGAGGTCGTCAAACAATTCTAGAATAAACTCTGATACCATCATAGAAGTTGAACAACATAGAAAGTTCAAAGGATTTGACATTTAAGTTTTCTCCATTTTTGTCAGATGGAGCACCGGCAGCCTTAGTTAGCTTAATCGGGCAGAAGCAGTACAAACGTTGTGCCAGTGATATATATTACTTTAGTCAGGTTAAAGTTCTCACTCATTGATTTATTTACTCGGCGTAGAATCGCCACAAAAATATTCTTCTGTTAATGCTTGGTTGATGTTATCTTGTTTTTTTCTGAACTAACAATTAATTACAATGTTTCATGTCATTGTAGTCTTCTGTATGTGTGAAGCAACTTGCTTATGCAATCCTTGAACTTCTCCTTATATCCGTCTTCCCCGAATTGCGCAATGTGGTCATGAGTGTTCATGAGAATATGCATGTTCATCAACCTGTATAGACTATTATGAGTTCCTTCTCAGCTGCCTGCGTAGCCGGCTTATGTTCGAGATCAAATTTATGTGATATGGTGTCATTTTTATGAGGAAAAACAAAAACAAGAGCCATGATTCATGGTTTTTTCTCCACTAGGGAGGCATTCTTTTGTAAACATATAGATTGTGTACAGAAAGATTCATTTTTATACTGTGTGGTACACTAGTGAGTTTTTTTATAAATTAAATTATTATGTTTGATGAATTTTTTTAGTTCACTTATTTGCTGATTGATTGATTGATTCAAAATATTTCAATAACTAAAGCTATACACCAACATTTAGCTATCTATAGGATATACTATTGTAAATTTTTTATCACAATAACCGTTTTTTCAAATGAATATCCAAACCGTAGGATATATAGAAATTTTATAGCAATATAAAATCCATGTTTTTTTCCTTTGATTATTTCGTTACCAATACGTTTATATCGTACTTTTATTAGAAAAAGAAATATATTTTAAAGTTTTTAATAAAATTAAACTCGTGCTTTGTTATCGCTTGCTTTTTCTTCTTTACAATATATTTCGTAAAGATTTATTATCTGAAAAAAGAAAAACTAAATTTTCTATCAATAACTACTAGTCCAATTCAATTTTTCACATTTTGATAAAACATATTTAAAGAGTAAAGAATTTTCTAGTATCATTAGAAGCATTACATTACACACAAAGCATCTTCTGACAAAATTTCCAGTTTTTATTCCACTAATTTAAAGTTCTTAAATTTTTAGTCCCTTTTTTTAAAATTTAATTTTTTATCCTTTAATTTTACACTATTTTGAATTTTTATAGTTCCTTTTTAATTTTACAGACGTGATAATTAAAAAATATATATTTTTAATAAGTTGGAAATATTTATTAAGATAATTTATTATTTAATATTTTTTATAAATACATTAATTAATTATTTTAATGAGATTTTTTTTAATTAATTATTACTGAATACAAATTCTTAAAAAAAATTTAGGGTCTAGGCCAAATTAACTGTTACTTATTTTCAACCCACAAGTAGGGACCGTGATTTTCTTTAAAACTATATAAACAATGAATAAAACTCTAACACTATCAATGTGGGACTAACATTATAAAACTCTACAATTCCATTGTTCTGTTTCTGTATTTATCGATGAACCTTCATTTGACGCAGGTTTGAAAGAGATGAATCTAAAATCATTGTGTGGTAAGGCTTGCAGAAAGCAAAGGCTGAAGCTGCAATACAACAACTTGAGGTGTGTATTATGAACATTTACATAGTGTTTGTTTCTAAAGCAACTCAATCTCATAAATAGTCAATTACATTTTGCACAATACATATGTACATAAATAGTCAACTACATTTTCTTAATACCAATGGTTGTATTTTAAAATTTTGGATGAGGTAGAGAAATAACCCATCCATACATGCTGCTTATATACAAATCAGGATGATTCCTGCATATAACTTGCTTTTCTTTTATCAAATTTTCTTTTAGGAACAGATGGATATACACTACTAATCCATCCTCCAATTGTCAATTATCATTGTTGAAAAAAAACAATCCACTATACAATATCTATCTAGTTGGAACATGTTTTTGTGTCCTACGCTAAATAGGCATGCACTGCAAAACATGGTTGAACAAGACATCGTGTTTCAACAAAGAGAGATGTATAACTATTGCTTTATGTGCAGATTTTTCTTAGTGATATAAGGTGAGTTGAGTTTAGAGAAAGGTGAGTTGAGATGAGTTTATGGAAAATTTGTTGTTGAAAAAGAAGAAGAGTTGTGGAAATTGGTGCAGCAGCTTCAAATGGTAAGTTGAGTATCACATTGTTTGAGTTATATTTTGTTTAACTATTTATATAGTTTATACTAACAGGAATTTGTAATTGAATTGTTGGGCTGATGGTTGATGAATTGGGCTAGGCCCAACATTTATTTTACACAATTTAATTATTTATATTTTAAAAACTTAATAAAAATGATATAAAGATTAATTATTAATTAATTAATTTTTAGTCCCTTTATTAATTAATTATATGAGAAAGACTTCAAAAATATCACCGCTTCCAAACTATAACAAGTTCACTATATAAATAACTGGCTTTTGATGTTTCACAATATTACATTTTTTTTCTTCTTATTTTCAAAAATACCATTGCATCTAAGGTGTAATAAGCATCTTATTTAAATAATCAGCTCAGAATCGTGTCACATTTTTTAGACAACTTCCACCGCAACTAGTTAAAAATGAGTGATTTTAATTCTTTTTTTCATTGGTGAATCAAAAGGAATGAATTTAACTCTTGTACCATTCACATTAGGTATGATAACAAAGCGGATCGGACACGATTTTTACCTCTCTCAAACTCAAACTCGAATTCCCAAACAACCCACATTCCTCTTTCGAATCTTCAATGGGATGGAGAATTAAAATTCAAACTCGTCCCAAATGGATATGAGTTGGGTTTGGGTATTTATGCCTCACCATAATTCATTTAATGAAATCAATTTTATTTAATAAAAATATTTATTATTTTTAAAAATCAAATTATATTACAAATACTAAAATAAAACAATTTCAAAAAAATTCATACATAAATTTTAAATATTTTAAATAATAAATACAAATTAAAATATCAAAACAGTATCCACATATAATATTCTAAATTATCAAAATTAAATAATAAATTATATAATGAAATAAATAGGGTATCCCATTATTCCATCTATCATCATATTTTGTAATGTGAAAAAACTCAAACTCGAATCTAAATCCAATGATTTTCCTGGTCAAATGCGAGACGAATTCGGATGAATCCCGCAGGTATAAGTTATGTTGTCATACCTAATTCACATTGTGTTTCATTCATTGTATACATGATTTTGAAATTATGAGTTCGAATAAATCCGACGGTTACGGACATTATGATTAACAAAGAGTATATAAATATTTGTAATTTTGAAAGTACATTTTAGAGCATACATGATTTAACCCAATATGAAGTGATTACAGATGGAATTCTCCTAATTTATTAATATAAAGAGTTTAAGAAGGGAGTTTGCAGCTTTAGGTAAAAGAAAGGAGAAAGGGGAGGGGAGGATGTCTCCAATTTGAATAAGTTTTTTTTAATTATATAGATGAAAAATTCTTTGGAAAAATTCAATATTTTTGAAGAAAATTTTGAAAGTTTTTAAACCCATTGAATAATATTAGGAACACACTCTTGATAGAAATTCATACGGATCCAACCAAATTTTGTGAATCCTATATGAGTTTGGTAGGTCTCATGTGAATTATAGTTAATAAAAGAGACTATGTTAAAATGTGTGTTAAAAGTAGGGGTAGCAAACGGGCATGCCCGCCCCGTTTAGGCCCGTCCTGCAAAAGCCCGAAAAAAACGGAACGGGGCGGGGCGGTCATAGTTGAGGATGTGGGCCTAAAACTTAAACTCGCCCCGCAAAAAAGTGAAGGCGAGGCAGGGAAAGCTCGCGGGCATTGCAGTCTTTAAGCCTAAAAATGCAAAAATTTATGTAAATACATGTGCCCGCAAAAGCCCGCGAAAAAAGCGGGGCGGAGCGGGACAAACACATTTGAGGGTGAGGGCCTAAATCATTGGTCCGCCCCACATAAAAGTGCGGGCAAAATGGGCATGCCCAGCGGGCCGAGCCCATTTTGCCACCCCTAGTTAAAAGTGTATTATCAGCACTCCATTTTTTTTTCAAATCTTTAATATATTTTTATAGTACTTTTATAATTCAAATATAATAATCATAAATCATTTATTATCATTATCAACAAATAAGGTTGAAGTTATCTCGAAAATAGAAAATAGACCTTTTGTAACACCAATTTTACAACGATCTTTCTGGTAATGGTTATAATAGCTCTTTTTTGGGCGTTTTTGTTGTTGGTGGTATTTACGAAAGGACATTTCACAATGGTCATAGGTACCAACCGTAGTGAAAGGTACCTGGAGTGAAATTATTAGAATCCCAACACCAATAATTTTCCATTTATCGTGACATAATGTGATTGACCTTGTATATCTCCACAATTTTTATAATCAACTGCCGTGCGCGTTGCAATGATCTCATCACGGTTCATATTGTCAACTGTAGTGAAAGATGTAACTTATTTGTATATAAGCGAAAATATCTCTCTTTTCAGTTTATTACAACCATCTCTCTCAAAACAAACACTACGCCAAACAAGACCTATGAGAGCGCTTTTTTTGGCCTTTAAAAGCACTTAAAAGCGCTGCCGTAGGTGGCGCTGCTATAGGTTTTAGCAGCGCTTTTTGTTTACTAAAAAGCGCTGCTAAAGGTTGTCAATAGAGAGCGCTTTTTAGTAAAAAGCGCTGCTAAAGGTGGTATATAGACAACCTTTAAGAGCGCTTTTTACTAAAAAGCGCTCTCTATTGACAACCTTTAGCAGCGCTTTTGAGTAAAAAGCGCTCTTAAAGGTTGTCTATATACCACCTATAGCAGCGCTTTTTACTAAAAAGCGCTCTCTATTGACAACTTATAGCAGCGCTTTTTAGTAAAAAGCGCTCTCTATTGACAACCTATAGCAGCGCTTTTTACTAAAAAGCGCTCTCTATTGACAACCTTTAGCAGCGCTTTTTAGTAAAAAGCGCTCTCTATTGACAACCTTTAGCAGCGCTTTTTACTAAAAAGCGCTGTCTTTTCCTCTAGTAAAATAACAAAACGCTGCCTTCAGTTTAAGCCTACCATTTCAACCTGTAATATTTTTTGGGAATAATCCCATAAACCTGTAAATCAAGCCTCTCTAATTCAAGCATTTGGAGTCATAATTCAAGCATTTGTAATTTTTAAACCAACACAAGCAAACCAACACAAGAATGAACACATTTGGAGTCATAATTCAAGCAAACCAACACAAGGATAGATAGGCACTGAACACATTTGGAGTCATAATTCAAGCATTTGTAATTTTTTAAAGCAAACCAACACAAGAATGAACACATTAATCTATCCATGAAATTAAAGATATCACTAAAATTATAAAGAACTATACACAAGTCAAAACTAATATGTTATACGGCCTATTTGGAGTCATAACTAATCTGTTAAAAATATAAAGAACTATACACTTGCCAACCAGAAACCATTCTTCATCAAAGTATTCATGTTATTTTGAAACCATTATATACTAATTAATCTTTTCTCAATAAAATATTGACACAATTCCTCCTTGATTTGTTCCAACTGCAGTCTCGTGTAATGAGCACACTTGTATTCATCAAAGTACTACATAACAAAACATAATATGCATGATTTAGTTAAAAGTAATAAATAATATGAAATATTCGATAAATATTAAAACAAATCCTAAGTTATAAATCCATACCGTGATTGGAATCTCTATTTGATTCATATTAATGATTTCCCTCATAAACCTCATTACAAAGTATCCGCAATCGATACCGTTGCGCTGTAGAGGACACTACATAGAAAAAAAATAAGAATGTATAGTTATCTTTTCTTATCAAGTAGCATCACTATTATAAGCAAAATTGTGAAAATTAAAGTACCTGCACTTTTATCCACGTAATGTTGCTGGATTTAGTACGTGGTACTCGAGCTTGTCTTTGAGATCGGAACACTTTTATTGATCTAACAAAATAAAAACATATATTTAGAACAATCTCACATAAATATACACGAATATTTAGAACAGTCTCACTTACGTATCAACTAATTGCTTCATATCCGGATAATTTGTCCATTCACCATCTATCGAATTCAGAAAATATACCACTTCTTTTAAAGGATCAATAGCAAGCAACAACCAGTGACACCTATAAATTAAAACAAAAGTTTATATGGAAATTTTTTACGTAAAAGAAACAATTAAAGATTAGAATAAACTTAGAATTAAAATCTAACCCTGAATTATACGGCCAAAGATACAAGTTGTTTGTACTGCTGGCCATGAATCTCTTGACTAAGTACTTTCTACATGAATCCGGTTCCCTACAAATTAATGCTTTGTTGACCAGGGAGGAAGACACGAAACGGAATCTGTTTGACAATTGATCATTCCCGCGCATGAAATTGTCATACAAGAACCTTCAATAAAAACATAATAAACATTAGACTATTTTTATTGAAATGTGTAAATAAATTGTTCAAGTAATTAAATAATATATAGATCGGATTACCGGATGTATGTGTGTATAACACCGACGCCTAATTCTTGATGCCGAAAAATATGTTCCAGATCTTCTTTTCCGATTGTTTCAGTGCATGAATAACCAAAGATATCTTCCTCCATATCCAGTAAGCGAATAGCACCAGCTGTTGCCATATCTGATGAGTCAACAAGTGTTTCAAGAGATATCTGGTATCGAGGCACAAAAGCACCTTTTTTTGGCAAATAAGTCACTGGAAGATCCCTTTTGTTTTTCTGTCGACTACCAATTTTCTGGCTCAGTTGTTGTGACCCTTGAGCAAATACCTATAAATCATATAACATAGGTAAATTATAAAATCATGCATTTTTTGATTCGGATCATATAATTAACACTTTCAATATACCTCTTTTTGTGATGCAACAGACTCGTTGTGCCGCAAAATCCCTTTATCCTTAGATGCGGGTTTTGTAGGCGTCTAAAATTACCATGTAAAAAAAATTAACTTAACGGTTCAGAATTGACATTTGAATACTAAAAGATTCATAGTGGTTTTTGAATTCAACATACCTCATCATCAATGAAAATGAGATCCAAGGGCCATGCAACAAATGATCCTATTGCATCTCGCAGCAATGTTGTCTCTGAAACAATGTCAGGTATCGGTAGCAACGCATCCTTATCTAATACAACATCAACCGATACTTTAAGGTGTCCATCCGGGAGCGGTCTATGGTGAAGTAAATCTCCCGAAGTGTTGTGCACTTTTCCCTTGCCAACTAGGCGATAAGTCGGTGACGATAAGTATAGCTGACAAGATGAAATGCCCTAAACCAATAATAAATATGTTACTTTTAATGTGTATATATTTCAATTAACATAAATGTGCTATTTTAATTTCAAAATAACATATATAATTACCTCGGGAAATTTATTTTGACAATTGATACTGGCTTTCTCACTAGTTTCTTTCAACTGTGAACTGCACTTTTCCATACACCTATATCTCTCATTATCCTTTTGCAATTGAAGAACTTGCGCTTGTAATGCCTGCAACGTCTCCATCACTTCTTGATTGCTAGGATTTCTTCTCCTTGGATTCTTATACAAGGAAGTTGGAGTACAACCATGCCCTTTACCCCTCACCCGACCGGGATACTCAGGAACATTTAGTGCTCTACTAAGTACGCTCATGTTCTCCTGGTCCTCAGCTGTGCTTATCGATTGAGATAGGGTCTCCTGAAATTCATTTACATATCGGAAATTATTAGTGGAGATAAAAAAATTAATTATATATTATTAAACTTTTGATTTAATTAAAGACACAATGTTCTACTTACACATTCATCATAAATATGTTGAACGTCATCCCTAACAGTTCCATCCTTTCCCACACGAGCTTCTTTCCACAAAACGTGTGGCGGAAGTGATGTTGCGTCACTTTTCGTCTCGTCTAACTACGCATTGACACAAATAATAAGATAATCAATTATAACACATTGAGACAATTAATAAGATCGTAGCATTTTTGTATACTTACAATTTTTTCCTCTAAGCGTGCATATCCCAAACGCCCTTTTTTGTATGCATACGTGGGATTTGACGCTCTCTCGCGATTTGTGGCACTCACTTTCTTGAAATTTTCGTCTCTTCTTTGGGCTACAAAAGCAACCCATTCTTCTTCTGTAATGAAGATCGCATACTTCACTGGATATTCCGGATCATATTCAACAAAAAAAATTTCTTTGTCCTTAAGATACTTGTTTGTTAAAAACGTTCTCCACCCTCTGTGTCTTTTTCCGGCCAATTGAAGTATATACTTTTTTCGGATAGTTGTATCTTCAATGTTAAAAGACCTCTACGAAAAAATATTGGAATAGAGTGTGTTAGTATAAGTAATTTAAACACATTATCGTCAATATAAAGAAAATATAAACAATCATATATTGTACCAGTATCTCAGTCCAAATCTTATCTTTAGCGCTACCCAACTCTTTATTACTCCATCTTGTAGCAGTGATTGGAATGTGCATACGAACAAGTGTACCAATGTAGCTTGCCAACTTTGCAGCATTAGACCCAATTAGTTGGTTATCAGCATTCCAATTTACATTATATGTTACTGCTTTATCTCTATCACGAATGATACTCTTCATAATAGTGATGCCTCGTGTAATTTCTTTTTCTGAAGTATCATCAGGAGCATTTGCATCTTGTGAGTTTTCTTGATCACTAGCCATTTAACCTGTAATAAAGAAAAAATATAAAAATGAAATGAAAAATATAGTCACAAACATAGTCACAAACTCTCGGTAAGTTACAGAATATTAAGCAAACATAGTCACAAACTCTAATAATCGATACTGACAAATAAATAACCCATAATGTAGCAATGCAAGTCCATTCAAACCAAAATCGACCACCTATTCTTTGACTTCTAGGGCAAAACAGAAAGACACGAAAACCTAACCTTAAAACGCAATGAGATTTCCAGGTATTGAATCCTTCTCTTTCGAATGCAGTCTCTTTCAAATTTGCAGTGTTTATCGTTGAGATTTCCAGGTACTCTGTGGAATTTTTTCCAGGGCAGCGAGAGCTTCGAACGAGAGAGAGTGAAAGAGGGATTTCTGAAAGTCAGGGATTTTGTAATATTAGATTTATTATAATTTTTATAAATGACCTATAAGAGCGCTTTTACCTTAAAAGCGCTTTCATAAGTGTGAAACCCATGAGACCTATAAGAGCGCTTTTACCTTAAAAGCGCTTTCATAAGTGTGAAACTCATAGATGTGAGACTGAGACCTATAAGAGCGCTTTTACCTTAAAAGCGCTTTCATAAGTGTGAAACCCATGAGACCTATAAGAGCGCTTTTACCTTAAAAGCGCTTTCATAAGTGTGAAACTCATAGATGTGAGACTGAGACCTATAAGAGCGCTTTTACCTTAAAAGCGCTTTCATAAGTGGAGACCTATAAGAGCGCTTTTACCTTAAAAGCGCTTTCTTTACATAGGCGAATTTTTTTTCAAGCTATTACAGCGCTTTTTTTAAAAAGCGCTTTCTTTTTGGTGCTGCCAAAAGCACTTTTTGGCGTAGTGAAAACCATAACATCTCTTGCACTCGTCTCTCTCAAAACTAAACTCTAACATCTTTGTCACTTATCTCTCTCATATTGAAACCCACAAACTTATTCAGCCAACTCGTCTTCTTCGAAGGTTTCCTTTCTTTTATCAAATCTTCGAAAATGACCACCTTACAGGTTCGTCTCCACTATAACTTATATTTCAAAATCTATTTATTTATTATTGTTTGTGTTTCAATAGTTTGTTTCATCATGTTTGAACTTTCTGTTTGTTCATTATGTAGGTAGGGATGCTTGTTTCAATAACGATGATGAAGTTTAAGTGAGCGTTGCAAACTTGTATGAAAGATCCATAATGACATCCATTCAAAATAGACACAAATTTGCAGCTCTAACTTCAGCTTCATCCTTATTTTATTGTGGATGTCATTATGGGACATGTAAGTTTCTGAAACATTATATTAGTTGATATATTTGTTGTATTGTGTATGTTGTTTATGGTTTGTTATTCATGAATGTTGTTGCTAATGTTTGTTTAAAAGATGAGTTTATTATATATTATATGATTTAAGTGTTTTTCCAATCCCTTACCGAATATATAAATTTTCAGATTGCATTAGAAAATTATAATATGATAGATAAATTTATATTAGAAAACAAGTACACGTTCAATTCTTGAGAATAATTCTTTAGTTTGTTATATTTATATTGTTCTTTAACCGTTAAAACTTTATTTAGTGATTGCAGATCTACAACCATCCCTCTCTCCACCTCTAATTTTGTTTGCAAAGTAAATAACATTTTGTAAAATGAACCAGAGGTCAAGGAAGGGGCGGTTGAAGAACTAATATCATTAAACAAAGTTCTAACTGTTAAAGAGCAAATTACGGATAAGGAGTTGAAGAACTCTTGTTAAGCATTGAATGTGAACTTGTTCTTCTAATATAACTTAATTTGTCATATTATAATATTCTAGATCAGATTGAAAGATTATGTGTTTAGTTAGCATTGGTGAAATAAGAATTCAACATAATTTATAATAAACTCAATTGTATATATCACAACGGTTGTGTATACCAACTGTTGTTAAATGTTTTACTTTGAAGAATATCACAACGGTTGTTTAAATTAACCGTTGTGGTAGGTCGCGTGCTACATAACTTATAATCACGGTTGCACGATCGTGGTGGAAAACATCATACATACAATCACACCTTACCTTACAATGTTTGGTCTAGCATGGTGGTATCCCTTTTCCAACCGTTATGATAGGTGTTTTTCGTAGCAGTTCCCTCTCAAAAGCATTCACTTCCTCTTAAAAATTCTCAAAACAAAGTCTAAGAAATTGTCATGTAAAAAAGACACAACATATTTGCAACATTAAGGGTTTGTTTGCGAGTTGGTTTTAGGAGTGAAAGATTTTGAAGAGTTGTGTCTATATTTTAATATGTATTTGATATTTTGAAAAATATATAAAAATAAGATATTATATGTTAATGTATAATATTTATTTTTTATTTTTTAATATTTTTTAAATATATATTAAAACATAGATGTAGTCCTCTAAAGCTCTCTAGAAAACTCTTCAAAAACCAAATCGCAAAGAGCCCCTTAGAAACCTGAATCTTCCAAACCTTATATTTTTTATAGACAATAATTTTAATTAAAAAGAATACAAGAAATACTAATTTGATAAATTTACATCTAATTTGCAGTCTTTTTGGCCTAATATGTAACGTTATGCCACTTATATCAATTATATTTCTCTTAAAAATAAGGATTAGTTATACTTTTAAACCCATATATATATATATATATATATATATATATATATATATATATATATATATATATATATATATATATATATATTGAAATTTTGATATTTTTATCCCTCTTCTCCACCTTGTGATTTGGGATTATTTTTATTTTCTATAAATCAATTATATAACAACTAATATAATATGATACAACATTATCTTAAATTTTCTTCTACTACTGTAGCGATAAAATTTTTGAGATTAAACTATTGATTAACTTAACTCATAAAGCAAGAGTCGTCACCGCACTTTTATCATTTCCAAAGTAAAAAGGAAAAAGTACGAATAAAATCCAAAGAGGTTTTAAAACAAAAACTAATAAGAAGAGATAAGGGTTCGGAGGTTGGTTATGCAAAGGAAAGGTGTTAGCACCCTAAACATCCATGGTACTCCATGGGAACCTCTTTGAAAATATGTACATTTTAGTTTGAAAAAAATGTTGTTTGCAAAATATATACATCAGGTGAAGTCAGAGTAAGCAAACCAAGTATTTATAGAGAAGTCTGAAATCAAAGGTATCAGATGAATTACAGGACCTCAAAGCACAAGCTCCCAAAGCAAATGTCAAGATCTTAGTCCTAAGTTCATAACTCCACAACAATGCTAAGGATAGTAACCATAAGTCCATGAATCAAAAGAACCAAGTTCTTTTTAGGATTTTTCTTTATTAATGTCTTTTTTCAATAAAATGGGAGTTCAAATGGACAAAGAATAAATAACATAAGTACAAATAATATGAGATGAGATGTTAAAGCATAAAATAAATGTCATTAAAGTAAATAGCATAAAGTAAATGACATTAAAGTAAAGTCAATGCAAGGATAGGTTATTAAATGTTAGTGATCAAAAATGAAGAAAATGTTTGGTTATTTTTTGGAGAACACTTAACTATTCACCCACAAGTATGAAAATATGAACCTCTACATTACTTATGAGAAGGGTTAGCTTGGATAAAATCAACAAGTATGTCACTGGCTCTCATAAATGAAAAAAGACAATATTTTTACACAATACCATGAGGAATATGAGACTTATAATTTTACTTATAGAAATGACTTACTTTCGGGACAAATTTAGCGCTATGTTAAGCAATCGTAATTGGACTTATCTAGAAGTCACAATTATCTAAGGTCGGTCAATAATAATATTTGTGTTAATACATGCTAGAGACATGATATGTAAATCATTCTCCTAAAGTCATGTCACACAAAAGAAAAGAGGATGTATCAAGCATAAAGGCTAGGAGGATGATCCATTACTTTAATCCATACTTCATAGTACTTAGGACAAACTTATGCATCAATTCAGAGTACCTTAAATGATATATGAGCAATTATGAGGTACATTTGAAATGATGAAAGTTCATCAAGTACCAATCAATGCATCATGAACAAGATGGACACAAGTCATCCAATTTATCAAGGGGAAAGAAAGAGATGAAGGAGAATGGGACAAGAGAGATTAACACCCAAATTGGATCAAACGTTTGATCAAGTCATCATCAAAGTCAATCATCCATTTTCGTGGAGTAGGATTTTCACCCCATCAACACCCAAGATCCGTTGAATTTGATGAGACTTATGATCAAAACAACCATGATTCAAGACCAACAGAAGTCCATCAAGGTCAAACAAATATAAAATAAAATTAAATGAAATAAAATGCAACAAAGGTATTTTTAAAATGAATTTTAAAATAGAAATAAAGTGAAAAAGCCATAAAGTCTTTCAAAACATCAAATAAATGGAAAAGAAAATTATGGAAGGTTAAAAATAAAATAATAAGCATATAATAATTTTTTCAGAATTTAAAAATGCAGAAAAGTATTTTTAAACCAATTAAAACAACGGAGAAAAGAGAAATTCCATAAAAAAATAGAAAATCAATAAAATAAAATGTAGAAAAATAAAAATCAGATGAAGAAAAATAAAAGAGAATTTTAGAAATTATTTTGGGATTTTTTGGATGTAAAATGAAATTTATATGAATTTCAAAAGAAAACGCAATTAAAAATAAAAATAGAAAAAGAAATAAAATCAGAAGAAACACATAGCGTTGGATCTGACTTCATTAATCGACATAATAGATCCAACAATTCTCATGCTGAGATGCACGGTGGAATTTAGCCAAAATAAAATACGGGATCTAATTCAAATTGGACCAATCAAAACATTCCAATTATCCAACGTGTCCTTCAAACTCAGATGACCTGAGATAAACTCTTGTCATCTTCTTTGATGGTCCCTCACCAGAGTTTCACTGTTTGGTAAATTCAGAACACGAGGTCACCACCAATGTGATCGCCTCCTCATCGTGAATTCAACCTCATGCTTCAAATTCATTTATCTAAACTAAGCACGGGGAATTTCAGAGAAGTTTCAAAAACAAACAAGCCCCAAAAAATTAAATTAAATGATGAACACAATCAATCAACATCAGATAGGTTAAGGGAAAGCATCAGAGAGTGAATGACTACATTGTGGTGACTTGTTTGAGTTCAAATGGTGCTCATAACTACCTTGTCCAAATGGTGATCAGAAGTTGATGAAGCTCGATCTGGTTAAAGCACTTCAGAAGGTCTAAGAGCTTGGGAATTGTTGCAAAAGCTTCATAGGAGGCCAATGATGCTAATAGAATCAAGAAATTGGATTGAAATAAGTTGGAATTCAAAACACGATAGTTGAATTTTTCTGGAAAATTTCATATTGCAGTACGAGTTTCTTTATTTCAGATTGCAGTACGGGTTTCTTTGCTCTCAAAATCTTGGAAATTAATGCATTAGCTTCCTCTATTTATAGGGAATGTGTTTGGATCCAAATACGTGTGGAATCAAGCTTAATTTGTGCAAAACAAGTTTGATCATGATGTGAGAAAAATGTGACTTGCAATCCATCAAAACTCATCCAGATGTTGTGTTTCGAGGGTCAATTAACTTCTGAAGACTTGGTTAAACATGTTTATATCCAAAACACGTGCTAATTTGGCTTGGAAATGATGTTAGTGAAGTTAAAATTTTGGGCAATGGTGATTTCTTCAGTTCCAAGTCACCATGTTCAACTCAATGGGGCATCTTGCTCAGGAGGCTTTTGGTCCCATTCTTTTTGAAATGTGTTGACATCATAACAAAGATTATAATGTGCCGAGAAAGGTTACATTTAGATGCTTGAGCATACAGTTATGACATGTTGAAGTTGGCATGAAAAACTGGTCATGTAACTTAGAAAAATCTAAGTCTCAAATGCCTGAAAAAAACCTGTAATGTTTCAATGAATTCCATGGCCTTCCAGGCATAATTTGACATTGATCCTTGAAGAAAACTTGTAGAGGGCATCACAAATGATATTTTATAAATAGAATCAGACTCAAATATTGAAAATTGAAGAAGTTGTGAACCTTGAAAGTTGAGGAAATGTCACTTGAAAATATGTCAAATTTCACTAAGTCCACAAATGACCTATAATGTCTCCAAACTTTTGATGATCCTCCAAGCATAATTGGATCTTATCATGTAAATAGAAGTTATATAGGATAATGATAAGAGTCAAATGCAAAAATAAGTATTCAAAAATGTTGAGAATTTGAGGGAGTTGTGATCCTTGGAACTTTGACTTCAAATGTTGACTTTTTTGGTCAAACCACTTGGAACAAGCTTGTGCACTTTGTACTTTTCTTGCATTTCAAGGTACATGGATGATCATATAAACTCCAAATAATGTGTATTTAAATTTATCTTGATTAGAATGCTCAAAGCTTGAGGTAATTTATTGAATAAGGCATGGAAATAAACACATGAACCTTTGACTTTCTTTGAGAAGTTAGCAACAAAACTTTGAGATACCCTTGATTAAAATGAGATTGAAAGGTGCTTTAGAACCTTAGAGATCATGCCTTGGAAGATAGAACCTTTAGAATCAATGATTGACCATATTTTCTCGAGGAGTCAAAATAAACCCTAACTGAGGTAACGTGTTTGATGCTCTTGATGGGAAAGCTTACCTTGAACAATAAACTTAAAAGAAACAAGACATATTTTTTCTATTTTTATTAGTGGTTAGATGAGTAATGAACATATAAACACAAGAGTAAAACACTAACAAATAAGTGTTTGATGATCCTTACACAAGGCAAACCCAAAGATGAAAGGGAGAAGATGTTTCTCACAACAATCTCTAGCCTTCCTATTTGAGGTTTACTTGCAGGACCGGCTACAAAGTCCTAGACTTATGTGTTAAGTATATGGTAGTTTTTATGGGTAGGGTGTTTGGAATAATTTTGGGTAGTAAGTGCAATGTTTTGCAAATTAGAAATGTAATCAAAGTAAGGCAATAAAAGACAAAATACTTATGTAAACGAACAAAGCAAATAAAAGTAATTTGGAAAGTTAAATGACTTGAAGATAAAGATGGAAGAAAAAGTACATTTTGTAGGAAGATAACTTTTTCTCTCAAACGCTTAATACTTCAAGTGTATTCCTACTACAATGCTAAGAATGCCACCCATAGAAATGAAAATTACATCTGCTTAAATACCAGTAAAAAATAACTGTTGGGAGATTATGACCCATTTATGAGATGACACATGTCAGAGCATATATCCCATGTTTACTGGTAACTTCCCATGTTCAGCTCCCCAGGATTAATCCCCACCATGGTAAACTGACCTTCGACTTCGACAGGGGTCCCCTTTCATCGATCCAGCATTCTTGGCTTTCTGCCTGATCCAACTTGTGACTGTCCTTTGGTCGACCCGACTTTATACCTCTTGGGTCGAAATTTTCCAGTTAACAAATCGCCTCCTGAAAAGGTTGGTTTCGATATGATCTCTTCGACCGAGAAACCTGACTTTTGACTTTCCAAAGTTCGGTTAGCCATTTAATCGTTAATGATGCTTTTGTATGCAATGATTACTTTCATGCGTTACGATTTCCCAGATAGACTGTCATAATTACTAGCTACTATCTAGGTCGTGGGATCTCAACTAAAGCTACCAACTTTCCCATTACCTCCTAGTTGGACAGTTGTCAGTCGACTGACGCTTGATTATCCCTTGGTTTGCCTATAAATAGCCACTTTTTTATCCTTAGACTTTTCTTCCTGCTTCTGCAACTGATGATCTCTTCTGCAACTTTCACAGCAATCTCAGTTTTAACAAATTGTCTTCAACCTTCCTAATAATGGCTTTTTCCACTCGCACCAAAGGTGTTATCTCTTTCAACACCGGCGATAACACCTTTGCATTTCAACTTAATGCAATGGAAAGTACAAAGTGTATTCCTTAACTTGTTTATGCTGATGAAGTAGTGACAAAAATCTGGCAATGCCAGATGCTCATTCCCTTTGTCATTGACAAAAACTAGTCCCATTTCATGGACCTCTCCTAGACCCAAAACTACACCAAAAGCAGTTCAAGCCTTTTTTCCTAGTTATTCTCCTGCTACTCCTCCATCTTTCGACAAAGATAGAGTTATCAATGTCAGATTCATGGACCCAAAGGCAAGGGTCTTCAGATTGATGCCTACCTCAGGCAATAAAGAGTATTTAGCTTGGCTCAACAAAGTCCAAAGGAAACGCCGAGATCAGTGGAGAAGCGTGGGGATCTTCGACGCTATCCAAATCTCCAAGTATGCTCACTGAATCAATCCTTGTATGCTGCTGGCCTCTATGTATTTTGGGGAAGGTTTGACCAATACGTTCCAGTTTCCATGTGGCATGTTGACATCGACAATCTTCGACGTGGCAGCCATTACAGGTTTATTGCCATTGGGTAACACTTTCGACCCCACAGTTCCAACAGAGACCACTTTTTCGTTTTGTCGCGCTAGTCTCCAAAACTACATCAAGGATCACCATGACAAGGATTCTGTCGAAGTTTTTGACGAAGATCATATTGCTTTTCTAACACTATGGCTCTCATCTTACGTATTATGTCCTGGCTCTTTATAGATAGCCAAAAGTTATATAAGCCTGGTGATCTAGCTTCATGAGGGTCGACAAGTTTCTCTATGTAAACTTCTATTGGCTTCCTTGTATTACTCCTGAAATTCTGGTATCAGATATAAGATGTCGAAGGTAATGTCACGACACTAATATATGTTAATACACAATGGATAATAAAATAGAATTGAAAAGCAATCAACACAAGCAATTGTTAACCCAGTTCGGTGCAACTCACCTACGTTTGGGGGCTACCAAGCCAGGAAGGAAATTCACTATAATAGAATTAGTTCAAAGACTATCCGTACACTTCAACAAGTTACAGTCTTTCTCACCTAATCTCTACCCGTGCAATTTCTACCTAAGCACTCTTAGATATGAGAACCCACTCACTTCCCTTACGATCACAACCCCGTGATCTTAAACAACAATCCTTGTGAAAAGAAAATACTTTTCAATTACAACACTCTTGATTTTACTTCACAGTTTCAATCAAGAAGACACACTCTTGATCTTGCTTCAAAGCTTTGATCAAGAAGACAAATCAGTCTAATTCAATCATCAATGGATGACTTGAATGACCTACAGACACAAACCCTAGCTCTCTCTCTAAATTTCGCTCAGTCTTGGTTGTGTATTCAATCAGGTTTTCTAAGTCCCTTTTTATAGAAACATTGGACAGCTTGAAAACCCTAAATATATTTTCCAATTAAATCTTTTCATATCAGCTGTAAAGATCTCCTTGGAAAATAAACAAATCTGGTTGATATCCTTGATAGATTGCGCCAGCTAGCCATATCTTCAATCAACCAATGATTGCCACCAATTGTGCAATCACAAAACACCAGACATTCATACTGAATGTTCTGTGTACAGGATGTCATGACATCGGGTCTGACATCTGGAAAAATCCTGCATAATCCAGTTTCCTTTTATAGCAGGTACATCCTGTAACACCTCAAAATTTGCCCTCCTCTCTTGGGACTAGCTTAACATATTTGCATATCATTTTAGGTCATTAGGCATTGCATATTGCATATCATGTGGTTACATTGTGCAAGTCATCCTCCTAAGTCTTGATCAAAAGATAAGAGGTCATGATGCAAGCTAGGGTTTCATTGGACTGATCACTAACTATCTGAGGATGTGGTGGTCTAAATTAGGGTTTTGATTCTCAAGGGAGTTGATCTTCATCTTGGTGGAAATGATACATCATCGTCATCATGGTTTTGATATCATCCAGAAGGTTCAAGAGATTGATCATATACCTTGAGATTAGGGTTTTGACCACTGGTCAACCCTAATCAGTTGCATTGGGCCAATCAGGGCATGGCAAGGAGATGGGGTCTATGATGGATATGAGGATCATCATGTGATTATATTGAGCTTATGGAAGCTAGGGTTTCATCCTTGAGCCATTTCATCAGAAGTTTGAGGCTCAATTTGATCAATGCATTGCCAAATTCATCTATCAATCAGAAAAGTCAACTGTGGTCAACTGTGTTTGATTTGATGGATTTAGAGGTGGGAGAGAGTTGGATATACTTCATTCATGTTGAAACAAGTTTCATTGGGCATTTCAATCATCAAGAATGAAGAAAATAAAGTCAGACAAAAAGTTGCCAAAAATAGAAAGTGACTTGTAATGAAAGTTTCCAAAAATGGAAAGTTTTTCACCACAAAATTACATGTCCAAAGAAGCTTCAAATGAAATTTTGTCCAACATGAAAGTTGTAGATCTTGCTCTCACCTTTCCAAAAAGTCCAAGAACTTGAATTTCCCATGTATGGTTGACAAGTTATGGTCCATTCATTTTCCAAAAATGCCTAAAATCAAAGTGGCATAACTTTCACATGGAATGTCCAATTTGGGTGATCTTTCTTTGAGCAAACCCCATTTCACATGTACTTTCATGTTGCATAATCAAAATTCATCAAAAATGGTCAAGGCAAAAAGTCAAATTTCAAGTGGACTATGTTGATTTTTTGGTGTGAACATGTGATTTTGAGAATTGCTTGGAATTTGCACATGAGGCTTTTTCCAACACTTCACAAATATCATTTAGAAGTTGTTTGAGTTGTCATCTGCTGTCATAGTGCATAATTTGGAGGAGGTCATTTTGGACATAACACTTAAAAGTGCATTTGTGCTAATCACTTGGTTTTTGCTAATTGTGATTAAGGAAATGGATTAAGGAGTGAGTATAAGTTGCTAATCATAACAGAAATGCAGATCACAATCACATTCTTCAAGATTTGTAACTGTTTTTCCCTCCAATTCTCTCAAATTCTCCAAAATCTTCATCACTTTTTTTCAACATTTCTTCACCAATTCTTCATCAATTTGGATGATTCTTCTTGGATCCATGCTCCACAAGACTCATTGAGGAACTGTTTTGATGAATTCGTGGCTAAAGCTTCAAGAAAGTGGACTGTTCAAAGCTTGCACAACAATGGAGTTTTGATAATTCTCGCATCTGGTGCTGTTTCGAGCTAGCCTAATCACTCCATTCAACTTCCTCATCTATAATCTCCATCTGTTTGGACCTTTTGCACGTGGAAACATCAAGATCAACCTCTGCCATCATCATAAGGTGATTTTTCGAACTTCGCCATTGCATGAATTGTTATATGGTTTAGGAAGATCATTCAATGTAGAATAACGTGATGCTTGTAGTTTGTGAATTGGTTGAGTATTGAGAGAGTAATCATGATTTGAAGTTTGATGATCATTTCTTAAATCGTTTGATCCCGTCGCTACAGTTAGAGTTAGGGCAGATCGTTTACATATCCTTAATCTAGGTTGAAGGACGGTCACGATGGTATATAGTTTGTTGCATTTGGTTGATATGTGTTCATCATCATTTCTGGAATTTCTAGTGCTGTTCTTGGTGAAGAACACATTCAGAACGCGCTTTGATCCAAAGTATCCTGGCCTTGATTTTGAATTGTGTTACCCGCCATTTCCTGTCCAATAGCGCTATGCCATCAAATAAATGAGACGGCGCCGTTTTGTGGTTACTGAAGTGTAATTACACTTGTGCCATTGTCCAATAATTATTTTAATTCATTTCATTTTTCTTTCATTTCAATTCCATTTTTGATGCTTGAACTTAGAAAATTCATAGATTCTTCATTATTTGTCCAAAATTTGTGAGGTTTTTTTCACCATGCTCCTTGTGATGTGTAGATTTTAGTGATGATTTTTATTATTTTTGTGCACATGTGGAAAATTAATTTGTCTAGAGATTGTTTGGTGGTGTCACATTTGTACATGTCTTGCCATATCTTTCATAAAATGATGATGCTTTCAAAGAAATGGATGAAATTGTTTGTGCATATTCTGGACACTTTGATGGTGATTTAGATGTAGAGTTTGCACTTTTTGGATCCCTGGATGTTGAGATATGAATTTTTGAATTGAGGTGTGACAATTTGTGTCACACCAAGCTTGATGAACTTCATGATTTTATTTGCCTGGCTTAGGGATGTTGAATTGAGCTGAAATTTTGTATGAATGATCATATGTATGTTGAGATAACATGTGAATTTCTCTGGAATATTTGATGGCATTTCCTATTTGATTGGAATTTTTCCCTCTGTTTGGTCATTTTGTTGATTGTTTGTGACACATGTTACCATTTGATTTGTGAAATTCTGATCATTAATTGGATGAGTGTGAAATTTGGTGGAGTGATTCTAGACACATTATAGGTCATTGTGGTTTTGATCCCATTCATTTATCTTGTATTGTCACTGTTTTATGATTTTTGGAAGTTGATGTTTGTTTGTGTCGCATCACGCGAAAAACCGGCGGGAAAAGAAGAACAACAGAGCCGCCACCGTGCGTTATTTATCCCAAAAGAGGGAAAGGAAACGCTCAGAGTAAACCTGGGAAAGAACATGGTCTCGCGACCAAAGAGAATGAGTTCGGGAGTCGGTTATGCAAAGGGAAGGTATTAGCACCCCTACGCATCCGTAGTACTCTACGGGATCCACGCACAAAAGGAAGGAATATGGTTGCTAAAAATGCTGCTCGAAACACACACACACACACTGGCTGAAAGAGACACAAGAAAACAGACTGAAACTGACTCGGCAGGATATCGCATCCTGGGCCTACTTAGTCTATCAGGCATAGACATCAGAGTCGAAGTAGTTCGGACTGGGGAAACGACACATGCTCGCTAGGATATCGCATCCTATGCATATGTATCTCCTCGGACGAGAGAAGAATCAGAGCATTCGTAGCTCGGCTGACACGCACACAAACAAACACAAGCAAAGGCAAACGTGGAGCCTGAATGCCAATCACTGGACTTATATCAGCATCCGAACCAAAACACACGCACACTGGAACCTAACTGCCACTTGATGGACTTACATCAGCTTCCAAGCACACAACAAGACAAAACAAAGACACAGGCGCCCGGAGAGATCTGCTCATCTCCTGCCTACGTACCTCATCTGGTATGAGGATCAGGGCGACGTAGTTCCCCTACAGAGGGATAAAGGACTAGCCTAACCAGATAACAGAGGGAGACACAACTAGGGAGACTACGACTCGAGCCTAGATGTTATCATGCAAATCATCCCTAAGTTAAGGTTTCTAGCTAACTGGCACAGGGAGCCAGCCTATCCTAAACATGACTTGCACAGGAAGCAAGCCACACCTACACTTAACTTGCACAGGAAGCAAGCCAAGCAAAACCTAACTTGCACAGGAAGCAAGTCTAAACTAACCCTAACTTGCACAGGAAGCAAGTCAAACAAACACACAAGCACAAGTAGCACACACTATACACAAACAAGTGGCTCAAACAAGGGTTAGGTTTTAGTCGAGGGGTCATATCAACCTCAACAAACAAACCTCTGGAACTGGGTGAATGTTGCTCTTAACCTTGCCATTGAGGGGCTAAGGTGAAACAGATGAAAGGTGAGTGAAGATAAGACTTCACAGCTCTTATCCCTGGCCTGGGAGAGCTTAAGACAAGAATGTGTGGGTTCAGAAAGTGGGAACCCTTCTACACATTTGATACTGACTCAACTGTGCAATTGCACAAGATCTTGGGTTTGTATCTGCCATGCATCAACACAGTGGTGTGAGCAAAACAGATGACACACTGGATAGCAGGGGATAGGTTGCTTATCCCATGGGTTCTGCCAATTGCCTCTTCACTTAGGAGGACTTTGAATATGTACAGGGACAAAGTAAACAATCACAAACATTGCCTCTTAAGGAGGACTTCAGACAGTTGCCTGGCCAAGTAACAGGCCAGGTCTTCCAGACTACATGAAGATTAGAAGTATACCTCAATGCAAATTGCTTATACAAGCAAAGCAAAGCAAAAGTTCACAAGGAACTGAGCAACTAAAAGCACCTGAAACAGTCAAGCAGATGTTAGTATGCAACTTCAAAACAAAGCAAAAAGAAACAGACATCAACAGTTAATCAGAAGCACATGGATGTGCAAGGCACAAGGCTTAAGGCATGTGAGCCAAGCCACCTACAAAACAAACAAGTTAATCAATGACATTCAAGCAAGCTCAATCAAAAAGAATTGGTGTCATACGGTGAACTGGACTTTTTGTGTTTTTTAATCGCAATGTCGCGGTTAGCAAGAGTCGCCACCGACTTTTCTTTTATCCAATAAGGAAAGGTGGAAAAGAACAGGAAAGACCTTAATTTAGATTTTGGGTTCGGGAGGTACATTATACAAAGGGAAGGTGTTAGCACCCTTTGTATCCATGGTTATCCATGGGCTCTTAATTGCTCGATCACTTATATTATTTTTAAAAAAAAAGTGTTTGTGAATTGTTTAGAAAAATTGTTTTGAAAAGAGAATTTAACTTTGTAATGATTCTTGTATGAATATATACAAAGTAGTTATCTCGTTTAGTTTTGGAAATTGTTTAGAAAAATATAACTCGGTAATGATTCTAGTATGAATATATACCAAGTGGTGATTTTCTAAAGATATTTTGAAAGGTGTGAGGTGTGAAAATTGTTTTTAGATTGTGAGCCAACAATTAAGAGTTATACCGACCCAAGGTCTTTATGAGCATTTCCTATCCTTATGAGGGTAAAACTGTCCTTATTATTGAGAAATAAGTAGTTTTATCCTTTGGATGTTTAAGGGTCATCGTAGGGTCATCGATAGGTCATTGAAGGCAACAGTTACGAGGATATCTTAGCATTCGAAGGGACTATCATCTTTTAACCGTAGGCAACATCGGAGGGTCATCGAGGGACAAAGTTGTATATTCGAAGGCAACATCCGAGGGACTATAATTTATTTTATGATGATTTAACCGAAGGGTCTTTGCTAAGGGTATCCCCACGTTCGCGGGACATGACCGTAATATCGTAATCGTAAGGCAACAAAGAGAGGTCCAAGATCACTTATTCAAAGGCAAAGTTTTACAATTAATTATATAATTAGGATGAAACTCCACATTAAAATTATTAAAAATAATATATTAAAAATTAATACATTAGAAATTAATACATTAAAAATTAATTTAGGGTGAAACTCCACAAGGGTATCCCACAAATAAAGTGGAATACCTAGCCAATAACCTTTTCCTGGGATATGTGAACCTTTACGAAACTCAAAAAAAAGAAACATGTCAGAACACCAAATCAGGGTGCAATCGAAGATTACACCGGAGAAATATCACAACAATAAATAGGATAGGATGAATAATGCATGGCTATGATAAAACATAAAAAAAAACAGAATAGAAAAGTCAGCTACTGTCTCGTTCGCCTCTGCCTCGCCTAGCGAAGGCCAGGCGAATACTCGCCCCAGGCTCGCCTAGCGAGGTGCTAGCGAGCGGCCACGGATTTTGAATTTGAAAACAGCCCCACGTTAGGAACTTTGAATTTTATGGCATTTTATCACAGGAATAACATGATCAAACATTCAGGGTATTCAGGCATATTTAAATTCCCATACGAAAGCAAATTATATATCAACATTTAATCATGATGCATTATATATGTAGATATGGCCAATTGAAAGTATAAACAATAGAGATACGCAAACCTGTTTGCCAATTCAAGGTTGAAGGGATTGACCACTTGTAGTATCGGAATAAGTTAGGCAGCGGGAATTGGACGGCGATGGCTTCGGCGCAGATGGGTTGCCTTCAGGGTTTCTTTACTCTGAATTCTCCGGGTAGGCAGGGTTCCTATGCCAAAACTTCTATTCGTTCTTCTCTGTTCTCCTCCTCTCTTTTTTTTCCAGTGAATCTCCCAGTGTAACTCCAAGTGTAACTCCCCTACTGAAACTTCAGTATTTATAGACTAATTTCGTGGGTAATGGGCTTGGAATGAGGGAGACCCAAGTCCAAAATAATTTGTTATATTTTATTTATTTATTTATTTTAATTATTTAATTAATTAATTAATTAATTAATTAATTAAAAAAAATTCTCTTTTTTTTTTTTTTCGTTTCTCGTTTCTCGTTTTTTTTTTTTTTTTTTTTTTTGGGGCTCAGAATGAAGCCCGAAATTTTTGTTGTCTGTCAGCTTCGCTAGGCGAGCGCGTAGCGAACAGGCCAGTTTGGGCCATTTTCTGGATTGGGCCATCCGTGAGCTGGGCCTTTGTTTCTTCAAGATCAGTGTTATATATGAGTCGGAATGCCTTGCAAAATGTCTTGAAATATTAATGGGCAAATTTTGGGGTATGACAGCTGCCCCTGTTCAATATTCTTGGACCGAGAGAGTTAGAATGGTGTATATGCCATTCGTGGTCTGGAGGTGGAAGATTATTGAACACTAGAATGCCCCAAAAATTTGCACTTGAGAATCGACAGTTGGTCTTGATGGAGATGGGCTTAAAGATGCCATCCGGGAGGTTTGATGACGAAAGCTTCAGATCGCGCCGTATATTAGGCCAATTTGAAGACATGGGTGCCACACTGGGTCGTACGTTAGACCGTATAATGAGTCATCCATTAGGCTGCCGACTTCGCTGGGGAGTCGGAGTGTGTCATATGCTGTTGGGGATAAAGGATCAGAATGGACCATACGCTAGATCGTATCTGAGTTGCAGAATGAGTCGTACGTTAGGCTGAATCTGATGACGAAAGGGGTAGTCGTACGTTAGACTACACTTCAGAAATGTACCGTATGTTAGGTAGGATCTGATGATGAAAGGGGTAGTCGTACGTTAGACTACACTTCAGAAATGTACCGTATGTTAGGTAGCATCTGAGGGGATGGACATCCGAACGGGTCGTACGTTAGACCGTCGCAGAATGAGTCGTCTGTTAGGCCGCATCTGATGATGAAAGCGGTAGTCGTACGCCAGACTACACTTCAGAAATGTACCGTACGTTAGGTAGCATCTGAGGGTTGTAAGATCCAAACGGGTCGTACGTTAGACCGCGTTGGGGTTGTTGAAGTTCAGAATGGATCGTACGTTAGATCGTATCCGAGTTGTAGAATGAGCCGTCCGTTAGGCTGCATCTGAAAAAGAAAGTAGTCGTACGCTAGACTACACCCCTGAATGTACCGTACGCTAGGCAGCATCTGAGGATTTGAAGGTCCAAATGGGTCGTACGTTAGACCGCATTGGAGTTGCTGAAGAAGTCATATGTTGGGCTGAATCAGAATGAACCGTACGTTAGGCTGTATCTGATAACCTGTATATGTTGTACTTGCAATAAATGTCTGGGATGGGCTTAGAGATGCCATCGTTAGGAGGATATCGAAGTGTTGTCAGAATGAATGTTCCCATGAACTGTATTTGAAATATGTATCTGAATCTTGAATGTGATTGATAAAGGTGTCTGTCTGAATGAACCTTCTACTTTGACTATATCAGAGGATAATTAACCTGCAAAGAAAAGTTAGCTTCATGCTATGTCATGATGCATGAGATGTTTCGTGTTATGCTAAAATAAATGTGAATGTTGTATGCATGCGTATGCTGTGAAAGGATGTAATGAATGAGTTATGCGTATGAGAAGTTCTGCTTGGGGACTCTACTGGGGAAAATAAATCCCCATCTACTGATTTGAGACATTTGTGTCGATGACCCTTTCTCGGCTGGGGATGCTTGATTTCTGTCTGATGGTGGAAATATTCAACAGAGCCTGGCTGGGGATGGATGAGATGATCAATCTGTCTGGTGACGCTGACCTCTGTTGGGGAGTAACTGGCTGTGCCTGGGGATACTGCCATTTTTTGAGGAAAAAAAACAGGCTTGCTGGGGAAGAGAATTGGTAGCGGATTCATTGGAAACATGATTAGACCTTTTCCTTGATCCTGAAGTCGGGTAGTAATTGCTATTGCTATTCTATGCATGTATTTTTGGTAAACATCAGTCATATTCAAATGCACATATTAATTCAAATTAAATCAATGGACATTTACGCAACCAAAACAGAAAAGTAAAAACAAAAGCATCTTTTTTTTGAAAGAGGGTTGTATTGATTTTGAAAGGAGGCCTATAAACAGGCAATTTGTGTACAAGGAGACAGAAATCCTAGTAAGAGGAAATTGTCGAAAACAAAGAGAAAGCTATGTGGAAGAAGTCCTATTGATTTTAAGCCTACTACTGTCATTATGTCTTCGAGCATCTCATCCCTTGCTGTCGGATAGAAGTGATTGGCTTGGTCAGTCCCTCGAACTTGGATGAAAGTTGACTGAGAACGGGACATAGTCATACGCTTTAATCCCTAATTTTTGCCTGGACCGCCTTTTCAGGTTTTCAGTCCACCAGGATACCCTTTTTTGCCCAAGCCGCCTTTTCAGGTTTTCGACTTGCCGGGTGTACATTTTTTTTATATATCCCTAATTTTTGCCCGAACCCTTTTGGTTCGCCGGGATGCCCTTACTTTTGCCTAGATACGTCGATCTAGCGGGTCTCTTTTATGCGTAGTATTTTTTAACTATGTCCGCGTTCACGGGATGTGGGAAGTCTTCACCATCCATTGTAGCGAGTATCATGGCTCCACCTGAGAATACCTTCTTAACTACAAATGGCCCTTCGTATGTGGGAGTCCATTTGCCTCTGGGGTCAGTTTGTGGTAGGATGATGCGTTTGATTACCAAGTCGCCAATTTGATACACTTGTCTCTTGACCTTTTTGTTGAATGCCCTGGTCATGCGCTTCTGATATATCTACCCGTGACATACAGCCGCAAGTCTCTTCTCATCCATCAAATTTATCTGATCGAGTCGAGTCTGAATCCATTCGTCCTCGTCTAAGCCCGCCTCTTTCATGATCCTTAGAGAGGGAATCTGAACTTCCACTGGTAAAACGGCTTCCATTCCGTAGACTAAAGAGAAAGGAGTTGCCCCTGTCGAAGTTCGCACGGAAGTACGATAACCATGAAGAGCAAATGGTAACATCTCATGCCAGTCTTTGTATGTTACCGTCATCTTTTGTATAATCTTCTTAATATTCTTATTAGCCGCTTCTACAGCGCCGTTCATCTTTGGCCGGTACGGAGAAGAGTTATGGTGTTTTATTTTGAACTGCGTGCAGAGTTCAGTAATCATCTTGTTGTTCAAATTAGTGCCATTGTCAGTGATAATTCTCTCAGGGACGCCGTATCGGCAGATGAGGCTGTTCTTGATGAATCGTGCCACCACATTCTTAGTAACAGAAGCAAATGAGGCTGCCTCCACCCACTTTGTGAAGTAATCAATAGCAACAAGGATGAAACGATGTACATTAGAGGCGGTAGGTTTAATCTCGCCAATCATATCAATGCCCCACATTGCAAAGGGCCACGGCGCGGTCAACACGTTTAATGGAGCAGGAGGCACATGTACTTTATCCGCATAGATCTGGCACTTATGACAAGTTCTGGAGTGATGGTGGCAATCAGTTTCCATGGTAGACCAATAATACCCTGACCTCAGAATCTTCTTGGCCATTGTATGTCCACTAGAATGAGTCCCAAAGATACCGTCGTGCATGTCTTCCATAATCTTCTCTGATTCCTTTCTATCCACACAGCGAAGCAAAGTCGAATCATGGTTACGTTTGTACAATATTCCATTACTCAAAAAGAATTTAGCGGAGAACTTCCTCAGAAATTTCCTGTCATTGATGGATGTCCCTTCAGGGTATTCCTGAGCTTCTAAATATCTTTTTATCTCGTGGAACCAAGGCTTCTCTTCTACTTCATCAGCGTTAAGTTCATAACAATATGCTGGTTCGTCTAGTCGTTCAATGGTAATCCGGGGAGCTTCATTGTCCCATCTGACTCTGAACATAGATGACATGGTAGCCAATGCGTCTGCCAACTGGTTCTCCTCTCGGGGAATATGTTCGAATGTGATCTCTTCAAAGTATGGGATTAATGTCAACACCTGCTCTCGATAGGGGATGAGGTTCGGATGTTTAGTGTCCCATTCTCCTTTGACCTGACTGATTATTAAGGCTGAGTCTCCATACACCCTCAAAAACTTGATTCTCAGGTCTATAGCAGCTCTGAGTCCCAAAATACATGCTTCATACTCAGCCATATTGTTGGTACACTCAAAACATAGTCTAGCGGTGAAAGGCGTATGGCCACCCTTGGGGGAAATGATCACGACGCCAATACCGTTGCCCAATGCGTTAGACGATCCATCAAAAACCATAGTCCATCGGGATCCCACTTCGGGTCCTTCATTCGGTCCAGGTTCTTCATAATCAGTAACAAGCATGACATTCTCATCTGGGAACTCAAAATTCATAGACTGATAATCATTCACGGCCTGATGAGCCAAATGATCAGCTAGCACGCTTCCTTTGATTGCTTTTTGGGTGGTATACTGGATATCATACTCTGTTAAAATCATCTGCCATCTTGCTATTCTTCCGGAGAGGGCGGGTTTCTCAAATATGTATTTGATAGGATCCATCTTAGAAATCAACAAAGTGGTGTGATTCAACATATACTGTCTTAGTCGGCGAGCAGCCCAGGCCAAAGCACAGCAAGTTTTCTCGAGCAGTGAGTATCTTGTTTCACAGTCGGTAAACTTTTTGCTAAGGTAGTATATGGCATACTCTTTTCGACCGGACTCGTCATGTTGTCCCAACACGCACCCCATTGAGTTTTCTAAAACGGTTAAATACATGATTAGAGGTCTTCCCTCAACTGGTGGCACCAGAATTGGAGGTTCTTGGAGGTACTTCTTGATTTTGTCGAAAGCTTCTTGACATTCATCATTCCATATCATCTCTTGATTTTTTCTCAGTAACTTGAAGATGGGTTTGCAAGTAGCGGTCAAATGGGAAATAAATCGGGCAATGTAATTCAAACGTCCCAAGAAACCTCTGACTTCTTTATCCGTACGGGGAACTGGCATCTCTTGAATAGCTCTCACCTTGGCTGGGTCGACCTCAATACCTTTACCACTGACAATAAAGCCCAAGAGTTTACCAGATCTTACTCCAAAGGTGCATTTGTTCGGGTTCAATCTCAACTTGTATTTCTTCAGCCTCTCAAACAGTTTGTATAAATGATCGAGATGTTCTTCTTCAGTATGAGACCTGGCTATCATATCGTCCACATATACTTCTATTTCATGATGGATCATGTCATGGAACAAAACCACCATAGCACGCTGGTACGTTGCTCCTGCGTTCTTTAAACCAAACGACATTACTTTATAACAGAAGGTGCCCCATTGCGTCACAAACGTAGTCTTCTCCATGTCCTCAGGTGCCATTTTGATCTGGTTATAACCCGAGAATCCATCCATGAAGGAGAATACCTTGTGTTGAGCGGTGTTGTCTACCAGAACATCAATGTGTGGCAGTGGGAAATCATCCTTGGGACTCGCTCTATTCAAATCTCTGTAATCCACACACATTCGCACCTTACCATCCTTCTTTGGCACTGGTACCACATTAGCAACCCATTGAGGATAAGAAGTAACCGCCAGAAAACCAGCATCGAATTGTTTCATGACTTCGGCCTTGATTTTCTCGGACATTTCAGGACGCATGCGACGAACCTTTTGCTTAACAGGACGACAATCTTCCTTCGTCGGCAAACGATGCACTACTATATCGGTATCCAGCCCTGGCATGTCTTCGTAAGACCAAGCAAAAATCTCCACATAGTCATGTAGCATTTGAATCAATCTTCTTTTGACACTGATTTCCAAGCCTGCTCCTATTTTGACTTCTCTCTTGTCCACCTCGGTACCCAGATTTACAGTCTCAACTGACTCCTCATGCGGCTGTATAGTCCTTTCTTCTTGTAGTAACATTCTGGCAAGTTCTTCAGGTACTTCACAATCTTCCTCACTTCCATCTTCGGCTCGGTAGATCGGATTTTCAAAGTCATAATGAACAGTAGTAGAACTATTATCAACAGGATCCAGAGTGGATAGGGATCTGCAATTCGTTACGTGCGTGTGTGTAAGAAAACATAGCTCGTTTGAAAGATAATAGGAAAGACAAAGAGCGCAATATTTGAATGCAAAACGTCCATTGATTTATTGAATATAAATATGCTTATGAAAATGACAAAACCCTTAACAAATTAGCTATTGTGCCTCGGGCATAGACACAATGCTTTAAGAAGTTTGATTGTAAAAGAAAATTAAAATTTGCAATTCTAGAATAAACAATAACAATTACTCCTGACTAAAGGAAATCGGGATAATGTCTTCAGTCTTCCAATTGTTGAGTCCGTCACCAATTGTTGGGAAAATCCAGCTATCCAAGTCGCAATCACTATCAGCATCTTCCATAGCATTAATCTGATTTTTGACTATCTTTCCAGAGTTAAACCCCAGGCCAGCTTTATCAGACTTGTACGGTACATTGATCAGTTGACCCCAACCAGCACGATCACCATTTTCAATCGCGGCTTGAGCATCTTTCAGAGAGATCATGACAGGGGGAGCACGAACAACCTTGGGCACAAGGGGAGTTGGCTTAAGGACAGGACTGGGTGGAGGAACCACTTCAAATGACTGAGAAGGAGTCTCAAAGAATTCACCATCCATCTCGACGTATTTGAAGGCTTGCACACTACTGACAATATACTCTTCTTCTCCACATACAGTGACAACCATGCCTGCTATTGGATACTTCAGCTTTTGATGAAGCGACGAAGCTACCGCACCTGCCCCATGGATCCAAGGGCGCCCCAACAAGCAGGAGTAGGCGGGACGAATGTCCATCACGTGAAAGGTAGTGTTGAAGACTTGAGGTCCTATCTTGATAGGGAGAACCACTTCACCATAGACAACACTCTTCGCACCATCGTAAGCACGCACCACAACATCACTAGGTTTCAGTTCAATGCCTTTGTAGTCAAATTTATCGAGTACAGCTTTCGGGAGCACATTCAAGGAAGAGCCGTTGTCGACCAACACGTGAGCCAGGGTGATCCCCTCACACTCGATGGAGATATGCAGAGCTTTATTGTGATTCTTTCCTGCTGGCGTCAGGTCAGCATCGGAAAAGCCTAGGCCATTGTCAACAGTCAAATTAGCAACATAATGTTCGAATTGATCGACGGATGTTTCTTGAGGCACATGAGCGGTCTTCAAGAATTTCATCAATGCATTGGCATGGGATTCAGAGGATAATAACAAGGACAACATTGAGATTTTAGACGGAGTATGCCCCAATTGTTCCACTACATCAAAATCGCTCTTACGGATGATTTTCAGCATCTCTTCCATTTCCTGTTTGGCAACATCTTCAGAAGTAACTTCGACCGATGTCTCTGACTGAGGAGGATTGACTGGTCTTTTTCCTCGAATTTCGGGAGCGGGAGGTGAGATTTCTGGGGAGTAGATCCTTCCACTTCGAGTAACTTTACTAGTCCCCACAATATCATTAGGATTAGCAGAACTACCAACTTGCTTTATGCCATGGATGTAAACGTCGCCTCCATAGTTCCACGGAATAGCTTTGCTGGAGGAATATGGCACGGGGCCAGGTGCGGTAATAATCAGGGGAGCCACTTTGGGCTCAGCGGTAATCTTCACAGGCACTCTAGTAGCGGTAATCTTCACTGGAGCTTTGGACCTAGCAATCACAGATACCTCTTCAATAGAGTTGTCCACCTTAGGAACCCTTTCAAATAGAATTGTACGATCATCCATCAGCCGTTGAATGCCGTTCTTCAACTTCAAACAATCATTGGGTCGGAGTACACAGAGATCGCAATCTTCAGCACAACCTGGAAATAAACCAGCTTGCAATAAATTCTTCTTAACGATCAGGAGAGGAGATGCTAAATCAGCAACGTCAGTAACGTGAGAATTGTCGTCCACAACATTAACATTCTGGTCATGATTAGGCATAGGTGCTGTGATGACATTGGGGGTCGCCGGAGGATCAAATTCAATTTCTCCAGCGTCGATCATATCCTGAATCTTGTTCTTCAACAACCAGCAATCATTCGTATCATGCCCGGGGCTATCGGAGTGATAGGCACACCTGGCGTTGGGATTATAACGAGGAGAAGTAGTGTTGGGATTTGCAGGAGGGCCTCTGAGGGTAATCAAATTGGCCTTTAACATACTCTGCAGTGCTTGGGTTAAAGTCATATTGATCTTGGTAAACTGTCTTCTCGACCTGTCTTGTCTGTGTTGGAAGTTCTGAGATGGCGGTGCGGCAATTGTAACTGCCCCAATAGTATGGTCACGATTCTTCTTGTTATGCTTCCTCTCACTGTACACAGCATTTGATTCATTCTTTCCCTGATAGGACTTTTTGGTGCTTGCAGAAGTAGCTGCCTGTATCTTTCCACTTCGAATGCCGCTTTCAACCCGTTCACCTGTCAAGATAAGTTCAGTGAAACCTGACGAGGAACTTCCCAGTAGATGGCTGTAGAATGGGCCAGTCAGTGTACCCATGAACATGTCCACTAACTCTCGATCAGTCATAGGGGGTTTTGACTCTGCCAGCCAAATCTCTCCACTTTTGAGCATATTCTTTGAAACTTTCTTTAGAGCCCATAGTCATATTTTGTAGCTGTAGCCGAGTAGGCGCTAACTCAGAATTATACTGGTAGTGCTTGTAGAAAGCTGTTGCTAAATCAGTCCATGTGCGGATGTTAGAGCTCTCAAGCTGATAATACCACTCTAACTGTGTGCCAGACAGACTCTCTTGGAAGAAATGGATCCACAGTTTCTTATCAGTAGTGTGCGGCTGAATCTTTCTCACATAAGCCCTTAGATGCATCTGAGGACAAGAGGCACCACCATACTTAGTGAAAATGGGAACCTTGAATTTGCGGGGAATGACCACATCAGAGACCAGACCCAAGTTTTCGAAATCCAGACCGGGCACTTTCTGCCCCTCCATAGCTAGCATACGTTCTTCCAGCAACTTGTACTTATCATCCTTCGGAGAGTACTGTTCATGTTCATAATCTTCATCGTCGTCCTCAGAATTGACGAGATTAGGATTCTCATCTTCCGAATCATTCTCGGTCTCTTCTTCTGAATCCTTCGGAATTCTAATCTTGACTCCTGTAACCTGTCCCTTAAGCCTTCTCCCCGGGTTGATGTAACCCACAGGTTTCTGGTCCTTCTTCTTCTCCATCAAAAGAGCTTTCAGTTCTTCCTGCCCCTTAGATAAGCTCAGCATCATTTCCTGGAATTGAGCATTCTGGGCCTGGAGATCTTTGACAGTTTGTTCGAGAGCCATTGTTCAATCTGTTTGAATCTGCTGGAATCTGTTTGATAGGAAAATCGTGAGAACACTGATCCTTTAGAATACCTGTTATGCGATGCAATGCAATGTATGAAATGTTTTCAAGGACTTTCGGGATTTAACTTTGCATAAACTAACAAAAAGAGCTTTTTTTTTTTTTTCTCTTTTGTTTTTGCTTTTGTTTTTGTTTTTTTTAGCAGAGTTAAATCCCTAAATCCTTGAAATGGTTAGTACAATGCCATGATGTTATGATGTTATGATGTTATGTTGTTAGATAAATAACAAGCACAAGCAAGTCACACAACAATCATTCCTAGGTTTTAAGGCTTGCGTGAGTTCCATAGGTAAATACCCTCCCCACTGAAGTTTGGTTGGTTCAACCTGTCTTAGAATAGTAACCGGGTTCTAGAAGGATCTCAAATCATTGACCTTTCCTTAAGTCCACTTCAGTGCAACACCAAGTGGTTGACCGAAGCTTCCCTAAAGTCCAATCTCAAAGAGTGTAGTATCGAGTCTCAACCAACTCCAGTCGGAACCGAAGCCAGTTATCTCACTACTTTCTAATGGCCAGGATGAGTCAATTAGGGTTCTAAAGGTCTGGTTAATGCTTTTATGACACCACGCGAATGCCAAATATTTCCTCAACTAACATGAGGAACATCAGGACATCCAAAGTGCCACATTAACCGTAGCCATCATTTTGACCATTCCAGTATACGCCGGACAGTCGCGATGATCTCTTGCTACTTACCTAAGGTACACTAGATCCGGGTGTAGGATCTTTCACTCAAGCATATCATACCCAAGCAATCCCTTAAAAATAAATCAGACAAATTGAATAAGTGATCTTGTTTTTAAGGTAACCTCTCTTTTTAAATATTTAGGCTCCCCAGCAGAGTCGCCAGTTCTGTCATACGGTGAAATGGACTTTTTGTGTTTTTTAATCGCAATGTCGCGGTTAGCAAGAGTCGCCACCAACTTTTCTTTTATCCAATAAGGAAAGGTGGAAAAGAACAGGAAAGACCTTAATTTAGATTTTGGGTTCGGGAGGTACATTATACAAAGGGAAGGTGTTAGCACCCTTTGTATCCATGGTTATCCATGGGCTCTTAATTGCTCGATCACTTATATTATTTTTAAAAAAAAAGTGTTTGTGAATTGTTTAGAAAAATTGTTTTGAAAAGAGAATTTAACTTTGTAATGATTCTTGTATGAATATATACAAAGTAGTTATCTCGTTTAGTTTTGGAAATTGTTTAGAAAAATATAACTCGGTAATGATTCTAGTATGAATATATACCAAGTGGTGATTTTCTAAAGATATTTTGAAAGGTGTGAGGTGTGAAAATTGTTTTTAGATTGTGAGCCAACAATTAAGAGTTATACCGACCCAAGGTCTTTATGAGCATTTCCTATCCTTATGAGGGTAAAACTGTCCTTATTATTGAGAAATAAGTAGTTTTATCCTTTGGATGTTTAAGGGTCATCGTAGGGTCATCGATAGGTCATTGAAGGCAACAGTTACGAGGATATCTTAGCATTCGAAGGGACTATCATCTTTTAACCGTAGGCAACATCGGAGGGTCATCGAGGGACAAAGTTGTATATTCGAAGGCAACATCCGAGGGACTATAATTTATTTTATGATGATTTAACCGAAGGGTCTTTGCTAAGGGTATCCCCACGTTCGCGGGACATGACCGTAATATCGTAATCGTAAGGCAACAAAGAGAGGTCCAAGACCACTTATTCAAAGGCAAAGTTTTACAATTAATTATATAATTAGGATGAAACTCCACATTAAAATTATTAAAAATAATATATTAAAAAATTAATACATTAGAAATTAATACATTAAAAATTAATTTAGGGTGAAACTCCACAAGGGTATCCCACAAATAAAGTGGAATACCTAGCCAATAACCTTTTCCTGGGATATGTGAACCTTTACGAAACTCAAAAAAAAGAAACATGTCAGAACACCAAATCAGGGTGCAATCGAAGATTACACCGGAGAAATATCACAACAATAAATAGGATAGGATGAATAATGCATGGCTATGATAAAACATAAAAAAAAACAGAATAGAAAAGTCAGCTACTGTCTCGTTCGCCTCTGCCTCGCCTAGCGAAGGCCAGGCGAATACTCGCCCCAGGCTCGCCTAGCGAGGTGCTAGCGAGCGGCCACGGATTTTGAATTTGAAAACAGCCCCGCGTTAGGAACTTTGAATTTTATGGCATTTTATCACAGGAATGACATGATCAAACATTCAGGGTATTCAGGCATATTTAAATTCCCATACGAAAGCAAATTATATATCAACATTTAATCATGATGCATTATATATGTAGATATGGCCAATTGAAAGTATAAACAATAGAGATACGCAAACCTGTTTGCCAATTCAAGGTTGAAGGGATTGACCACTTGTAGTATCGGAATAAGTTAGGCAGCGGGAATTGGACGGCGATGGCTTCGGTGCAGATGGGCTGCCTTCAGGGTTTCTTTACTCTGAATTCTCCGGGTAGGCAGGGTTCCTATGCCAAAACTTCTATTCGTTCTTCTCTGTTCTCCTCCTCTTTTTTTTTTCCAGTGAATCTCCCAGTGTAACTCCAAGTGTAACTCCCCTACTGAAACTTCAGTATTTATAGACTAATTTCGTGGGTAATGGGCTTGGAATGAGGGAGACCCAAGTCCAAAATAATTTGTTATATTTTATTTATTTATTTATTTTAATTATTTAATTAATTAATTAATTAATTAATTAATTAATTAATTAATTAATTAATTAATTAATTAATTAATTAATTAAAAAAAAATTCTCTTTTTTTTTTTTTTCGTTTCTCGTTTCTCGTTTTTTTTTTTTTTTTTTTGGGCTCAGAATGAAGCCCGAAATTTTTGTTGTCTGTCAGCTTCGCTAGGCGAGCGCGTAGCGAACAGGCCAGTTTGGGCCATTTTCTGGATTGGGCCATCCGTGAGCTGGGCCTTTGTTTCTTCAAGATCAGTGTTATATATGAGTCGGAATGCCTTGCAAAATGTCTTGAAATATTAATGGGCAAATTTTGGGGTATGACAATTGGTCTCATTGGTCATTTGTTGGTCAACCTGAAAACACAAGCTCAAAAGTGAGTAACAGGACCACTAGGGCAAGCCTATGGTCAAAGGAGAAAGAAAAGGTCAAAACAGCAAAGGGCAAGTATCCAAAATCATGTTCAAACATTCAAGAAACAAAACCAATTGGGTTCACATTCATATCAATCATCATCATCATTTCATGAACAAATTAGGTCAAAACATGGCATTTAGAAGCTCATAGAAGTCAACAGCAAGACTTAACTCAAAAGCAATCTTAAACATTTCCAAAAATCACCAAATAAATCATGATCAATCACAACCCACAGCATGGTAAGCATGTCAAATTTCATCTCATTTGGACAAGTGGAAGGCAGTCAATGAAAATCAGAAAGTCAAAGCAATTTTGAACATGCTCAAAGAAGTCAACCAAACATGCATCAACTTGAAAAATTCATAAATCAGAGATGGTGTATGATAAATGAATGGGATCAAAACCATGGCAAAGATGAGGATGTCTAGTTATCTCATGTAAAATTTCATGTCCATCTAATAAAGTATGAGAATTTCACAAATGAAATGGGAACATGTGTCACCAAAAGTCAACATATGACCAAGCAGGGGAGAAAATCTCAAACAATTAGGAAATGCCACAAATAATTCCAAGAAAATTCACATGTAAACTAGACATACAAGAGTAGGTTCATGCAAAAAATTAGATCAATTGGAGGTCAAGAAGCATGGTATCAAAAATCATCAAGTTGGACATCAATGGTGTGACACAAATTGTCACACCCTAATTCAAAAAATCATATCTCACAAACCAGCAATGATAAATTCACCAACTTTACACCAAAATCACCATGAGTGTGTCTAGTTTAAGCACAAAAAATTTGGGAGCCATTGGATAAAGTATCACCATTTCACAAATGTTTTGGCAAAGTGTACAAAATGTGCATACATGTCACAAACCCTAATACCAATTAAAAACCAACCATCCAAAAATTCTGGAAAAAATGTGATAAAAAAGTAGAGATCATGATGAACACAACACAAAAAATCCCATTAAATTTGGATTAAAAATGAACAAGTTATGGATTTTACAAGATTGGTGATCAAATGAAATAAAAAAATTGCAAAACAACATGGATTAATGGGTCATGTGCCAAGACAGTGGCAAACTTGTAAATAGCCCTGCCACTTATCAAAACACAGCGCATAGGGGACGGAAATGAAATGTCCTGATTGGTTGTTGGCCATGAACAGTAAACAGCATCATGCAGAACACGTGAAATGGCAAAAAATCTGGAAAATTAGGGTTTGTAAAATGGAACAGTGTAAGTTCATCTTCTTCCCAACTCGATTCAAAAGAAAAATTCCAGAAATCAAAATTAATCATACCAAAATGATCAGCAAGCTTCACTCATGCATAATCCATCATCCATAACCATTAAATCATGCTAAACAAACAGTATCGAGCAAGAACAAGTTTCAATCACCAAACTTCAAACCAACATATCTTTGCAAACACTCAATCATTTTTAAAACTAAAACCATCAATGAACTCAGCATCAAGAGACCTACCTAAAGCATGCATCTATTTCAAAAAACAAAGAGGTCGAAATTTTACCAAAGTTAATGGACAGTTGTGATTCTGATGTTGTTTGGTCTCCAATGGCTGAAACAGGTGGAGGTCCAAGCTCCAATAAGTGAATGGTGGAAGGTTTCAATCTCAAGGAGGCTTGGTTTTGATTCACTCGAGTTCTGCCATGGAAGGGTGGTTGTTAATGCAGCTGTGGTTCCTTGGCCTACAGTCAAGAATGAAGCTCTAAAACTGCTTCCTGAATGCTGATATATGATGATGCAAGGACCAGGGCTCGAATGCTTTTGGAGTTTTTTGGAGGAAAGCTCAACAGTTCAGAAATGAGGTTTTTTTGGAAGAGAGGATTTTTTCTTTGTCTTCAATGTGTTTGATGGCTGCTAGCTGGTTTCATTTTGACAGAAAATGATGAATAAAATCTCTGTTTGATAGTACCAAGCATGGTCCATGAAATGGTGGGAAAATGTACTTTTCTTCCAATTTTCAAGCAACTAGGTGATGGCTATGTACTTGCACGAATTTGACTTTGTAACATGCTGCAAATAACATTCCAAGCAAGTTCCAATTGGCCAAAATGATGGAAAAGGTTTATTTTGAAAAGTCAAAATTTCACTTCACTTGAAATTAATTCAAGCAAGTCAAAAAATGCCATTTTGATTGGTGAAGTTTTGGCACATGAAAGTTACATTTTTGGAAAGAAGGGATCAAATGTGACTTGTAGGAAAAAACCCCACCCAAATTGGCCAAATGGTTTGAGAGATATGGCCTTTTGAAGTTCAAGAATTTCTGAAAACGATTCGATCATAACTTGCCAACCATACATGGGAATTGAGTGTTCTTGGACTTTTTGGAAATGGGAGAACAAGATCTTCAACTTTCATGTTGGGCAAAAATTCATTTGAAGCTTGTATCATGATGTAAGTTTGAGGATCAAGACTTTCCATTTTTGGTAAGTTTCAGTTACAGGTCCAGTTTCCATTTTTGGAAATTTCTGATCTGGCTTCAAATTCTTCCATGATGGTGTTTGACATGATATATGAGGCCTATTTGGACATGAATGAGACCTCTCAAACCAAGTCCAACCATCAAACCACTGATTAAATGGACAGTTGACCAACAGTTGACTTTTAGGGTTTCTGACTGATTGTGCATTGACTGATGACTTCTGAACATCCAAACCTTGACCAAAACACTTCAAATGGATCTCCAAGTCATGTGAACATGTTGAACCAACCCTAGGGCCTTGGCTCCTTGAGAAATGCACTTGCTTGCTTGACTGACTGATCTCCTGACCAGTTTGACCTAATTCTTCTGACTGGCTTGCACTTGAGGCAAATGGAACAATGCAATGCTGTGCAGTGGACCATGATATGCTATGACCTAGTATGAGAATGTATGTACAATGATGGGTGCAAATTTGAGGTGCTACAGTTTGGATACCATGTGTTGGCTTGCTTGAACTTGTCTGAACTTTATGAATTTAATTTCCATACTTCCATTGATCCAAATGAGCTGAAAATTGATATGCTATTCATTGAATGTGTCCTGTTTAGGTTGGAATTTTTGTGGAATTAATTGAATTATTTTGGTATGCTTTTGATTGTGATCTTTCTGTTTGGTCATTTGGAGTTGCAAATTGCATGTTTGATGCTATTTTGTGCATAAAATGATAATGGTGAATGATATGAGCATGGGACCAATTGCATTTGCTTTTGATTTGTTTGAATGTGATTTTGGATAATTTTCACTTGCTGTTTTGATTTTTTCATCCCCTTTGGACCCTAGGCTTGGCCTAGTGGTCTAGTTTCTCATGTTTGGTTTGGATTTTCAGGTTGAGATGCAAAAGCCTTAAGGAGAAAATTGCAAGCTGATTAAATTGAGTTTTGTTTGATGTTGTAAACTAACATTGACTTTGTGTTGTAGGGTTTGATGCTTGAGTTTGAGCTCATGGCTTGCACTTATGTGCATTAACTTGTGTTGACTGTACAAATTGACTGTTTGACTTTTGCTGTTTACTGTTGGTTTGTCTGAGCACTGATGATACTTGATTGATTTCAGGTACATTTAGTTGCTTACAGTTCCTTGAGAACTTGCTTGCTGTTGCTTGGTTTTTAAACCAATTGAGGTAGAATTTCTATTCTCCATGTAGTCTGGAAGACCTGGCCTGTTACTTGGCCAGGCACCTGTCTGAAGTCCTCCTTAAGAGGCGATGTTTGTGCTTGTTTACTTTTTGTGCCAAGCAGGTAAAGACCTTGATTAAGGCAATTGGTGGATCAAAGAGATATGCAATCTATCTCTCGCTATTCTTGTTGAGTCGTCCCTCTGCTCACACCACTGTGTTGATGCATTGGGACACAAACCCAAGATCTTGTGCAATTGTACAGTTGTGTCAGAGTCTTGAGCGTAGAAGGGTTCCATCTTCCTGAACCCACGCTCCTTTGTCTGAAGCTCTCCCTGGCCAGGGATAAGAGCTGTGAAGTCTAATCTTCACTCACCTTTCATCTGCTTCACCCTGACTCTCAATGTCAGGGTTAAGAGCGAACACTACCCTGTACAGATGACTTGCCTCGGCAGTCCACCCTTGTTTGAGCCTCACTTGACTGGATATAGTGTGTGCTATGTGAATGTTTGCTTTATTTTGATTGATGCTTGCATGCTTGTTTTCCTGGTTAGGATTAGCTTGCTGTTGTGCAAGTAGATAGAAACCACAACATAGGGCAATGATGCATGATAACACTAGGCTCGAGTACAGCTCCCTAGTAGTGTGTCTCCCCTTGGTTTCTGGCTAGAATTTCTTTCCCTTTCAGGGGAACTACGTCGCCCTGATCCTCATACCAGATGAGGTACGTAGGCAGGAGACCGTGCGAGGTCTCTCCGGGCACTTTTCTTTCTTTTTGTGTGTGTGCTTGACAGTTATAGGCTCGAGTTCCTGACTCCCTATTGACTTGTTGGTTGTTGTGTGCTTGGAAGCTGATGTAAGTCCATCGAGTGGCATTCGGGTTCCCGTGTGCGTGTGTTTGGTTCGGATGCCGATGTAAGTCCAGTGATTGGCATTCAGGCTCCATGTTTGCCTGAGTTTGTGTGTTTGTTTGTTTGGCGTGCGTGAGCCGAACTACGGCAGCTCTGATTCTCGTTCCAGACGAGATACGTAGGCATAGGATGCGATATCCTAGCGAGCCCCCTCCTCTTTTACCCCACCTGTGTGGTCTTCAGTGTGTGTGTGTGATTTTTGTTTAGCAACCTTTTCTTTCTTTTAGAGCGTGGATCCCGTCGAGTACGAAGGACGTGAGGGGTGCTAATACCTTCCCCTTGCGTAACCGACTCCCGTACCCTTTCTCTTTGGTCGCGAGACCATGCTTTTTCCTAGGTTTACTCTGAGCGTTTCCTTTCCCTCTTTTGGGATAAATAACGCACGGTGGCGGCTCTGTGTTGTGTTTGTTTTAGCTCGCCGGTTGTTTTTCGCGGATGCGACACATCCATATCAGTTACCATGACAATGAGTATGTCAACTGAAACAATCCTGCAGCATATGTCTTCCAATTTAGCTCCAGCAGGTACATCCAATATCAGAAGCCTTAGCATTGTAAGTGGCATTCTGAAGCAATCCTGCTTGCATATCTTCTTTAACTCCAGCAGGTACAAAAGATATCTCATGTTAAGACATCCCACATGACATCTTGTGAACACCCTTTGTTTTACCAAAATTGCTGCCAACTCTTAGAAACAACAAACTCCCCCTTTGGCAAATTTTGGCTAAAACATATATCTGTCCTTTTTGTTCACAAGGCAAACTATCAGCAGTTAAACCATTAAACAGTAGTTTAATCAGCAGCAGAAGCAAAACAATTACTAGTTATGGCTACTAGTAATACACACATGCACAAGGGTACTTCTCCTCCCCCTAAATCTGTACAACAAACAACAGAATTACTAGTTATGGATGCAACTAGTAAGACACACGAATGCACAATGCACCAGGGTACTTCTTCTCCCCCTAAATCTGTGCATTCATCAAAAACAGCTACTGTAACTCCAGCACATGTACCATCCAGAATGTCACACTGACATCTGCTATAACATCAGCACCTGCGCACCTCTTTATCAGCACCTGTGCACCTCTTCCAATAATAGCTGTATTTTTGTTCAGCCACAACCAACTCAACCAGTACCCAGCTCCACAGCTCCACATACTTCTCCCCCTTTTTAGTCAAAATTGACCAAAGATAAATAAATCTCATCGAATCTTTACACCCATCAAGTCTTTTGCTACACCATACCTCACAAACCTCCAAACTCTTTTTGTGAGAACTATCCCCAGACTCCATTGATTGCTATAGATTCTCATACACACAGATCCCCAATTTTCCTCTTAAACATTCAAATTGATTGGCATCCAAGGCTTTTGTGAATATATCAGCTAATTGCCTCTCTGTAGGAACATGCTCTAGTGCTATGATCTTTTCTTCCACAAGTTCTCTGATAAAGTGATGCCTGATATCAATGTGTATTGTCCTGCTGTGTTGAATAGGATTCTTGGAAATATTTATAGCACTCAGGTTATCACAGTATATTGTCATGATTTCTTGTGTGACATTGTATTCAAACAATATTTGTTTCATCCAGACCAGTTGAGAACAGCTACTTCCCGCTGCTATGTACTCAGCTTCAGCAGTGGATAGGGATACACAGTTCTGTTTCTTGCTGAACCATGAAATCAGATTGTTCCCTAAGAAGAAACATCCTCCTGATGTGCTCTTCCTATCATCAACACTTCCAGCCCTATCTGCATCACAGTATCCAGTCAACATAGATCCAGATCCATGAGTATATAACATCCCATAATCACTGGTGCCATTGACATATTTTAGTATTCTCTTTACTTGGTTTATGTGACTGACTTTTGGTTCAGCTTGATATCTAGCACACACACCAACAGCAAATGCAATGTCAGGTCTGCTTGCTGTGAGATATAGCAGACTGCCTATCATGCTTCTGTATAGACTTTGATCTACACTGACACCATTTTCATCTTTGGAGATTTTTACATGTGTAGGAGCAGGAGTTCTTTTATGGCTTGCATTCTCCATGCCAAACTTCTTCACAATGTTCTTGGCATACTTGCTTTGAGATAAAAATATAGAGTCTTCCATCTGTTTGACTTGTAGCCCAAGAAAGTAAGTCAGTTCTCCAACAAGGCTCATCTCAAACTCAGATTGCATTTGTCTAACAAAGTGTTCAACCATCTGCTCTGACATTCCACCAAATACTATGTCATCTACATATATTTGTGCCACCATGAGCTTTCCTCCTTCATTCTTCACAAACAGAGTTTTGTCAATACCTCATTTCCTGTATCCATTGTCAGTGAGGAACACTGTGAGCCTCTCATACCAAGCCCTGGGAGCTTATTTTAACCCATAGAGGGCTTTCTTCAATCTGTACACGTGTTTTGGAAGATTTGGATCTATGAAGCCTTTAGGCTGTTCAACATATACTTCTTCATTTAGGTAGCCATTTAGAAAAGCACTTTTTACATCCATCTGAAATAGTTTGAATTTCAGAATACATGCCACTCCAAGCAGTGGTCTAATGGACTCAAGGCGAGCTACAGGGGCAAAAGTTTCATCAAAGTCAACTCCTTCAACTTGAGTATATCCTTGAGCTACCAATCTAGCTTTGTTTTTAGTAACAACCCCTTGTTCATCAGATTTATTCTTGTATACCCACTTTGTACCTATGACATTTACTCCTTCAGGTCTAGGAACCAATTCCCATACTTCATTCCTTTTGAATTGACCTAACTCTTCTTGCATGGCATTGATCCAGAACTCATCAGTTAAGGCTTCCTTGATATTTCTAGGTTCAATCTTAGACACAAAGCAGCCATGTGAGATTACTTCTCTTGATCTAGTAGTGACTCCTTTATCTGGGTCTCCTATGATAAGGTCTTTGGAATGATCCTTCTGAATTCTGATAGAGGGTCCCTTGTTGATTTTGTCATCTTCAGGTTCAGCTTGAGGTGGTTCTTCCTCCTTATTCTTGTATGAGGAGTCAGCTGGAGAATCATTCAGAGATATCTCGACATCGTCTGTGACATCATTCTGTTGATCATCAACCACTACATTGATGGATTCCATCAACACATTAGTTCTGGAATTAAAGACCCTGTAGGCTCTGCTGTTTGTTGAATAGCCCAAAAATATTCCTTCATCACTTTTGGGATCCATCTTTCTTCTTTGCTCACGATCAGCTAAGATATAGCATTTGCTACCAAATACATGGAAGTATTTTACTGTAGGTTTTCTTCCTTTCCAGACTTCATAGAGTGTTGTGGGAGTCCCTTTCTTTAGTGTCACTCTGTTATGGACATATCAGGCTGTGCTCATGGCTTCAGCCCAAAAGTGATAGGGTAACTTCTTAGCATGAATCATAGCTCTGGCTGATTCTTGTAGAGTCCTATTTTTTCTTTCCACCACACCATTTTACTGGGGAGTGATGGGAGATGAGAACTCATGATGAATTCCTTCTGAAGAACAGAATTCAGCAAATTTGTTGTTCTCAAACTCCTTTCCATGATCACTTCTAATTTTGATAACAGGACTTTCTTTCTCCCTTTGGAGTTTCAGACACAGCTCCTTAAAGACTTCAAACACATCAGATTTTTCTCTTATAAAGTTGATCCAGGTGTATCTGGAGAAATCATCCACCACCACATATGCATATTTCTTCCCACCAAGGCTTTCTACCTGCATGGGTCCCATCAAGTCCATATGAAGTAGTTCCAGGACTTTGGTAGTTGTGTCATGTTTGAGCTTCTGATATGACATCCTTGTTTGTTTTCCAATCTGACATTCTCCACAGATTTTTCCCTCATCAATCTTTAAGTTGGGAATCCCTCTAACAGCTTCTACTGATATGATTCTCTTCATACCTTTCAGGTGCAGATGGCCCAATCTTTGATGCCATATCTTCACTTCTTCTTCTTTGGCTAAGGTACACATTGAAGAGTATCCAGTTTCTTGAGAGCTCCACATGTAGCAGTTGTCTTTGGACCTAACTCCCTTCATGATTACTTTATTTTCTTTGTTAGTAATCAGACATTCAGTTTTTGTGAAGTTAACATTCAGACCTTGATCACATAGTTGATTGATGCTTATAAGATTAGCAGTTAACCCCTTAACAAGTAGAACATCATCAAGGTCAGGAACTCCAGGGAAATCCAGCCTACCCATTCCCTTGATTTCACCTTTTGCACCATCACCAAAGGTAACATAACTCATGGCATGAGGATGAAGTTCAGTCAATAGGTTTTTGTTCCCAGTCATATGTCTGGAGCAACCACTGTCAAAATATCAATCTTCTTTGGCTGAGACTCTGAGGGAAGTGTGGGCTATTAGACTTGTGACCTTTGTCTTAAGAGCCCATTGCTTTCTGCTGACAGTCTTGTGATGTTTGGACCTGGATTGGTGTTGAGACTGAACAGGACCAGGATAGCCATATAGCTTATAACAGAAAGGCTTCAGGTGGCCAAATTTTCCACAGTATTGGCATTTCCATCTTTGATGGTTCCTTTTCTGCTGTTGTGACATCTGATGTGACATCTCAGGTTTGCTTTTATCATGGATGCTCTTAGGTTTGGATTTTGATTTGCAACTGTACTCAGCCTTGAAACCAATGCCGGATTTGTTTCTAGTTATTTGCCCAGTCTGGAGAATCTTGTCTAGGGTGGCAGATCCATTGTTAAGCATTTTTACATACTTAGTCATCTCGTCTAGTTTGGAATTCAAGAAAACAGTCTCGGTTTCCAATTTTGAGATGGTTTCCATATACTCTTTCTTCTCATTTTTCAGCTGAGCTATCACTTGCTTCTGTCTTTCAGCTTGTCTGCACACTCCTGTCCTTCTGTGGCACCACTCTTTGTAGGTAGTGTCCAGCTCTTCAAATGATCTTTCATCATCCATTGACTCTTCCTCAGACCCCCATCTTCCTGTCAAAGCATTCACATGATTTGTAGCTTCTTCAATTTCACTTCCATCAGACCAAGAGGCTACAAGGCTCCTCTTTTGTTTCTTGAGATAGGTCCCACATTCAGTTTTAATATGACCATATCCATTACACTCATAGCACTGAACTTCTTTGGGCTTTTCTTCAGACTTTGTGGTCTTACCAAAGTTGTTGGATTTATTGATGTCAGATGTGATGTTTTTGACATTGCCCTTAGCTCTGACATCTACCCTTTTCATTAGTCTGTTGAACTGTCTTCCCAGCATTGCTATCTCATTTGCCAGGTCTCCATCAATATCTTGACCACCTACCTCGTCTTCCTCTTCGGTGTTTGATATGAATGTTATGCTCTTGGTCTTCTTTTCAGCTCCATCACATATTCCCATCTCAAATGTTTGGAGGGACCCAATTAGCTCATCCACTCTCATTTTTGAGATGTCTTGAGATTCTTCTATGGCTGTGACTTTCATAGCAAATCTCTTGGGAAGTGATCTTAATATTTTTCTTACCAGCTTTTCATCTGACATCTTCTCGCCCAAGGCTCCAGAGGCATTGGCAATTTCAAGAATGCTCATGTAAAATTCATGAATATTTTCATCTTCTTTCATTCTTAAGTTTTCAAACTTGGAGGTGAGCAGCTGAAGTCTAGACATCTTTACCCTAGATGTGCCTTCATGAGTGGTCTTGAGAATGTCCCAAGCCTCTTTGGCTATATCACAATTATTAATCAGCCTGAAAATATTCTTGTCCACTCCATTGAAGATGGCATTTAAAGCTTTAGAATTCCCAAGGGCAAGATCATCCTCTTCCTTGGACCATTGTTCTTCAGGCTTCTTCTCTGTGGTGGCTACTCCTTCTTTAGTAATGACAGGATGCATCCAACCTGTTAGCACATCTTTCCAAGCCTTGTTATCAAGGGATTTTAAAAAGGCTACCATTCTTGGTTTCCAATAGTCATAGTTAGAACCATCCAAAATTGGTGGCCTATGAACAAATCCTCCATCCCTCTCCATTGTACCAGAAAGTATTCTCCCTAGATCTCACCCAGAGCCAGAGCAGGATGCCTGCTCTGATACCAATTGAAATTCTGGTATCAGATATAAGATGTCAAAGGTAATGTCATGATACTAATATCTGTTAATACACAATGGATAATAAAACAGAATTGAAAAGAAATCAACACAAGCAATTGTTAACCCAGTTCGGTGCAACTCACCTACGTCTGGGGGCTACCAAGCCAGGAAGGAAATTCACTATAATAGAATTAGTTCAAATACTATCCGTACACTTCAACAAGTTACAGTCTTTCTCACCTAATCTCTACCCGTGCAATTTCTACCTAAGCACTCTTAGATATGAGAACTCACTCACTTCCCTTACGATCACAACCCCGTAATCTTAAACAACAATCCTTGTGAAAAGAAAATACTTTTCAATTACAACACTCTTGATTTTACTTCACAGTTTCAATCAAGAAGACACACTCTTGATCTTGCTTCAAAGCTTTGATCAAGAAGACAAATCAGTCTAATTCAATCATCAATGGATGACTTGAATGACCTACAGACACAAACCCTAGCTCTCTCTCTAAATTTCGCTCAGTCTTGGTTGTGTATTCAATCAGGTTTTCTAAGTCCCTTTTTATAGAAACATTGGACAGCTTGAAAACCCTAAATATATTTTCCAATTAAATCTTTTCATATCAGCTGTAAAGATCTCCTTGGAAAATAAACAAATCTGGTTGATATCCTTGATAGATTGCGCCAGCTAGCCATATCTTCAATCAACCAATGATTGCCACCAATTGTGCAATCACAAAACACCAGACATTCATACTGAATGTTCTGTGTACAGGATGTCATGACATCGGGTCTGACATCTGGAAAAATCCTGCATAATCCATTTTCCTTTTATAGCAGGTACATCCATATCAGTTACCATGACAATGAGTATGTCAACTGAAACAATCCTGCAGCATATGTCTTCCAATTTAGCTCCAGCAGGTACATCCAATATCAGAAGCCTTAGCATTGTAAGTGGCATTCTGAAACAATCCTGCTTGCATATCTTCTTTAACTCCAGCAGGTACAAAAGATATCTCATGTTAAGACATCCCACATGACATCTTGTGAACACCCTTTGTTTTACCAAAATTGCTACCAACTCTTAGAATCAACAACTCCCTAGGGCTCGCAACTCTGAAACTAAAGTACCTCCCTTCGACTACCAAAGCCTTGAATCTGTCGGTCTTCATGTGGCTTCTGCAACACTGGTTGAATTCCATCTTTGAATATCAGTTAGGCTACCCAGTGTCGGAGCACATACTTTGGTTAAATGAGGATCGACCGGTCAAAGGAGCGAGGCTTGGCCTGATGACCTATCAAGAAACCCCCAACAAGCATCTTTTCATGAAGTACCTCAATATGTTCATCAAGGTCGACAAGTTTGCTCCTGGTATGGCTCCATTCGCGGATCGAAGCTTTGGACCAAAATGTTTCAAAGTCCTTTCCTAGGTGAATCCCCTCAATCTACAGCGCATTCAAATGTTGTATGGAGGGATTTTTTGACCCTGACGCTACTATCCTTCAGAATTGAAGCGGGGTCGAAGGGATATGGTTTTATGAGTTACCAACCCAACTTGGTGGCTCGAAAATCCAACCTTAGTCAAATGATTCTAAAACCTTTTGTTTCACATCAAACCGACATCATATGGTCTGGTCAATCCTTAAACTTTGATGACCACAAAGCTTGCTTGCGTTTTCACAAGTCCAATCAACGTTTTGACCTACCCGTGTTCAAGTTCAAACAATCTTTTTTAACAACCGCTGATTTTGATAATGGTCGGCTGACTACCAACATCAAGATTTCTCTAGTGATATCTTTCTCCAAAATATGATCGACGCCTTTCCATTCTCACTGGCAAAATACCACCTCCACCACCGTCCGCCAACGCTCCCGACGCAAATATCCAAACTGCCAACGCTGATGATGTCCCAAAAAAGGTAACTATTATTCTTTCAACTTTCCTTACTTTACAGAACATGAAGAATACATACTCCTTTTCTCTTTTGTTAGGGTCGAAAAAGGGCTCCCCTAGCTGAACCAGCCCCTGACAAACCTTCGAAAAAGCAAAGGGCGCCATCGACTCCGAAACCGAAGGTACTCAGTGTCAATGTCTTCAGGAGGCTTTATATTTTAACAATTTCGTCACCGTCTCACTTGTCTCATGACTTAGGTTCTTGAAGAGGTCCCTTTGGTCGATAATGAGGATTTCGACGGCAGTGTGCATTCGCACATTTACCCAACATCGAAGGCGCCACCGACTGAAGGAGAATAGCCATCCAAGGCGCAGCGGAATTTAAAAATTTCTCCATTTAGTGATCCTTACGAATGGGCATGATCAGTGATAGAATCGTTACCTCTTGTGGCGATTCAAACCTTTGGTGCAGATCTCTGATAATGATCAAAACCTTTGATACAGATCCACGGGGCGATCACGAACGTTGAACGATGACAACGTCTCTACTCAGTCCACACGAACAGATTCCTTCAATCGCAGTGCTAGCTGTTATGAATGAAGGCTTTGAGTGAGAGAAAGAGGGAAACAAAATTCCAAGTCTCTACTTGAATTTCTGTCTGAGTGGATTGGAGTGACAATGCTTCTACCCAAGGGGTTCTATTTATAGAACCACTTGTGTGGGCTTCAAGCTAAAAAGCCCACTTAAGTGTATTTTGGCTCATATCTTATAATATGCCCAAAATCACTTAAGTATTTGGTACCTTACCATATTTCGTCTCCCACTTAAGTGCACCATACCTTACAGTGTTCCTTAGTTACTCTATCTCTCATCAATCCGTCCTTTGTGTGTGACCCTATAGGTTTTCGCGGCGTTGGCAATTATATTAAATCACGCATTTAACATAATAAACAGTGAGCGGTATCTAGCAACACATCACTGCTACCCAAGTCACGAAAATGTCATGTGATCTGAGAAAACCTCATGTGATAATAATTATGTGTATAATTACCCTTTTGCCCTTATGTCTATATTGAACACAAGGTATAGACCGTGTCACCCTTGTCCAGTTCAATATTGGGCCCATAGACATTTATCCTGTTACGCAGGATTGGCAAATTCCATCTAGGACACTCATGTCCCTCAGCATGCTTCGTGGAGTACCCATCAACTGTCTTTATGGTTATCCAATTACGGACAACGTTGGATCAACAATAAAGCACTTGACTCTACATCTAGGATCCATAGTGGTTTCAGGTCGAGGAGTGGTATACACTATTATCACCATGAGAATAACTTATGACACTTTGCATAACTTTCTATATAGTATTCTCATAGCGGGTCAATCCGGTATAAATATTACTCCTAATATTCATACCTATGTTTAAGACTTGATAACTCTTTATCCATGATCCATGAGATGTGATCATCAGTCAACAAACATAATAGTCTTAATGCTTTAATGTTATCCCACTTCACACTAAAGCTCGACTATGGATACTTTAAGAATAGTGTCCTTATATTTAATGTGTTCTCATGGTTAAGTCACACTTAATACATTAAACGGACTATCTATTCCAGGGACTTTATTAATCAACCATAATAAAGAAAATGCCTTTAAATAATTCGATACAAGTACCAAAAGTATTGGCCTCTAGGGCTTACACCAACAATCTCCCACTAGCACTAGAGCCAATCAGGCATACCCCGTATGCCCATTGATCTAGTATGGCCATCATGCTTCTGCTGCGCAAGAGACTTTGTCAGTGGGTCAGCAACATTGTCAAGTGTAGGTACTTTACATATTTTCGCACAACGCCTAAGTATGTGTTTGGATCGTTGGTGAGATCTAGGCTCCTTAGCTTGTGCGATAACACCATTGTTATCATAATAGAGACCAATGGGATCCACAATTCTAGGGACTATGCCAAGTTTATTGATCCAAACAGCTTCCTTTGCTGCACTTAAGGCAGCAATATGCTCGACCTCGGTTGTAGAATCAACAACTGCATCTTGCGTTGAACTTTTCAAGCTCACAGTGCCACCATTTAAGCAAAACACATAACCAGATTGGAATCATTCATATTAAAGCGTCTCAGCACTTTGTCTATGTATGTACTCTGACTTAGGCCAAGCAGTTTTGTGATCTATCTCTATAGATTCTGATTCCTAATATATAGGCTGCTTAACCTAGGTCCTTCATAGAAAAGCATTTCCCCAACCAAGACTTTACTTGTTGCAGGGTAGGGATATCGATTCCTATGAGTAATATGTCATCTACATATAATACCAGGAATACAATCATGCTCCCACTAACCTTCTTGTAGACATAAGACTCATCTTCGTTCTTGATGAATCCATACAGTTTTACTGTTTCATCAGAACTAAGATTCCATGAGTAGGTCATAGGCTCATCTTGATCCATGAGTAATACATCACCTTGATCAGATATCCATATATCTCAGGTAGGTGACGTATCCTGCCTGACCTACACTGGTCTTGTTCTACTTGAGCAGGTTGCTCTTACACAACTACTTGTGTTTCCTGCTCTAATTCCTCCATAGGTGTATCGATACTTTGTGATTCTTGAATTTCTTCAAGTTCTACTTTCCTCCCACTGATTCCTTTGGAAATAAAATCCCTTTCTAGGAAAACTCAAGTTCGAGCGACAAAAACTTTGCTCTCAGAAGGATTGTAGAAATAATATCCTCTTGTTTCTTTAGGATACCCCACAAATAAGCATTTGTCAGATTTGGGCTCAAGCTTAGTTGAAATTTGTCGTTTCACATAAACTTCGCAACCCCAAATCTTCATGTAAGACATATGTGGTCTCTTACCACTCCATATCTCATATGGTGTCTTTTCAACCTTTTGGATGGAACACGGTTAAGTGTGTAAGCTGATGTCAATGGTGTATGTCCTCAAAAGGAGTTTGGAAGATTGGTGTGACTCATCATGGATCGGACCATGTCCAACAGGGTTCGATTTCTTCTCTCAGATACACCCTTCCATTGGGATGTGCCAGGAGGAGTAAGTTGGGATAGGATCCCACACTCTTTCAGATGGTCATCAAACTCTAGGATTAAATACTCACCACTTCGATCTGATCGAAGAGTTTTAATATTCTTACCTAGTTGGTTTTAACTCGTTAGGTTTCACCCTTTTGTATTAATGTTATTAATAGGCATTTCAAGATCAAGGACATATAGTCCATTGTTCATTTGTGCAGTAGTGTAGCACCTCAAATTTGCACCTATCATTGTACATACCATTTCATATTAGGTCATAGCATATCATGTTCCATTGCATAACATTTGCACTGTCCCCAGTTGCCTCAAGAGCAAGCAAGCAGAAATTAGGTCAAACTGATCAGGAGATCAGTCCACCAATCAAGCAAGGTTGTTTCTCAAGGAATCAAAGCCCTAGGGTTTACCCAACAAGTTCACATGACTAGAGGGTTCATTTGAAGTGTTCAAGTCAAGGTTGGAAGGCTCAGAGGTCAGCAGTCAATGCATAGCCAGGCAAAAACCCTAGAAAGTCAACAGTCAATCAAAGCAGTGGATGGTGGCCATTCTTGTGGAATTTGGGCACCATGATCAATCATCAAGAGTTCATATGTCTTGGGACATCATTCGAAGTCAAAATCTCAAGGAACTAGGGTTTGGAATTCATCAGAAGTGCACAGTCAAGTCCAAAACCCTAGAAAGTCAAAGTTGGTCAACTGTGGTTGATTCTTTGGATTTGATGGATGGAAATGGTTTGAGGGAGCTTATTCATGTCCTAATAGGCCTCATGTGTCATGGCAATCAACATCATGGAAGAATTTGAAGCAAATCAGAAAATTTTCCAGAAATAGAAAGTGGACCTGTAATTTCAACTGCCAAAAATGGAAACTTCTTGATCTTAAGCTTACATCATGATACAAGCTTCAAATGAATTTTTGCCCAACATGAAAGTTGAAGATCTTGTCTTCCCATTTTCAAAAAGTCCAAGAACTCTCAAATCCCATGTGTGGTTGTCAAGATATGATCAAATCATTTTCATCAATTTTTGAACTTCAACAAGCCATATCTCTCAAACCATAAGGCCAAATTTGGTGGGGTTTTTTCCTACAAACCACATTTTTCATCCTCTTTCCAAAATATAAATTTCATAACCTAAAACCTTACCATTCAAAATGGCATTTTTGGACCTTTTGCATTTAAATTCAAAGTTTGACCAAACTTTGACTTTTTGAATTAAGACTTTTTTCATCAATTGGCCAATTGGGAAAGGTTTAAAATCACATTTGAAACTTGCCTCAAGTCCTAATTCATGCACATTCCATCACCATACCATAATTTTGGATAAAAATGCAAACTTGGCAATTTTGCAAAATGGTTTCAATAAGTAGAATCAAGTACAGCAGTTCATGTACAAACCACAAACAGCAAATTGGAAAGTCTTTTTCCTGCTCATTTCAGGCCCATTCGACCAAGCCATCACACCCCTTCTTTCACTTGTTGCAAAATGGACAAATATGCAAATGGCTTCAAAAGAGTAAAACCAGTACAGCATTTCAGATGTACAACCAAAACAGCAGCTGTGAAGGTCTGCTTACAGCCTGGCCAAAGCCCACTCGAGCCAGCTTGCACCCTCCATGTTCCACATTCTTCCACTTAGCAAAAATGCAAATGAGTGCATTAACACTAAACCAATTTACAACATGGATTAAGGACCTAAAACAGATCACATATAAGCCTTCATTTTCTGAATCCAACCCTAGTTTTTGACAGCCACCGAACAGAAAAATACATATTCTCTTTCTTGCATTTTTGGCATTTGAACAATCTCTGCAAAACCCTTGAAGAAACTCGAGCAAGCCTTACATCCTTCATCATCCAGTCCATCTTGTGAAGCTTTTTGAACCACCATTTATCAACTGGAACCTTCCCTTCATGACCTGTTCTTCAAAGCACACAACAATGGCAGTTGGAGCTGCGAGGTTTTCCAAGCATTCTTGAACCTACCTTCTTCAAAGTATTCAACATTGCAAAGCATAAGGGTCATCTGTTCGAGCATAGCAACCTCAGAATACCACTGCTTCCTCCATTTCTTCACAACCAAGTAAAAATCTCGATCTCTTCATCCTCTATGCCATGATACGCTTTAGATAGAATACATGATGCTGATTCTAATGAATGTTAATTTGCTTGAAATGGTTGGTTATGCTGCGAGAAATAGGGATTTCATCTTTATGCTTGAATGTGTTTTTCCATCGATTTGCTGTTATGCTGTTGGTTTTCATGAAACTATGGTTGGAATGTGTATGCATGCTGTTAGATAAGCGCAATGGTGTAAGCATTTTTTGTTTATGAGTATGTTGAAAAATGCGATTTGCTGGAAGTGATGAATATGCCTGCTGCTGTTTTGCACCCCTTATACTTTCTTCCAGAAATCCAGTTCATATATGCAAGTGTGTTGATTGTTGTTACTGTTGGTAATTACATAAATCATTGCCTTTGCCATTTGTCTACCATGTTATTCGAATTTGGCATGTTGTTAATGAACCATGAATTTGAATGTTGCTGCTGCTGTTATGTTTGAATCATAATTCTGTCCAGAAAAATTCCTCATGCTTATGTGGTCTTGATATTAGCTAGGGTTGCATGTTGATTAATGTTGCTTCATGGCCATGATTTTTGGTTGATGTTGTTGTTCATGTGTTGGGTGATTTAAATGATGAACATGATGATGAATGAATTATGCTGCTGCTACAACCTTTCCTGCCCAGATTTTCATGTTTATGTTTGTTTATTGCTGATTGATATGGCCTGTACCAATACAATGTTGTTTGTGTGGTTTGGTCGAGTCATTTTGTTTTGATGATTGGTGACAACATGAATTTGCCCTGCTATTAAACCCTAAGGCTGCCCATGAAAATCCATATGTTTTGTGTTACATGCTGTTGATTGCTTGCTATGAGAACATTGCCAAATGCTCTGCTGTTGTAAATGCTGGTCGAGTTTTTGCTGCTGTTATTTGAACCAAACATCATGACCAGAAAATCCATGTGAAATATATTGAATGCTGTTGTTTGGTTGCTGTTTGAATGATGATGAATACCATGGCTGCTGTTTAAACCTTAGAATTTTCCAGGATTTTGCATGAATGTGTATGTGTTATAGCTGTCTAGATATGCTGAAAATGATGTATACCCTGCTGCTGTGTTTCAAACCTTAAAACCTACCAAGATTTCGCATGAACTGTTGGTTTTGGTTTGTTGTTTATGATGAGCTTGCATGAAGAGCCTTACTACTACCATGCTGTGTTGGTTGAATGAGGAACATTGATGTTCAATACCATGCTGTTGCTTGCTGTTGTTTATGATGATAACATGATGATGATGAGCAAATGCCCTGCTGTTCAAACCTGACCATTGCCCAGAAAAATCCTTTGATTTGTGCTTGTCATGTTTGGTTGTTGTTGGTTAATGTTACATGATGAACATGTGCTGCCATGCTGATTAAACCATGCTGTTGAAACCTTAACCATCCCCCAGATTCCTGTTGGCTGCTGTTGTTTGTTTTAATTGCATTGAACCATCACCACTTGCTTTGCTTTTGTTTTTGGTCGAATTTTGTTTAAAGCTGATGTTTACCCCTGCTGTTTTGCTGCCTTAAGCTGCCAAGAAAATCTCATGAACATGTTTATGCTGTTGTTGGTTGATGATGCATGAGTTTGTATGCTTGGTCGAATCATGTTGTTGGATGATGTTGTTTGAAAACAATTGCTGTTTGCTTGCATTGTTGGCCATACTGTTAGAAACCCTAAGGGTTTATGTGAAAACTCAGAGCTTGGAAGCTCATTGGCGCATTACACTGTTCCATTGGCTGAGAGCCAATAGGAACATTTCGTTCCCTCCCCCCAAAACGATGCAGTTTAGTTAAGTGAACCCAGAATTACTAGAATGCCACGGTTGACCTTGGTTTGACCCCATATGCCATGCTTATTTGCTCATGTTTCATCCAAATATCACTCAACTTCCATAATTCATTTTAAATTCATTTCAACTCCAAAAATTGTGAGATTTTTTGCATTAAACTCATGAATGTGTCCTCTATTTTATGGTGAATTTTAATTAATTTTTCAGTGTCTGGATTTTAAATGATAAATGATTTTTCAACATGTATGCCAAAATGATACATTGTGCCATTTCAATTGTGAAATACTCATGTTGCATCCAATGAGCTTGAAATTTTTTGTGGAGAAAATAGTCACATTGATCTTCACTTCCATATAAAGTTTGTGCATTTATTATTTGTGGATTGAGAGTTATGATTTTCTGAAGTTATGTGTTACATTTGGTGCTATACCATGATCATGTTTTTTCCCAATTTTTGTTCACATGCTTCCTCTTATCCAATTGACCCCAAATTTTGCATGAATCATCTATCACATGTCTAGTTTGTGTATTAATTTTCTTAGAATTAATCTTGCTGTTTTCCATTTGATTGTGAATTTTCTTCCATACTTGGTCATTTGTTGACTTTTTGTGCTATGCCTTGCCAAATCTTTTGTGAAATTCTCAAATCTTATTGTATGATCATGAAATTTCATATGTGATAACTAGACATCTCAAGCTTTGCATTGGTGTTAATCTCATTCATTTCTCTTCTGTTTTCAAATTGATATGATTTTTTGAAGTTGACCCATGCTTGTTGACTTTCACCATGCTTACTTGAATTTGATTTGACTTCATGATTTTACTTGACTGCCTTCCTCTCATCCAAATGCCATGAAATTTTACATGCTTACCATGTTAGATGTTAGGATTGAGTGTGATTTATTTCATAATTTTTGAAGATGTTTGGGTTGACTTTTGGAGGAAGTCTTGCTGTTGACTTGATTGTGATCTTTCTTGCCATGCTTTGCACTCTTTTGCATATGAAATGACCATGATGCATGATATAATTATGAATCCAATTGAGAATGCTTCTTGAATGTTTAAACTTGGTTTGGGTTGACTTTCCCTTGCTGCCTTGACTTTTTCTTTCATCTTTGACCCTAGGCTAGTCCTAGTGGTCTTCTAAGCTTATGTTGAGTTCATCTGTTTCAGGTTAAGCACCAATGCCTTGAGGATCATTCAAATGTGTTCTAGTTTGATTGTTTAATGTGCTAACCTTTGTTTTGTAGGTGACTCATATGCTTGAGTCTTTGTGCTTTGCACAATTGATCCCTCTGTGGTTGACTTTTGTTTATCCATTTGCTTTTGATTTTGACTGTTGAGCTGTTTGCTAATAAGTTTGACTTTTTCAGGTGCTTTAGTTGCTTAAGTTCTTTGAACTTGCTTGCTTGCTTTGCTTTTTAGCATTTGCTTTGAGGTATAAATACTTCTTCTTCATGTAGTCTGGAGACCCGGTCTGTTATTTGACCGGGCAAACTGTCTGAAGTCCTCCTTAAGAGGCAATGCCTGTGTGTGTTTAAAATTGTCCTAAGCAGGAAAAGTCCTTCAAGTAAGGCAATTGGTGGAAGGTAGGGATAAGCAATCTATCCCCCATTATTCAGTGTGTCCTCTCTTTGCTCCCATTACATGGTTGAAGCATTGAGATAAAAACCCAAGATCTAATCGAGTCAATAATGTGGAGAGAGTTCCTACTTTCTGAACTCCCACACTTTCTTTCATGCTCTCCCTGATCAGGGATAGAAGCAATGAGGCACACCCCTCATCTCCTATACATCTGCTTCACCTTAGCCTCTCAATGGCAAGGTTAAGAGCGACCTTCACCCATTACAGTGGACTTTTATAGTCAAACCCTCTTGTGTGAGCCCCCTTGTTTGGCTATAGAGTGTGTTGTTTGATTCTCATTGACTGTTTGGTTGCTTCATATGCACTTGCTTGCCTGTATGTTATGCATTTGTCATCATCAATTACCATTAATGCATGAGCATCTCTTTTGTCTGTTTGACATCATTATTGTTGTTTACCCATTGAGGACAATTGTAAGTCCCACGAGTTGGCATTTGTTCCTATGATATGGAAGCGAGTATAAGACCATCACATTGGCCACTCATCTTATCTTTGCTTGTTGTATTGTTTGTATGTGAGGGCACAATTGTAAGTCCCACAAGTTGGCAGTTGTTTTCCTAGGATCATACTGTGTGTTAGAGTAAGTCCCACAAGTTGGCATCTGACATCCCTGTTTTGCTTTCTTTGTTTGTGAGAGGATGCAATTGTAAGTCCCACGAGTTGGCGTTTGCTTTCCTATGATCATGTGTGGAATTAACATAAGTCCAGCCAGATTGGCAGTTTAATTTCCATGTTCCTTTTCTTGTTTTCTTTTTGAGGAGATTAGTGTAAGACCATTGAGTGGCCTCTGATATCCAGTTCTGTTTTAGGAGATTGGTGTAAACCCAGCCATTGGTATCCGATATCCGCCTTTGTTTGTAAGATTGGAGTAAGACCATTGAGTGGCATCCGGTATCATTTGTTTGTTTATTCTATCATTACTTACTTTCCATTCCAAAGGACACCCTTGAATCATCCTCTATATGATCTCAAGAAGTGAACCTCCTGAGAAGCTTTACTTTCCATCCTCACTCATTCATCCTCATTGTGTCCTAGAACCTTTTCACACTTTGATCTTAAACTTGACATAGACATTGTGCAAACTTCTTCATGTTTTCAAACTAAAAACCTGGACTCAAGTCCTTGACTCTTTTTGCAAACTCCATTTCATAATACTTCTTTTTGAATTAATCTTAATCATACTTTGACTTCACTTTCATAATCACAATCAATTAACTTCACTCATTCACTTGTTTTGGCCATGTCCATTAATCTTTTCATGCATTAGCCGTAGGTTTCAATTATCATTGTGGTTGATGTAAACCTCACCTTATCTTTAGTGAGTCGACAGTAAGACTTCCGTACTGAAAATAGGGTTAACCCCTCTCGTACGTCGAAGCTATCCTCGCATGGTGGATGTTGGTTTTGGTCGAGTGTTCTCCCATTGATAATGAAAAGCCTCAGTGCTATTGTTTAAAATTGAATCCAACTCACTTTTGGAAATCTTTTAGCCGAACTACGGTGTTTTGATCCTTACCTTTGATGGGAGGTACGTAGGCAGCGGGTTCATCCGCTCAAACCCAATAAAACTTGTACATTCTTTCTTCATCATCTCACTCATGTTTGCACAATGCATATGTCGTAACAAATAACAATTTAGCATAACAAATGTGAAAAGGGCTCCCTAGGAGTACCTAGGAGGTAGTGGGTGCCTAACACCTTCCCATTGCGTAACTTACCCCTTACCCGGAATCTCTGATCTTTTATTAGTTTTCTACGTGTAAAACTTCTTAGGCTTTTGTTCGCTTTTTAGCCAGTCCTTTGGATAAATAAAAGTGCGGTGGCGACTCGAAACTTCATTGTGTGCTTTGCTTATGGTTTAATTGATAAATCATATGGCGACGAATACACCGTCACAGAAAAGTGGCGACTCTGCTGGGGATATCCAGTTTCCTTGGCGGTAGTGCCTACTTTTCACCTTTGTTGTGATATATTGTTATTTGTTATTCGACTTATTCTTGTACAATTTGGGGATCACTGTATTGATTGTAATGTGTGAATTGCTTGATATACATTGCTGTTTGCTTTGGTGGTCTGTGAGATGAGTTCTATACCCGAACTCGAGTGCACTCTAGGATAGGAGAATGGCATAGTCTTGTCGACTGGTGTGGAGTAGTCCTTAGCCAGTTGACTTGCGAGTCCATTCACTTGGTGGAGGTCATGTTGAACTAATAATGTCACACAAGTTATTTGTGGTTAGGCATTATTCTTTCAATCATGTTCCGCAGAAGCCAAGGACCTTAGTCTACCAAACCCATCTTGGCCTATTTTTAGGACCGTAGTGCGGAGGTCGTTCAGATGTCAGTTCTGATGCGATTGTCACGCGATACTACACTCATAAGAGTTTCTCTTGAGAATATTCTTGGAATACGAGTATTCGTTCCTCCGATAATATTCGAAAGATGGAACGATGATTATGGGAACCTCTGATAGAACATGTCTGGCAGGTTTAAACCCTAGTACACTCCTTTTGGGTGGTTCTTAACCGAGACCCCATGCTCGTGACTCTCAACAAACCCTTGATTCGTGGTTGAGTCGTTCAAACATCGTTAATATCAATGGATCCCGGATCGGGTGCAAAACCTAAAATCCACCAAAGCGGCTGGTTGATATTAGGGATGTTTGAACCGGTTCATGTACCGCTAATATCAATGGAACTTGGGTGTCGATAAGGTGAAAACCTAAATCCACCAAAATGGATGATTGATATTAGGGATACACAGAGCTTTCCCACGACCTTTGCTTGGTGTGACTTGCTTGATTCTTGAGTGTGATTGTTGCATTCATACATTCATGCACTCATCCGCATACATGTCATCATCAGAAAAAGAAAATGTTCAAGGAACTTAAAGGGTTTATTTGCAAATTTTTCAGACAATGGAAAGACCAAAAAGGCATACAAAGAAGTACAGCTTTAAGCAGCCCGACGTAAAAGAGTTAAGGAATCTGACATCATATGTATTAGATCCCTTGGGTTTCAAAGCTCGCTATGGGAAGCTTCTGCCTCTGCTCACCACTCAGGTTGACGAAGGGTTGATGAGTACTCTCGCTCAGTTCTATGATCCGCTCTATCATTGCTTCTTATTTCCGGACTTCCAGTTATTGCCGACTTTGGAAGAATACTCTCACCTTATTGGGATTCCGATTCTGGATCAAGTGCCGTTCAGTGGCCTAGAGAGTATTCCATCTGCTCGAGAGATTTCCAGTCTGTTGCACATAGATGAAGATCTGATTAGAGCTAATCTGACTACCAAAGGCGGAATTCAGGGTTTTCCTTCCGAGTTCCTCATTGCCCAAGCTACCTTTTATGGGGAGGCCATGAGTGAGGATGCCTTTGAGGCTCTATTTGTGTTGCTCATTTATGGATTGGTGCTATTCCCCAACTTCGACAAGTTCGTGGACATGAACGCTATTAGGATCTTTTCTGTCCTTAATCCAGTTCCGACCTTGTTGGGTGATGCTTATTTCTCCATGCACTTGAGGAATATGAAGAATGGAGGAGTTATTGTCTGCTGTTTACCCCTGCTGTACAAGTGGTTTATTTCGCACTTGCCGCAGACAGTCGCTTTCAAGGAGAACAAGGGATGTCTACGGTGGTCTCAGAGACTCATGTCTCTCACCAATGATGATATCACCTGGTATGATCGCGTGTATGATACCGTCCGGATCATCGACTATTGTGGGGAATTCCCTAATGTGCCTCTTCTTGGTACATGTGGTGGGATTACCTACAATCCTATTCTTGCACGACGTCAGCTTGGGTTCCCCCTGAAAGATAAACCTAATAACATTCTGTTAGAAGGCGCGTTTTTTCAGGAGGGTAAAGATCCCCAAGGCTTGAAAGCCAGATTTGTCCGTGCATGGCGCAGTATCCGTAAGAAGAGTAGGAATGAGTTGGGTCCGAAGAACTGCATTGCTTTGGAGCCCTATACTTCTTGGGTCAGACAGAGAGCTGGCGCCTACCTGATGCCGTACGATCATCCAGGACCTACACCGTTGGATGTGGCTGGGCCTTCAACCCTCCCTACCCAACGCGTAGAGGAGTTGAGAGAGGAGGACCTTTCGCGTGCCTGGATCCGTGAGAGGGAGGAATTGCTGCAGCAACTCAAGGAGAAGGATGCTATGATTGAGTTTCTCGAGCACCGAGTGATCGACGATCCGAACGACACTTGGACTTCTCTGCTTCCTCAGTCATCCAAATTCTGGAAGAGGAAGTATGATCGACTTGCCAAAGAGAAAGCTGACATGGAGGCTGCCTATGAGAGGGAGATCAAGAAGTTGTGCACTTCCCGTCTTCCAGCATCCCGAGCTTCTAGGGATCCATAGGATGTTATTTACCTTTTCTCTTTGTAATGAATCAAAAAAGCTGTATTTCTTTGTCTCAATATATTGAATGAAACATTTCCATGAGCAATTAAAATGTTAAATATTCAAATATTGCTAATAATACCCTAAGGGTTCCTTGAAAACAAAGCATTTGCACAAGCATTGCATGCATCATACTCATCTCATTTGCATACCAGGTGTTCTCAGGCCATCTTCTTACCTTGATTCCTGTGTCCAGACAGGATAGCTGACCAAAGGCCGCACCGCTACTCAACAAGGCTCAACCATCAACGCAACATGGATCAGGTTCAAGCCGAGTTGGCAGAAATGAGGGCAAGCATGGCCCAGTTCATTCATATGATGCAAGGGGTCGCGCAAGGCCAAGAAGAGCTCCGGGCAATGGTCCAGAGGCAAGAAGCTACATTGCCACCGCCCAACCAGCCTCTGCAAGAAGGAAACCCAGTTCCTGAGGTCCCTGCCGCTGCCATTCCCGTCAACGACTATGCTGTAGGTGAAGAATTGAGGGGTATCCGGGTCAACGGTCAACCGATTGCTCCAGATGCTGTTAGTCCCAGAGTCATCCATGCTCCGGTCCGTAACAGAATTCCAATTGTTGACAGACAAGAGGATTTGTTTACTATGCTCAGTGAAGACGACAACATGTTGGGTAGAAATGATGCGAGAGACCGCAAAGTGGAGGCCCTTGCTGAGAAAATCAGGGCAATGGAATGTCAAAACTCCCTCGGTTTTGACGTTACGAACATGGGATTGGTTGAAGGACTTAGAATCCCGCACAAATTCAAGGCGCCGTCATTTGATAAATACAACGGTACCTCCTGCCCTCGCACCCATGTGCAGGCATACTATAGAAAAATATCCGCATACACTGACGATGAGAAGATGTGGATGTATTTCTTCCAGGATAGTCTATCTGGGGCATCCTTGGACTGGTATATGGAATTGAAGCGGGATTCAATTCGGTGCTGGAGAGACCTGGGAGAGGCGTTCCTCAGGCAGTATAAGCACAATATGGACATGGCTCCAACCAGAACTCAGTTGCAAAGCTTATGTCAGAAGAACAATGAAAGTTTCAAAGAGTACGCCCAGAGATGGCGCGAACTAGCTGCGAGAGTTCAACCCCCTATGCTGGAAAGGGAGTTGACTGACATGTTCATCAGTACTCTGCAAGGTGTTTACATGGACCGGATGGGAAGCTGCCCATTCGGAAGTTTTTCTGACGTCGTAATCTGCGGCGAAAGAACTGAGAGCCTGATCAAGGCTGGGAGGATCCATGATGCTGGTTCCTCATCTTCTTCAAAGAAACCCTTCTCTGGGGCACCTCGCCGTAGAGAAGGAGAGACCAATGCTGTACAGCACAGAGGGGGTGCGTACAGAGCTAACAACAACAGGGACCAGTATCGTCCAATCGCCGCAGTGACCATTCCTGCACCTCAACCGCGTCCACAACAACAAAGAGTTCAGCAACAACAACCGCAACGACCTCAACAACAGCAACAACAACAACAACAACGTCCTTTCCAGCCTCAGCAGAGACAGAGGTTGAATCCTGATAGAAGATTTGATCCTTTGCCCATGTCATACGCCGAGCTACTACCCGAGCTACTCCGGTTAGGGTTTGTAGAGTTGCGTACGATGGCAACTCCTACCGTGCTGCCACCCGGCTATGATGCCAATGTAAGATGTGACTTTCACTCTGGGGCACCAGGCCACCATACTGAAAGATGCCGGGCGTTTCAGCACAAGGTTCAGGACTTGATTGATTCCAAGGCAATCAACTTCTCTCCGGTTCCGAATGTGGTAAACAATCCTATGCCACAACATGGAGGGCATAGGGTTAATAACATTGAAGATGGAGAAGCTGAAGATCTGGTTGTGAATGTTGAAGATGTCCAGACTTCCTTACTGATTGTCAAGGGCCGATTGTTGAAGGGGGGTGTTGACCCGGGCTGTAATGAAGACTGTGTGGGCTGTTCAGAGGCTGTCAACGGTTGTGACCAGTTGAAGACTGGTATTCAGAGGTTAATGGACGAAGGTTGTTTGCAGTTCGGCCGGGCTACCAGAGATAATGGGGCAGTGTCTACTGTCACCATTTTTTATAAACCGGCTGAAGGAAGAGGGCGTGGGGCCGTTAGTGTACCCACCACCAGCAATACTCCGGTTACCATTCCTACCCCGGTAACCATCAGAGCACCTACTACTATTGTGGCGTCCGGCAGAGGACAAGTTGGAAATAGTAGAGTTGTTCCGTGGAGTTATGACAATGCCTATCGCCGAGATAGGAGGGCTGGTAACCAAACGAGGCCAGTTAACCAAGCACCGGTTACGATCAGTGCTCCTGTAAGGATCCCTGCTGTTACAAGTCCTGTGGTGGACAATGTTGGAGGACAGGGAGGCTTCACAAGGAGTGGACGACTGTTTGCTCCTCAGCCTTTGAGAGATACTGCTGCTGAGTCATCTGCAAGGGCTAAAGGTAAACAAACAATGGTTGACGAAGAACCGGCTCAGAAGGAGACTGAGGGTTCTTTCCAGAGAGATGTTGAGGAGTTCATGAAAATCATAAAGAAGAGTGACTACAAGATAGTAGATCAGCTCAACCAGACTCCGTCGAAGATCTCGATACTCTCTTTGCTGATGTGTTCTGAGGCACATCGGGACGCCTTGCTGAAAATGTTGAATATGGCATATGTCCCGCAAGAGATATCGGTCAACCAGCTGGAAGGTGTACTAGCAAATGTGAGTACCAGGCATGGTGTAGGTTTCACTGACCTAGACTTGACGCCTGAGGGCCGTAGTCACAACAAAGCCTTGCACATCACTATGGAGTGCAAAGGTGCTGTACTATCTCACGTGCTAGTGGACACCGGGTCGTCCCTGAATGTCCTTCCGAAGCAAATATTAAAGAAAATCGATGTTGAGGGAGTCGTGCTCACTCCCAGTGACCTGATCGTGCGTGCATTCGACGGATCCAAACGGTCTGTGTTTGGTGAAGTCACTTTGCCAGTGAAGATAGGGCCAGAAGTCTTCGACATCGTGTTCTATGTGATGGACATTCAGCCTGCTTATAGTTGTTTGTTGGGGCGTCCTTGGATACACGCGGCTGGAGCAGTCTCGTCGACTCTCCATCAGAAACTCAAGTATGTCTGGAACGGCCAGATCGTAACCATCTGTGGTGAAGAGGAGATTCTGGTGAGTCATCTCTCCTCATTCAAATATGTTGAGGTGGATGGCGAGATCCACGAAACCCTGTGCCAGGCATTCGAGACTGTGGCGTTGGAAGGGGTTGCTTGTGCTGAGCAGAGGAAGCCGGGTGCTTCAATTTCGTCATACAGGCAAGCAAAAGAAGTGGTGGACTCCGGTAAAGCAGAGGGCTGGGGCAAGATGGTTGACTTGCCGGTAAAGGAAGACAAATTCGGCATTGGGTACGAGCCTCTCGCAGCAGAGCAGAGCGTACAAGCAGGACCGAGCACCTTCACCAGCGCTGGGCTGATGAACCATGGAGACGTCTTTGCTACTGATGGTGAAGACGGTGATCGTGATTTGGATGTCTGGGTCCGCCCTTGCGCACCAGGCGAGGTTATCAACAACTGGACAGCAGAAGATGTGGTCCAAGTTACTCTACTGACAGAGTAATTTTCTTTTGTTTTTTCATTTTGCATGAAAACCCTACGTTCCGCCCAGGGCGTAGTGGTTCATTGTAGGGCCACATCATGTTCGCAATGTTTATAAATAAAGGACGTTTTTCAATCAAATTTTGAGATCTTTGTCTTTCTATTTTCTGTTTTTCCACTTTTTCAAAACAATAAAAATGGCAATGTTTTTTGTTTTTGTGACTTTATTGAAACCTTTTTCTAAAAAACAAAATATTAAACATGCAGAAATGATCTTTTGGCATCCACTGCGAACGACTCTGTTATGGCTCAGTATGATTTCAACAATCCCATCTACCAAGCTGAAGAGGAGAGTGAGGAAGACAGTTAACTCCCTGCAGAATTGGTCAGATTACTGAAGCAAGAGGAAAGGGTCATCCAACCTCATCAGGAGGATTTGGAAATTGTCAATCTGGGTACTGAGGACACCAGAAGAGAGATCAGAATTGGGGCCGCTTTAGAAGACTCTGTCAAGAGGAGGTTAATCGAGATGCTGAGAGAATATGTGGAAATATTCGCCTGGTCATACCAAGATATGCCGGGTCTGGATACAGACATTGTGATGCATCGGTTACCTCTCAGGGAAGAGTGCCCGTCGGTTAAGCAGAAGCTTCGCAGAACTAGTCCTGATATGGCTGTCAAAATCAAGGAAGAGGTTCAGAAGCAGTGGGACGCAGGTTTCCTAGCTGTCACCAGTTACCCGCCATGGGTTGCCAACATTGTTCCCGTGCCGAAGAAGGATGGCAAAGTTAGGATGTGTGTCGACTACCGAGATCTGAATAGGGCGAGTCCGAAAGATGATTTCCCATTACCTCACATCGATGTATTGGTGGATAATACGGCTCAATCCTCGGTATTCTCTTTCATGGACGGTTTCTCAGGCTACAATCAAATCAAGATGGCGCCGGAGGACATGGAAAAGACGACATTCATTACACCTTGGGGCACGTTCTGCTACAAAGTGATGCCATTCGGGCTGAAGAATGCTGGTGCTACCTATCATAGGGTAATGACGACTCTCTTTCATGACATGATGCACAACGAAATCGAAGTGTACGTGGATGATATGATTGCGAAGTCGCAGACGGAAGAGGAGCACCTGGTTAATCTGCAGAAGTTATTTGACAGACTGGTCAAGTTCAAGCTGAGGCTGAATCCGAACAAGTGCACGTTTGGAGTAAGATCCGGGAAGCTCTTAGGCTTCATTGTCAGTGAGAAAGGGATTGAGGTAGATCCAGCGAAGGTCAAAGCCATTCAAGAGATGCCTGAACCGAAGACGGAAAAGCAAGTCCGTGGGTTTTTAGGGAGATTGAACTACATTGCAAGGTTCATATCTCATCTAACTGCTACATGTGAACCAATTTTCAAACTGCTCAGAAAAAATCAGGCGATCAAATGGAATGATGACTGTCAGGAAGCGTTCGACAAAATCAAAGAATACTTGCAAAACCCTCCAATCCTGATACCTCCAGTTCCAGGGAGACCACTGATCATGTACCTTTCAGTCACCGAGACTTCGATGGGGTGTGTATTGGGTCAGCATGACGAGTCTGGTCGAAAAGAGCATGCCATATACTACCTGAGCAAAAAGTTTACCGACTGTGAAACAAGATATTCACTGCTCGAGAAAACTTGCTGTGCTTTGGCCTGGGCTGCTCGCCGACTAAGGCAGTATATGTTGAACCATACTACTCTGTTGATTTCTAGGATGGATCCAGTCAAATACATCTTTGAGAAGCCAGCTCTCACCGGACGTGTTGCCCGTTGGCAGATGATCTTAACAGAGTATGACATTCAGTACACGTCTCAGAAAGCCATCAAAGGTAGTATTCTGTCAGACTATCTCGCCGAGCAACCGATCGACGACTATCAGCCTATGATGTTTGAATTCCCTGATGAAGACATCTTGTATCTGAAGACGAAAGACTGTGAAGAGCCGCTTGTCGAGGAAGGACCGGATCCTGATGACAAGTGGACACTGATGTTTGATGGGGCTGTGAATATGAACGGTAACGGTGTTGGGGCAGTGTTGATCAATCCCAAAGGTGCTCATATACCTTTCTCTGCCAGATTGACATTCGACGTCACCAACAATGAAGCTGAGTACGAGGCTTGTATAATGGGGATAGAAGAAGCCATTGATCTGAGGATCAAAACACTCGACATATTTGGAGATTCGGCTCTAGTGATCAATCAGGTCAATGGAGATTGGAATACGAACCAGCCGCATTTGATTCCGTATAGAGATTACACCAGAAGAATACTGACGTTCTTCAAGAAGGTGAAGTTGTATCACGTCCCCCGAGACGAAAATCAGATGGCTGATGCCTTGGCTACTTTATCCTCCATGATAAAGGTCCTTTGGTGGAATCATGTGCCACATGTTGCTGTGAATCGACTTGAGAGGCCTGCATATGTGTTTACAGCCGAGTCTGTTAATGCTATTGATGATAAACCATGGTATTATGACATCAAGAACTTCCTCAAGACTCAAGAGTATCCTGAGGGTGCGTCGAGAAATGATAAGAAGACCCTGAGAAGGCTTGCTGGAAGCTTTTATCTGAATCAGGATGATGTGCTATACAAGAGAAACTTTGACATGGTTCTGCTCAGATGCGTGGATAGACACGAAGCAGACATGTTAATGCAAGAAGTGCACGAGGGTTCGTTTGGTACCCACGCTGGTGGTCATGCAATGTCGAAGAAATTGCTGAGAGCCGGATATTATTGGATGACTATGGAATCCGATTGCTTCAAATACGCTCGGAAATGCCATAAATGTCAAATCTATGCTGATAAAGTGCATGTACCACCAAGCCCATTGAATGTCATGAACTCGCCTTGGCCGTTCGCCATGTGGGGCATTGACATGATTGGGAGGATTGAACCAACTGCTTCGAATGGACATCGCTTCATCTTGGTTGCGATCGACTACTTCACCAAATGGGTGGAAGCAGCTTCCTATGCCAACGTCACCAAACAAGTGGTTGCCCGGTTCATTAAGAAGGAAATCATCTGTCGTTATGGGGTTCCCGAGAGAATCATTACTGACAATGGTTCGAATCTCAACAACAAAATGATGAAAGACTTATGCAGAGATTTCAAGATTGAACATCACAATTCTTCTCCTTACAGACCAAAGATGAATGGTGCTGTAGAGGCAGCAAACAAGAACATCAAGAAGAGTGTGCAGAAGATGGTCGTTACGTACAAAGATTGGCATGAGATGTTGCCTTTCGCTTTGCATGGATACCGTACCTCTGTACGTACGTCGACCGGGGCAACCCCCTACTCCCTTGTGTATGGTATGGAAGCAGTCCTACCAGTTGAAGTGGAGATCCCTTCTCTGAGGGTATTATTGGATGTCAAGCTGGACGAAGCCGAGTGGATTCGTACAAGGTTTAATGAGTTAAGCCTTATCGAAGAGAGACGGTTAACAGCTGTTTGCCATGGGCAGTTGTATCAGAGAAGGATGAAGCGAGCCTTTGATCAGAAAGTGCGTCCTCGGACATTTCAAACTGGCGATCTGGTTTTGAAGAGGATCCTTCCTCCCGGTACAGATAACAGGGGCAAGTGGACTCCTAATTATGAAGGTCCGTATGTTGTGAAGAAGGTCTTCTCCGGTGGAGCCTTGATGCTTACAACAATGGATGGTGAAGATTTTCCTTCCCCTGTCAACTCAGATGTAGTCAAAAAATACTTCGCATAAATTGACCCGCTGGACAAAAAGAACAGAATAGTCCAGGCAAAAATGGGCATCCCGGCGAACCAAAAAACAGAAAGAAAGGTTCGGGCAAAAATTAGGGATAAAAATAAAAAATCGTGCACCCGGTAAGTCGAAAACCCGCAAGGGCGGCTTAGGCAAAAATGGGTATCCCGGTGGATTGAAAACCCGAAAGGGCGATCCAGCCAAAAGAGGGATTAAAGCGAAGACTACAGTCTGAGTTATCTGTACTTCGTCATGCTTCGTCAGCTGCCATCTCGAAAGATGTGATCGGTCCAATCAGTCTTCTCAGAAAGCAAGGAATTGGGAGGAAACTGATGATCTATGAGTTATAACAGAGTTGGGAAATAGTGGATGCCGTGTTCACATTGCCATTAGGATAGTTTATTTTCCTTTTGTGCGCAATTACCTCTTTCTAGGAATTGCTTCCCAATGTATTTGCCTCTTCAGGCACATTTTCAATCAATAAAAGTCGTTATTCAGATAAATTGCTCTTTTGTTTTTACTTTTACTGTTTTGTTTGCAAAAACGTCTGAATTTTTGATAAACATTGCATATAAAAACATGAAGGCTAAACAATGACGTGCAGAAAGATTAAAACATTTGAAAATCATTTTGAATGTTGAGGACACTTGAGCGTATCTTGTCCGTATACCCCCTGGGACATCTGTTGTTCCGATTTGCAGATCGTCACCTGTGAATATTTTCCCCAGTAGGTCGTCACCTGTGAGCATTCACCAGCAGTGCTTTTCCCCAGACAAGGTTATTCTCCTAGCTATGGTTTGTTTAAGCCTTCCCCAGCAAAGCAGTTATCTCACCAGCAGAGTTCATCCCCACCAGTGGATTGGACAGGTTTTTATAGCAGGTCAACATCTGCATCCCCAGCTGAGTTATTTCACTTGTGAATTTTGTGGGTCGTCCCCGGCAGAGTAACAGATATTCCCCGAAGCAGAGTTCATCGTATTTGAGGATAGTCTGAGCCTTATCCCCAGAGAGTTTTCTTGGTGTATCTTCCCCAGCAGAACAGTGATTTCCTCAGCAGAGCGGTTATTTCCCCAAGCGGAAGTTTTTGGGGATTCATTGGACTATCTCCAGCAGATTACCTTTATTTCCCCTAGCAGAGTTGCTTTCTTTCTCCCCAGCGAGTTGCCTTGTCTTCCTCTAGTGAAGTTGTATTATTGGTTCCCCAGCAGTCGTGTTGTTTCCCCCAGCGGATTTATCCTGAAGATTCCTCAGCACAGTCGTCCTGTGTACTTTCCCCGCAGAGTTCTCATCATATTGCATTGCATATAGTAATCATTGCATCCTCAAAACTGCGTAGCATTTCCATTCCATATGGAGCATTACGCCATAGAAGAATTCAAACATATGCATTCATGTGTTCGAAACCGCATCAGACCACATCCCCGGCAGAGGCGGATCATTTTTGTTCGACATCAGCACCAAGTCTGCTACAGTTGCTTCGACAGCATTCAGAATTGATTATCCCCGCAGAGGTTTATTTCCTCACCCGATGGTGACAGAGGTTTATTTCCTCACCCGATGGTGACAGAAGTTTGTTTCTCCCCAGTGAGACTCCCAGCAAGTGATCAGCCTTGCCTTGACATATCTCAGTTTTGATCTTGTGATACCGGTAAGTGTCATGTTAACACCCGCGTGTGTCTTCTTTGTTTTGGTGTCGGTAAACACCATTGCTTCGATGTCGGTAAACATCGAGTTCCACCCAGTCATCGGTAAATGTCTGGTCATTTCTTTTGATGTCGGTAAACATCATCTTTCGATGTCGGTAAACATCGAGTCTCACCCAGTCATCGGTAAATGTCTGGTCATTTTTGGTGTCGGTAAACGCCATTGTTTCGGTGTCGGTAAACATCGAGTCTTTCCTTCAGTCATCGGTAAATGTCTGATAATCCCCAACAGAAATCCCCAGTAGAGTCATCTGTAAATGTCCTATCTGGTTTTCAGTTGCGAATATTTGTTTGTCTCTCACCAGTAAATGTCTCACCCAGTCATCGGTAAATGTCTGGTCATTCTTTTTGATGTCGGTAAACATCATCTTTCGATGTCGGTAAACATCGTGTCTCACCCCAGTCATCGGTAAATGTCTGGTCATTTCTTTGTTCTCTTGTTAATAAAATCAGAATCCCCAGAAGTCGTCGGTAAACGGTTTGTCTGGTATCACCACAAAGATTTTGTTCCTCCCCAAGCGGAGATGCCATCGGTAAATGGCCCGGTTTTCTTCGATATCGGTAAATATCGAATTCCCAGTTGCAGCAGCCATCGGTAAATGGCCTTGATATCGGTAAATATCAAGTTTGCTTTGAAGCCACCATCGGTAAATGGTCTCGCTTCCTTCCAACATCATTTGTTTCCCAGCAACCATCGGTAAATGGTTTTGCTGAAGTTGATATCGGTAAATATCAAGTTTTAACCATCGGTAAATGGTTTTATTTTTCAGAAGATTGTTTTCCCCCAGCCGCCATCGGTAAATGGTCGTGCTGAAGTTGATATCGGTAAATATCAAGGTTCCAGTTCTTTAACCATCGGTAAATGTTTTTTCTTTTCTGAAGCTGTCATGCAGTTTGTCATCGGTAAATGACGTGGTTTCTTTGTATTATATCCGGTCGGTGCAAATTTCTACGGTTCTTTTGTATTCAATCCCTGTTTACCCTGAAAGTCTGACAGCCGTTGCTATCATCCGTTCGGGTTCCCAGCTGATTGAATAGGGGCAGCTGTAGCACCTCAAATTTGCACCTATCATTGTACATACCATTTCATATTAGGTCATAGCATATCATGTTCCATTGCATAACATTTGCACTGTCCCCAGTTGCCTCAAGAGCAAGCAAGCAGAAATTAGGTCAAACTGATCAGGAGATCAGTCCACCAATCAAGCAAGGTTGTTTCTCAAGGAATCAAAGCCCTAGGGTTTACCCAACAAGTTCACATGACTAGAGGGTTCATTTGAAGTGTTCAAGTCAAGGTTGGAAGGCTCAGAGGTCAGCAGTCAATGCATAGCCAGGCAAAAACCCTAGAAAGTCAACAGTCAATCAAAGCAGTGGATGGTGGCCATTCTTGTGGAATTTGGGCACCATGATCAATCATCAAGAGTTCATATGTCTTGGGACATCATTCGAAGTCAAAATCTCAAGGAACTAGGGTTTGGAATTCATCAGAAGTGCACAGTCAAGTCCAAAACCCTAGAAAGTCAAAGTTGGTCAACTGTGGTTGATTCTTTGGATTTGATGGATGGAAATGGTTTGAGGGAGCTTATTCATGTCCTAATAGGCCTCATGTGTCATGGCAATCAACATCATGGAAGAATTTGAAGCAAATCAGAAAATTTTCCAGAAATAGAAAGTGGACCTGTAATTTCAACTGCCAAAAATGGAAACTTCTTGATCTTAAGCTTACATCATGATACAAGCTTCAAATGAATTTTTGCCCAACATGAAAGTTGAAGATCTTGTCTTCCCATTTTCAAAAAGTCCAAGAACTCTCAAATCCCATGTGTGGTTGTCAAGATATGATCAAATCATTTTCATCAATTTTTGAACTTCAACAAGCCATATCTCTCAAACCATAAGGCCAAATTTGGTGGGGTTTTTTCCTACAAACCACATTTTTCATCCTCTTTCCAAAAATATAAATTTCATAACCTAAAACCTTACCATTCAAAATGGCATTTTTGGACCTTTTGCATTTAAATTCAAAGTTTGACCAAACTTTGACTTTTTGAATTAAGACTTTTTTCATCAATTGGCCAATTGGGAAAGGTTTAAAATCACATTTGAAACTTGCCTCAAGTCCTAATTCATGCACATTCCATCACCATACCACAATTTTGGATAAAAATGCAAACTTGGCAATTTTGCAAAATGGTTTCAATAAGTAGAATCAAGTACAGCAGTTCATGTACAAACCACAAACAGCAAATTGGAAAGTCTTTTTCCTGCTCATTTCAGGCCCATTCGACCAAGCCATCACACCCCTTCTTTCACTTGTTGCAAAATGGACAAATATGCAAATGGCTTCAAAAGAGTAAAACCAGTACAGCATTTCAGATGTACAACCAAAACAGCAGCTGTGAAGGTCTGCTTACAGCCTGGCCAAAGCCCACTCGAGCCAGCTTGCACCCTCCATGTTCCACATTCTTCCACTTAGCAAAAATGCAAATGAGTGCATTAACACTAAACCAATTTACAACATGGATTAAGGACCTAAAACAGATCACATATAAGCCTTCATTTTCTGAATCCAACCCTAGTTTTTGACAGCCACCGAACAGAAAAATACATATTCTCTTTCTTGCATTTTTGGCATTTGAACAATCTCTGCAAAACCCTTGAAGAAACTCGAGCAAGCCTTACATCCTTCATCATCCAGTCCATCTTGTGAAGCTTTTTGAACCACCATTTATCAACTGGAACCTTCCCTTCATGACCTGTTCTTCAAAGCACACAACAATGGCAGTTGGAGCTGCGAGGTTTTCCAAGCATTCTTGAACCTACCTTCTTCAAAGTATTCAACATTGCAAAGCATAAGGGTCATCTGTTCGAGCATAGCAACCTCAGAATACCACTGCTTCCTCCATTTCTTCACAACCAAGTAAAAATCTCGATCTCTTCATCCTCTATGCCATGATACGCTTTAGATAGAATACATGATGCTGATTCTAATGAATGTTAATTTGCTTGAAATGGTTGGTTATGCTGCGAGAAATAGGGATTTCATCTTTATGCTTGAATGTGTTTTTCCATCGATTTGCTGTTATGCTGTTGGTTTTCATGAAACTATGGTTGGAATGTGTATGCATGCTGTTAGATAAGCGCAATGGTGTAAGCATTTTTTGTTTATGAGTATGTTGAAAAATGCGATTTGCTGGAAGTGATGAATATGCCTGCTGCTGTTTTGCACCCCTTATACTTTCTTCCAGAAATCCAGTTCATATATGCAAGTGTGTTGATTGTTGTTACTGTTGGTAATTACATAAATCATTGCCTTTGCCATTTGTCTACCATGTTATTCGAATTTGGCATGTTGTTAATGAACCATGAATTTGAATGTTGCTGCTGCTGTTATGTTTGAATCATAATTCTGTCCAGAAAAATTCCTCATGCTTATGTGGTCTTGATATTAGCTAGGGTTGCATGTTGATTAATGTTGCTTCATGGCCATGATTTTTGGTTGATTTTGTTGTTCATGTGTTGGGTGATTTAAATGATGAACATGATGATGAATGAATTATGCTGCTGCTACAACCTTTCCTGCCCAGATTTTCATGTTTATGTTTGTTTATTGCTGATTGATATGGCCTGTACCAATACAATGTTGTTTGTGTGGTTTGGTCGAGTCATTTTGTTTTGATGATTGGTGACAACATGAATTTGCCCTGCTATTAAACCCTAAGGCTGCCCATGAAAATCCATATGTTTTGTGTTACATGCTGTTGATTGCTTGCTATGAGAACATTGCCAAATGCTCTGCTGTTGTAAATGCTGGTCGAGTTTTTGCTGCTGTTATTTGAACCAAACATCATGACCAGAAAATCCATGTGAAATATATTGAATGCTGTTGTTTGGTTGCTGTTTGAATGATGATGAATACCATGGCTGCTGTTTAAACCTTAGAATTTGCCAGGATTTTGCATGAATGTGTATGTGTTATAGCTGTCTAGATATGCTGAAAATGATGTATACCCTGCTGCTGTGTTTCAAACCTTAAAACCTACCAAGATTTCGCATGAACTGTTGGTTTTGGTTTGTTGTTTATGATGAGCTTGCATGAAGAGCCTTACTACTACCATGCTGTGTTGGTTGAATGAGGAACATTGATGTTCAATACCATGCTGTTGCTTGCTGTTGTTTATGATGATAACATGATGATGATGAGCAAATGCGCTGCTGTTCAAACCTGACCATTGCCCAGAAAAATCCTTTGATTTGTGCTTGTCATGTTTGGTTGTTGTTGGTTAATGTTACATGATGAACATGTGCTGCCATGCTGATTAAACCATGCTGTTGAAACCTTAACCATCCCCCAGATTCCTGTTGGCTGCTGTTGTTTATTTTAATTGCATTGAACCATCACCACTTGCTTTGCTTTTGTTTTTGGTCGAATTTTGTTTAAAGCTGATGTTTACCCCTGCTGTTTTGCTGCCTTAAGCTGCCAAGAAAATCTCATGAACATGTTTATGCTGTTGTTGGTTGATGATGCATGAGTTTGTATGCTTGGTCGAATCATGTTGTTGGATGATGTTGTTTGAAAACAATTGCTGTTTGCTTGCATTGTTGGCCATACTGTTAGAAACCCTAAGGGTTTATGTGAAAACTCAGAGCTTGGAAGCTCATTGGCGCATTACACTGTTCCATTGGCTGAGAGCCAATAGGAACATTTCGTTCCCTCCCCCCAAAACGATGCAGTTTAGTTAAGTGAACCCAGAATTACTAGAATGCCACGGTTGACCTTGGTTTGACCCCATATGCCATGCTTATTTGCTCATGTTTCATCCAAATATCACTCAACTTCCATAATTCATTTTAAATTCATTTCAACTCCAAAAATTGTGAGATTTTTTGCATTAAACTCATGAATGTGTCCTCTATTTTATGGTGAATTTTAATTAATTTTTCAGTGTCTGGATTTTAAATGATAAATGATTTTTCAACATGTATGCCAAAATGATACATTGTGCCATTTCAATTGTGAAATACTCATGTTGCATCCAATGAGCTTGAAATTTTTTGTGGAGAAAATAGTCACATTGATCTTCACTTCCATATAAAGTTTGTGCATTTATTATTTGTGGATTGAGAGTTATGATTTTCTGAAGTTATGTGTTACATTTGGTGCTATACCATGATCATGTTTTTTCCCAATTTTTGTTCACATGCTTCCTCTTATCCAATTGACCCCAAATTTTGCATGAATCATCTATCACATGTCTAGTTTGTGTATTAATTTTCTTAGAATTAATCTTGCTGTTTTCCATTTGATTGTGAATTTTCTTCCATACTTGGTCATTTGTTGACTTTTTGTGCTATGCCTTGCCAAATCTTTTGTGAAATTCTCAAATCTTATTGTATGATCATGAAATTTCATATGTGATAACTAGACATCTCAAGCTTTGCATTGGTGTTAATCTCATTCATTTCTCTTCTGTTTTCAAATTGATATGATTTTTTGAAGTTGACCCATGCTTGTTGACTTTCACCATGCTTACTTGAATTTGATTTGACTTCATGATTTTACTTGACTGCCTTCCTCTCATCCAAATGCCATGAAATTTTACATGCTTACCATGTTAGATGTTAGGATTGAGTGTGATTTATTTCATAATTTTTGAAGATGTTTGGGTTGACTTTTGGAGGAAGTCTTGCTGTTGACTTGATTGTGATCTTTCTTGCCATGCTTTGCACTCTTTTGCATATGAAATGACCATGATGCATGATATAATTATGAATCCAATTGAGAATGCTTCTTGAATGTTTAAACTTGGTTTGGGTTGACTTTCCCTTGCTGCCTTGACTTTTTCTTTCATCTTTGACCCTAGGCTAGTCCTAGTGGTCTTCTAAGCTTATGTTGAGTTCATCTGTTTCAGGTTAAGCACCAATGCCTTGAGGATCATTCAAATGTGTTCTAGTTTGATTGTTTAATGTGCTAACCTTTGTTTTGTAGGTGACTCATATGCTTGAGTCTTTGTGCTTTGCACAATTGATCCCTCTGTGGTTGACTTTTGTTTATCCATTTGCTTTTGATTTTGACTGTTGAGCTGTTTGCTAATAAGTTTGACTTTTTCAGGTGCTTTAGTTGCTTAAGTTCTTTGAACTTGCTTGCTTGCTTTGCTTTTTAGCATTTGCTTTGAGGTATAAATACTTCTTCTTCATGTAGTCTGGAGACCCGGTCTGTTATTTGACCGGGCAAACTGTCTGAAGTCCTCCTTAAGAGGCAATGCCTGTGTGTGTTTAAAATTGTCCTAAGCAGGAAAAGTCCTTCAAGTAAGGCAATTGGTGGAAGGTAGGGATAAGCAATCTATCCCCCATTATTCAGTGTGTCCTCTCTTTGCTCCCATTACATGGTTGAAGCATTGAGATAAAAACCCAAGATCTAATCGAGTCAATAATGTGGAGAGAGTTCCTACTTTCTGAACTCCCACACTTTCTTTCATGCTCTCCCTGATCAGGGATAGAAGCAATGAGGCACACCCCTCATCTCCTATACATCTGCTTCACCTTAGCCTCTCAATGGCAAGGTTAAGAGCGACCTTCACCCATTACAGTGGACTTTTATAGTCAAACCCTCTTGTGTGAGCCCCCTTGTTTGGCTATAGAGTGTGTTGTTTGATTCTCATTGACTGTTTGGTTGCTTCATATGCACTTGCTTGCCTGTATGTTATGCATTTGTCATCATCAATTACCATTAATGCATGAGCATCTCTTTTGTCTGTTTGACATCATTATTGTTGTTTACCCATTGAGGACAATTGTAAGTCCCACGAGTTGGCATTTGTTCCTATGATATGGAAGCGAGTATAAGACCATCACATTGGCCACTCATCTTATCTTTGCTTGTTGTATTGTTTGTATGTGAGGGCACAATTGTAAGTCCCACAAGTTGGCAGTTGTTTTCCTAGGATCATACTGTGTGTTAGAGTAAGTCCCACAAGTTGGCATCTGACATCCCTGTTTTGCTTTCTTTGTTTGTGAGAGGATGCAATTGTAAGTCCCACGAGTTGGCGTTTGCTTTCCTATGATCATGTGTGGAATTAACATAAGTCCAGCCAGATTGGCAGTTTAATTTCCATGTTCCTTTTCTTGTTTTCTTTTTGAGGAGATTAGTGTAAGACCATTGAGTGGCCTCTGATATCCAGTTCTGTTTTAGGAGATTGGTGTAAACCCAGCCATTGGTATCCGATATCCGCCTTTGTTTGTAAGATTGGAGTAAGACCATTGAGTGGCATCCGGTATCATTTGTTTGTTTATTCTATCATTACTTACTTTCCATTCCAAAGGACACCCTTGAATCATCCTCTATATGATCTCAAGAAGTGAACCTCCTGAGAAGCTTTACTTTCCATCCTCACTCATTCATCCTCATTGTGTCCTAGAACCTTTTCACACTTTGATCTTAAACTTGACATAGACATTGTGCAAACTTCTTCATGTTTTCAAACTAAAAACCTGGACTCAAGTCCTTGACTCTTTTTGCAAACTCCATTTCATAATACTTCTTTTTGAATTAATCTTAATCATACTTTGACTTCACTTTCATAATCACAATCAATTAACTTCACTCATTCACTTGTTTTGGCCATGTCCATTAATCTTTTCATGCATTAGCCGTAGGTTTCAATTATCATTGTGGTTGATGTAAACCTCACCTTATCTTTAGTGAGTCGACAGTAAGACTTCCGTACTGAAAATAGGGTTAACCCCTCTCGTACGTCGAAGCTATCCTCGCATGGTGGATGTTGGTTTTGGTCGAGTGTTCTCCCATTGATAATGAAAAGCCTCAGTGCTATTGTTTAAAATTGAATCCAACTCACTTTTGGAAATCTTTTAGCCGAACTACGGTGTTTTGATCCTTACCTTTGATGGGAGGTACGTAGGCAGCGGGTTCATCCGCTCAAACCCAATAAAACTTGTACATTCTTTCTTCATCATCTCACTCATGTTTGCACAATGCATATGTCGTAACAAATAACAATTTAGCATAACAAATGTGAAAAGGGCTCCCTAGGAGTACCTAGGACGTAGTGGGTGCCTAACACCTTCCCATTGCGTAACTTACCCCTTACCCGGAATCTCTGATCTTTTATTAGTTTTCTACGTGTAAAACTTCTTAGGCTTTTGTTCGCTTTTTAGCCAGTCCTTTGGATAAATAAAAGTGCGGTGGCGACTCGAAACTTCATTGTGTGCTTTGCTTATGGTTTAATTGATAAATCATATGGCGACGAATACACCGTCACAAGTAGCATAGAATATATCATTCAAATAAATTGAGCAACAATTGTTCTTTATTATAAATGAAAAACCAAACTTGTCCAAACAAGCAATGGAAATAATATTCCTGCTAATTGCAGGTACATAATAACAGTTCTCTAACTGAATTATTAAACCACTAGGTAAAGTCAATACAAAAGTTCCTACGGCTAAAGCAGCAACCTTTGCTCCACTGCCAACTCGTAGGTCGACTTTACCTTTTGCCAAATCTCTACTCCCTTTTAGTTCCTGCACATTTGTACAAGTGTGAGAACTGCATCCAGTATCTAATACCCATGATGCAAAAGTAGATAAATTAATAACAAAAATACCTGAAGTTGAAGTCTCTACTCCATTCTTCTTATCTTCCAGGTACTTTGGGCAGTTCCTCTTCCAGTGTCCGGTCTTACCGCAATGGAAGCAGGTGCCTTCTTTTGCTATGCCTCCACTAGGCTTCAAAGCAGCAGTGGGTCTGGGATTGGCAACTTCCTTGCCCTTCCCCTTATCACTCTGCTTAGTGGGCCTTTTATTCTGTCTCTTTCCATTTCCGATCATCAGAATGGACTTCCCTTTTGACTTCAGATTCTGCTCGACAGTTCTTAACATGGCGAGCAGTTCAGGAAGAGATTTGTCCATATCAATCATATTGAAATTTAGGACAAATTGACTGAAACTATCTGGCAACGATTGCAAGATCAAATCAGTTGCAAGTTCCTTTTCGAGGGGAAAACCCAATCTCTCAAGGTTTTCCACATACCCAATCATCTTGAGTACATGGGGACCTACAGGGGCTCCCTCAGCTAACTTGTTTTGAAAAAGGGATTTTGAAACTTCAAACCTCTCATGCCTTGCTTGCTCTTGATAGAGCAACTTCAGGTGTTCGATCATATCGAACGCTTGCATGTTCTCATGTTGCTTTTGCAATTTTGAGTTCATGGTAGCCAGCATGAGACAAGCAGTTTCATTGGCATCATCGACATGCTTCTTATAAGCATCTCTTTCTGCCTTAGGTGCAGAACTAGGAGGTTCCTCTTCAGGAACAGGTGTCTCCAAGACATACAGCTTTTTATCATGTTTGAGGACAATCCTCAGGTTTCGGTGTCAATCCAGAAAATTTGTCCCAGACAATTTTTCCTTATCAAGGATTGATCGTAGGATGTTGTTAGAGGTGTTTGCTGTCATGGTAATCTACATAAGGATTAATGAAAATATAAGTATCATTGACATATTCAATTAGGCCTTTAATTAAATATGCTCCCACTATTTTACTCAAAACAAATGACCCTCATCATTTGATTCGGAAAATCCCGTTGAAAGATTTTCTAGTGGGTCGAGATCCATATTTCACTTCGTTCTAAGTCCGCGTAGGCGGATTACACAAAACTAGGTTATTTAGGTAGGAACTCCTTCCAATTGTATCTCATACAACTCTCAAAAATTTCAATTGGGTGAATAACTCCTTATTCCAATCCATCATATAGATTATTCCCAACTCTTGCTTCTAAACATATATAAGAAAATTATAATCAAGTTTGACTCATCGTTTTAGCAGTTGGATATTACAATTATCCCATCGCACCTTAACTAATACAAAACATGCACCTCACGTAGGCGAAACCTACATTATTCGATACCAGTCTTGATGAGTGCTAAAACTTGGAAAGCAAACATATATAATATTCTCATAATTTATTTAGTTAAGTTTGACCCATTGTTTTAACAGTTGGATATTACAATTATCCCATCACACCTTACTAATATATAGATCATGCACCTCACGTAGGCGAAACCTACATTATCCATTACTAGTCTTGATGAGTGTTAAAACTTGGAAATCATAAACTTAATATTTAATTTGAGGGAATTGCAATTTTTTTTTGATCTCACCGGCTTGTTTATCATATAAACCGTCTCTCACATGCATCAACATACATTCACATGTATCAACATACATACATACATAATGAAACAGTTATGGCCCCTAGCGCAATTGTTCTCCCAAGCCAATGAGAGAACCTAAGCTAACCTACAATGATCTAAGCTTCTCCAAGCAAGATCTTCAAGGTTGTCCTCTTTTGGCACTGACTTCTTTGCTTTCTTCATATCATTACATTACATGAAAGAAACTCGTTTTACATACGAGGGAGTGAGATGAGAAAAGAAGTTACATTTGGGAGAATAAGAGAGAGGCACGACACGTAGGTCGTATTTTAAAATCCAAAGCAGAATAAAGGAAAACTAAGGCCATAACCGATCACCACAAGACAATAATAAACACTTTTATTATTATTATTATTATTATTAATTCCTTTAATTAATTAAAATCAAATTAAATTTCGACGACCGATCACACTACGCAGAGTTAGCCGCTCGAAAATTTTAATGAACAATTCATTTAAAATTGACGTCGTTTTTTGTATCAACACTTGATACTTCAAAGCACTTTTTCTAGCCGAACGGGTGAATTTTTCCTTGCGTTAACTGGTTAACCATATGCGTTAACCGGTTAACACTATTTTAAAACTTTTAGAAAATTCTTTTCTGCCTTGCGTTAACCGGTTAACCATATGCGTTAACCGGTTAACACTGTTTGAAAATGTCTTGGAAAACTGTTTTCCGCCTTGCGTTAACCGGTTAACCAAATACGTTAACCGGTTAACACTGTTTGAAAATTAAAAAAAATTATTTCGTATTGTGTTAACCGATTAACCATACGCGTTAACCGGTTAACACTGTTCGGAAAAGTGTTTAGAACGCATAACTCTTGTGCAGTCAAACCCACGCATAACTCTCTGACAACACAACCCTTGTGTCGTCACTAACCCTGATGCACCAATTTCAGACCGTCAAACACATCTCGATTGTTAATTCAGTATGATTGATCAACACGTCATTGCTTCACCATACTAATGTCGGATCAAGAAGCAAACGACCATTGATCGCTCAAAGGAAAACAATCATCGAGGGTTTGAATGAACGAAACGAGAACACTATATCATATATAATGTATTTTGCATCAGGATTACATATATCACATATATGTAACTTGATCGATCTCAATTTAACCTTTGATTCATTCTGTCTTTAATCATATTATTACAGAACAAAAACAGTTATCAGATCCATGGTTTCGTAAGTGGGTCTGATACCACTGAAGGAGAATAGTCATCCAAGGCGTAGCGGAATTTAAAAATTTCTCTATTTAGTGATCCTTACGAATGGGCATGATCAGTGATAGAATCGTTACCTCTTGTGGCGATTCAAACCTTTGGTGCAGATCTCTGATAATGATCAAAACCTTTGATACAGATCCACGGGGCGATCACGAACGTTGAACGATGACAACGTCTCTACTCAGTCCACACGAACGGATTCCTTCAATCGCAGTGCTAGCTGTTATGAATGAAGGCTTTGAGTGAGAGAAAGAGGGAAACAAAATTCCAAGTCTCTACTTGAATTTCTGTCTGAGTGGATTGGAGTGACAATGCTTCTACCCAAGGGGTTCTATTTATAGAACCACTTGTGTGGGCTTCAAGCTAAAAAGCCCACTTAAGTGTATTTTGGCCCATATCTTATAATATGCCCAAAATCACTTAAGTATTTGGTACCTTACCATATTTCGTCTCCCACTTAAGTGCATCGTACCTTACGGTGTTCCTTAGTTACTCTATCTCTCATCAATCCGTCCTTTGTGTGTGACCCTATAGGTTTTCACGGTGTTGGCAATTATATTAAATCACGCATTTAACATAATAAACAGTGAGCGGTATCTAGCAACACATCACTGCTACCCAAGTCACGAAAATGTCATGTGATCTGACAAAACCTCCCGTGATAATAATTATGTTATAATTACCCCTTTGCCCTTATGTTTATATTGAACACAAGGTATAGACCGTGTCACCCTTGTCCAGTTCAATATTGGGCCCATAGACATTTATCCTGTTACGCAGGATTGGCAAATTCTGTAACACCCCGATTAAAATAAGAGAATTATTTAATTGAGTTAATATTATTTTATTAATTTAATTAAATAAAGTTGAATTATTGGATTATTATTATTATTATTATTTGGAATAATAATTATTTGGAAAATATATAAGTTGGAAATAAGAGAAAGAGTCTCATTTTGGAACAGAAGGGTTTTACGTGAAAAAGCAGAGAAGCATCGTGAAAGAGGAAAAGGGCAAGAGAAGGAGCAAGAGCAAAGGTTGAAGAACGAAAAAGCTTGAAGCTCAAAGAATTGCCGGATTATCTCAGGTAAGGGGGGTTTATCGTCGCTTAATGGGTATTATAGATTAACATGTCATGGGTAGTGATAAGCCGTTAAATTGACCCTAATTGGGATTGTTGGTGCTGAAAATTGTGATGAATAAGTTGTGTTAAACCTGAAATTAAATCGGTAATTGGATGAGTAGTGTTTTCCCAAACGTGTAGCTTTTTACGGAAGTTGAATCGGAGGTCCAGAAGTCCTCCAACGGCGGAAAATGCGGAAACTCTGCATTCTGCCTTGTGTTAGCGCAGGAACTGCTGTTTTGCCTACGTTAACCGGTTAACCCAGGGCGTTAACCGGTTAACACTGTTATATTTTGTGGAAATGTATTGTTTTGCCTGCGTTAACCGGTTAACCCAGGGTGTTAACCGGTTAACACTGTTGCGTTTTGCCAGAAAATGTATTTTTGTCCTGCGTTAACCGGTTAACCCAGGGCGTTAACCGGTTAACACTGTTGCAGTATGGAAAATTTGTTGATTTTTATGTTGTGAACACAATGGGTGATTGGCCTAGTGTAGTAAATTGTGATGAGTTGTTTAAAAGTTGATTATAAGTTGTTTTGTTGAAAATTTCTGAGTTGAAGGCTGATGAGCCAAAGTTGATTATAAGTTGTTTGTTGAAAATAATGAGTTGTAGGCTGAGGAGCCAAAGTTGATTTTGTTGAAAACGTTGTTGTGTTGCTGTCATTATTATGTTGTTGAAATTTCAAGTCGTACATGCCATATACATTCATATGCATAGAGTCGGAGCTTTGCTCACACCACGTTGGCCTGGATTGGCAAAAATATGGAGCTTTGCTCACACCACGTTGGCCTGGATTGGCAAATTTTAAGTTGAAAGTTGAAGGCTTATGCCTTGATGCCCACTAAACTGGCAATGATTTTAAGTTGGGAGTTTTACTCCGAATGGTACCACATGCATAACGAGTCGAGTCTCATTTGAGTTGCATTTTATGTTGTTGTTGAGTTGCGTTATATGTCGTTATTGAGTTGCAATTACGTTGTTATTGAGTATGCTATTTGAGTTGATGTGCCGTTACTGAATGCATGATATAATTAGGGTGATTAACGTGTAAATTTACTTAACATAACATGATAAATTATAATGTTTGTTATATCGATTGAGGAACTCACCCTTTCAACTATTTTTCAGGTAACGAGCAGTGAGTGAGTAGAAGCTAGTGCTTGGCGTCTAGTGTGGTCTGCTTAGTGGGTCGTGCTCTGATAGATGTAACATCGGGACGGGATGTTTTAATTGTTTCTGTTGGTTGTTGAACCTTTTTATTACATGTAATATGTTATAAGTTTTAATTGGTTGACATGATTTCTATCCGCTGCGTATTTTTGAAATGTTTCATGGTTGATATAATAAAAGAGCATGACAGTTGTTATGATGAATGATGTGATTCGAAGATGTGACACCCTTGTTTGTGTAATTACTCTGATAAATATTTGTTGTTGTTATTAAATAATTGGGGGTATTTTAGAAGGGTGTTACATTAGTGGTATCAGAGCAGGTCGGTCTGTCCGGCCAGTTGTCGTGTCGTTACTGTCTAACAAGTGTGTATTGTTACTAATCTAACTTAAGTTGTGTTGTATTGATAAGTTGAAATGGCTGGAAGGAATGACGCTGCAATGGCTGCCGCAATGCAAGCAATGGCACAAGCTGTGCAGAACTTGCCAAATGCTGGTGGTGATGCTGGATCACGTAGCTTGGCGACTTTTCAGAGAGAGAATCCGCCGGTGTTTAAAGGGAAGCATGATCCAGATGCAGCCTTGGGATGGTTGAAAGAGATTGAGAGAATCTTCCGTGTTATGGATTGCACTCCAGCTCAGAAGGTTCGGTATGGTACTCACATGCTAGCAGTCGAAGCTGATGACTGGTGGCTAGAGACTCACGAGAGGTTGACCGTGGCAGGTGAAGTCATTACTTGGGATGTATTCCGTAGGGAATTTCTGAGGAAGTATTATCCGGAAGATGTCCGTGGTAAGAAGGAAATTGAATTCCTTGAGCTGAAGCAAGGAAACATGTCTGTCACTGATTATGCTGCGAAATTTGTGGAGTTGTCCAAATTTTATCCTCATTACACTGGTGCTGGTGCTGAATTTTCAAAGTGCATCAAGTTTGAAAATGGATTGCGCTCTGAAATTAAGAAGGTTGTTGGGTATCAGAAGATACGCATTTTCACTGAATTGGTTGATAGCTGCAGGATATTTGAAGAGGACAATAAGGCTCATTACAAGATTGTCAGTGATCGCAGAGGCAAGCAACATCAAAACCGTGGCAAGCCGTATGATGTTCCAGCTGGAAAGGGGAAGCAAAGAGCTGCTCCGGCTCAGAGAGCTAGTGGGGGAGGTGCTCCTACTGGTATAGTTTGCTTCAAGTGTGGTCAGGCTGGTCATAAGAGTAATGTATGCACTGCTGAAGTAAAGAGGTGTTTTCGCTGTGGTAAGATTGGCCATGCAATAGCTGATTGCAAGCACAAGGAAGTGATTTGTTTTAATTGCGGAGAAGAAGGGCATATTGGAAGTCAGTGTCAGAAGCCGAAGAAAGGGAATCAGTCAGGAGGCAAGGTCTTTGCTTTATCGGGTTCTGAGACTTCTGCAGATGATCGTTTGATCTGAGGTACGTGTTATATTAATGGCTTTCCTCTTGTAGCTATTATTGACACAGGTGCGACTCATTCCTTTATATCTTTGGATTGTGCTGTGAAACTTAAGTTAGAGATATCTGAGATGTTTGGTAGTATGGTAATTGATACTCCTGCGAAGGGTTCAGTGACTACTACTTCGGTTTGTTTAAATTGTCCTTTGAGTATTTTTGGTAGAGACTTTGGGATGGACCTAGTGTGTCTTCCACTAGTGCAGATTGATGTTATTCTGGGTATGAACTGGTTGGTGTTTAACCGAGTTTCTATCAATTGTTTTGATAAGACTGTGATATTTCCTGAGAGTGAGGAAGGAAAGAGTTTGTTTCTATCAGCGAGACAAGTGGATGAGGAAGTAGCTGATGGGGCAGAGTTGTTTATGCTGTTAGCGACTTTGGAGGCTAAAGATAAATTGATGATTTGCGATCTAGCTGTGGTGTGTGATTTTCCTGATGTGTTTCCGGAAGAAGTGAATGAATTGCCGCCAGAGCGTGAAATGGAGTTCTCTATTGACTTGGTACCTGGTACTAGGCCGATATCGATGGCTCCGTACCGTATGTCTGCTGTTGAGTTAACTGAATTGAAGAGTCAGTTGGAAGATCTATTGGATAAGAAATTTATTCGTCCGAGTGTGTCACCGTGGGGTGCACCAGTGCTATTGGTTAAGAAGAAAGAAGGTACTATGAGGTTGTGTGTGGACTACAGGCAACTGAATAAAGTGACGATCAAGAATCGGTATCCTTTGCCGAGGATTGATGATTTGATGGATCAGTTGGTTGGTGCAAGTGTGTTCAGCAAAATAGATTTGAGATCTGGGTATCATCAGATACGTGTGAAAACTGAAGATATTCAGAAGACTGCTTTCAGGACAAGGTATGGACATTATGAGTATTCTGTAATGCCTTTTGGTGTGACTAATGCGCCTGGAGTATTTATGGAGTATATGAATAGGATTTTCCATCCGTATCTAGACAAGTTTGTTGTGGTGTTTATTGATGACATTTTGGTGTATTCGAAATCTGAAGAAGAGCATGCTGAGCATTTGAAAGTGGTTTTAGAAGTTCTACGAGAAAAGAAGTTATTTGCTAAACTGTCTAAATGCGAATTTTGGTTAGAAGAGGTGAGTTTTCTTGGTCATGTGATTTCAAGAGGTGGCGTTGCTGTTGATCCTTCTAAGATAGAAGCGGTATCTAAGTGGGAAGCTCCGAAGTCTGTTGCTGAGATTCGAAGTTTCCTTGGTTTGGCTGGTTATTATAGGAAGTTCATTGAGGGATTTTCCAAGTTGGCGTTACCGTTGACAATGTTGACTAGAAAGGGGCAAGCGTTTATTTGGGACTCCAAATGTGAAGAAGGTTTCCAAGAGTTAAAGAGAAGGTTGACTACTGCTCCTATTCTGATATTACCGAGTCCGTCGGAACCATTTGAGGTTTACTGTGATGCTTCATTGTTGGGTTTGGGTGGCGTGTTGATGCAGAATAAGCAGGTTATAGCTTATGCTTCAAGACAGCTGAGGGTTCATGAGGGGAACTATCCGACGCATGATTTAGAGTTGGCAGCTGTGGTTTTTGTTCTGAAGTTGTGGAGGCATTACTTGTACGGGTCAAGATTTGAGGTTTTCAGTGACCATAAAAGTTTAAAGTATTTGTTTGATCAGAAAGAGCTGAATATGAGACAGAGAAGATGGTTAGAGTTTCTGAAGGATTATGACTTTGGTTTGAATTACCATCCGGGTAAAGCAAACGTAGTGGCTGATGCATTGAGTCGGAAATCATTACATATGTCTATGTTAATGGTTAAGGAATTGGATTTGATTGAGCAGTTTAGAGACTTGAGTTTGGTGTGTGAGAGTACTCACAATAGTGTTAAATTGGGAATGTTGAAGTTGACAAGTGGTATTCTGGATGAGATCAGAGAGGGTCAGAAATCTGATATGCTTTTGGTTGATAAGTTGACTCTAGTGAATCAAGGTCAAGGTGGCGAGTTCAGAGTTGATGAGAATGGTGTTTTGAAATTTGGTAATCGGGTGTGCATTCCGAATGTTACCGAACTTAAGAAGAGTATTCTTGAGGAAGGACATCGTAGTGGTCTGAGTATTCATCCTGGAGCTACGAAGATGTATCATGATTTGAAGAAGTTATTTTGGTGGCCGGGAATGAAAAGAGAAATTGCGAGTTTTGTTTATTCTTGTTTGACTTGTCAGAAGTCAAAGATTGAGCATCAGAAGCCGTCTGGGCTAATGCAACCGTTGGCTATTCCAGAGTGGAAGTGGGATAGTATCAGTATGGATTTTGTTTCTGGTTTACCGAGGACAATTAAGAATTTTGAAGCCATTTGGGTGATTGTTGACAGGTTGACAAAGTCGGCTCATTTCATTCCGATTAGAATGGATTATCCGTTAGAGAAATTGGCTGAGTTGTATATTGAGAAGATTGTAAGTTTGCATGGTATTCCGTCTAATATTGTTTCGGACAGAGATCCTAGATTTACATCGAAGTTCTGGGAAGGTTTGCAGAAGGCTTTGGGAACTAAGCTGAGATTGAGTTCTGCATATCATCCGCAGACTGATGGTCAGACTGAGAGGACGATTCAGTCATTAGAGGATCTTTTGAGAGCTTGTGTTTTGGAAAAGGGAGGTAGTTGGGATTGTTATTTACCTTTGATTGAGTTTACCTACAACAATAGTTTTCATTCGAGCATTGGTATGGCGCCGTTTGAAGCTTTGTATGGTAGGAGATGTCGGACACCGTTATGTTGGTATGAGTCCGGTGAGAGTGTTGTGGTCGGACCGGAAATTGTTCAACAAACTACCGAAAAGATTAAGATGATTCAGGAGAAGATGAGAATTGCTCAGAGTCGTCAGAAGAGTTATCATGATAAGAGGAGGAAGTCACTTGAGTTTCAAGAGGGAGATCATGTGTTTCTTCGTGTTACTCCGATAACAGGTGTTGGTCGGGCTTTGAAGTCGAAGAAGTTGACACCTCGATTTATTGGTCCTTATCAGATTTTAGAGAGGATATGAGAGGTAGCCTATCGTATCGCTTTACCGCCGTCACTTGCGAATTTGCATGAGGTTTTTCATGTGTCTCAGTTGAGGAGGTACATTCATGATCCGTCGCATGTAGTCCAAGTAGATGATGTACAGGTGAGAGATAACCTGACTGTTGAAACATCACCTATGAGGATCGAGGATCGAGAGTTGAAGCAGTTGCGGGGTAAAGAGATTGCCTTGGTGAAGGTAGCTTGGGGAGGACCAGCAGGTGGCAATGTGACTTGGGAACCGGAGAGTCAGATGAAGGAGTCTTATCCGGAGTTATTTGCTTGAGGTATGTTTTCGAGGACGAAAACTCTTTTAGTGGGGGAGAGTTGTAACACCCCGATTAAAATAAGAGAATTATTTAATTGAGTTAATATTATTTTATTAATTTAATTAAATAAAGTTGAATTATTGGATTATTATTATTATTATTATTTGGAATAATAATTATTTGGAAAATATATAAGTTGGAAATAAGAGAAAGAGTCTCATTTTGGAACAGAAGGGTTTTACGTGAAAAAGCAGAGAAGCATCGTGAAAGAGGAAAAGGGCAAGAGAAGGAGCAAGAGCAAAGGTTGAAGAACGGAAAAGCTTGAAGCTCAAAGAATTGCCGGATTATCTCAGGTAAGGGGGGTTTATCGTCGCTTAATGGGTATTATAGATTAACATGTCATGGGTAGTGATAAGCCGTTAAATTGACCCTAATTGGGATTGTTGGTGCTGAAAATTGTGATGAATAAGTTGTGTTAAACCTGAAATTAAATCGGTAATTGGATGAGTAGTGTTTTCCCAAAAGGTGTAGCTTTTTACGGAAGTTGAATCGGAGGTCCAGAAGTCCTCCAACGGCGGAAAATGCGGAAACTCTGCATTCTGCCTTGTGTTAGCGCAGGAACTGCTGTTTTGCCTGCGTTAACCGGTTAACCCAGGGCGTTAACCGGTTAACACTGTTATATTTTGTGGAAATGTACTGTTTTGCCTGCGTTAACCGGTTAACCCAGGGTGTTAACCGGTTAACACTGTTGCGTTTTGCCAGAAAATGTATTTTTGTCCTGCGTTAACCGGTTAACCCAGGGCGTTAACCGGTTAACACTGTTGCAGTGTGGAAAATTTGTTGATTTTTATGTTGTGAACACAATGGGTGATTGGCCTAGTGTAGTAAATTGTGATGAGTTGTTTAAAAGTTGATTATAAGTTGTTTTGTTGAAAATTTCTGAGTTGAAGGCTGATGAGCCAAAGTTGATTATAAGTTGTTTGTTGAAAATAATGAGTTGTAGGCTGAGGAGCCAAAGTTGATTTTGTTGAAAACGTTGTTGTGTTGCTGTCATTATTATGTTGTTGAAATTTCAAGTCGTACATGCCATATACATTCATATGCATAGAGTCGGAGCTTTGCTCACACCACGTTGGCCTGGATTGGCAAAAATATGGAGCTTTGCTCACACCACGTTGGCCTGGATTGGCAAATTTTAAGTTGAAAGTTGAAGGCTTATGCCTTGATGCCCACTAAACTGGCAATGATTTTAAGTTGGGAGTTTTACTCCGAATGGTACCACATGCATAACGAGTCGAGTCTCATTTGAGTTGCATTTTATGTTGTTGTTGAGTTGCGTTATATGTCGTTATTGAGTTGCAATTACGTTGTTATTGAGTATGCTATTTGAGTTGATGTGCCGTTACTGAATGCATGATATAATTAGGGTGATTAACGTGTAAATTTACTTAACATAACATGATAAATTATAATGTTTGTTATATCGATTGAGGAACTCACCCTTTCAACTATTTTTCAGGTAACGAGCAGTGAGTGAGTAGAAGCTAGTGCTTGGCGTCTAGTGTGGTCTGCTTAGTGGGTCGTGCTCTGATAGATGTAACATCGGGACGGGATGTTTTAATTGTTTCTGTTGGTTGTTGAACCTTTTTATTACATGTAATATGTTATAAGTTTTAATTGGTTGACATGATTTCTATCCGCTGCGTATTTTTGAAATGTTTCATGGTTGATATAATAAAAGAGCATGACAGTTGTTATGATGAATGATGTGATTCGAAGATGTGACACCCTTGTTTGTGTAATTACTCTGATAAATATTTGTTGTTGTTATTAAATAATTGGGGGTATTTTAGAAGGGTGTTACAAATTCCATCTAGGACACTCATGTCCCTCAGCATGCTTCGTGGAGTACCCATCAACTGTCTTTATGGTTATCCAATTACGGACAACGTTGGATCAGCAATAAAGCACTCGATTCTACATCTAGGATCCATAGTGGTTTCAGGTCGAAGAGTGGTATACACTATTATCACCATGAGAATAACTTATGACACTTTGCATAACTTTCTATATAGTATTCTCATAGCGGGTCAATCCGGTATAAATATTACTCCTAATATTCATACCTATGTTTAAGACTTGATAACTCTTTATCCATGATCCATGAGATGTGATCATCAGTCAACAAACATAATAGTCTTAATGCTTTAATGTTATCCCACTTCAAACTAAAGCTCGACTATGGATACTTTAAGAATAGTGTCCTTATGTTTAATGTGTTCTCATGATTAAGTCACACTTAATACATTAAACGGACTATCTATTCTAGGGACTTTATTAATCAACCATAATAAAGAAAATGCCTTTAAATAATTCGATACAAGTACCAAAAGTATTGGCCTATAGGGCTTACACCAACACCGACAACTCCCCATACTCCAGCACAAAAAAATAAAGTCCAAGCTAAGAAAACCCCCTAAAAGGTCGCTCCTTCGACCACAAACCCTGCAGTTCCAAATGACCTTGATGAGGTCTTTGCCCCTCATGGTCCAGAAAGAAGTCCTCTTATTTCTCCATATCGCGTGGCTTCTCAGGTATTTGTCTTTCTTTACTTTTTACCAACTTATGAGCTTGTTTTTCAACGTGAGTTTTGACTCTTTATATCCTAGGAACACATGGCCGACTCGACTCCGACTGAGCCTGTGGTAGAAGAGAGGGTCGATATCAAACCGCTGAGGTTATTTTGAGTCCCAAAAAATAAAACGAGTTTCAAAGCGTATCTCTTGAGACCCAACAAAATCCCGTTGCTCAACAAAATTAAAACCCTCCAATTGTCGTTGGCGAATGAGTCTCTACCGATACTTTAACTTTGTATGAGATCCTGGCTATAAAGCAATAGAATCCAACAGAGGCTTCAAGGAAACTGCAACAACTTCGTCAGCTTTAGACCGAGACACATCCTTCATCTTCGACTATTGTACCTTCGTCAGAGATGGATGTTGCCGCCACTCTTAAATTCCAATAGTTGAAGGACCTACTGTTTGAGCGTGAATTCTTAATCGTCCCTGAAGAAGAAGAATGTTTATCCCATGACATCTTTAAGCTCCTTGATGCACTTGCACTTCCTGAGCTTCCTGCCCCCGACTGTCAAGTACTTCGTTGAGTTTGAGGCTTTCTTTACCCAACTGGTCAAGGACCTTGCCCTTCATCGAAACTCTGACTTTCAAATCAAGACGAAGATCAATGAAATGAGGCTTGAGTGGGATTTCAGCGAAGCGTGCGAGAAGAAACTCAATGACTTCGAGGATAAGAAAAAGGAGCACCTTTGCCAACAACAAGCCTTCGACCAGAAAATTTTGGACTATAAGCTCAAATAGCCGAACTCAATAAGAAGATTGCTGAAGTAGAAGCACAAAAAGCTTCCTTAGATACGGCTGAAGTGCTTCCCGCACAAGATGTTATCGATCGTGAAGTTCTAAAAGGGATTTCTCATGGTGAAAAACCCTTAAGATCGAGGCTAGTATTAAGCAGCTGCGGGGGGAAAAATCTTTCTGGATAGTCGAATCGGTCATAAGACGACCTCCTTTGAGTATTTTAAATCTAGATTTCCCGCTTGACTTTTCTTTTTATATTGGTTCTTGTAAGGTCGGTCGACCATTTTGTAATGCCTTTATGGCTATTTGAACGATTTAATGAGTATTTTCACTATGTTTGGACTTGAATCTCTTGTAGCAAAGGTTTATATATTTTCAAATATTTCCCATTTACCCTTAAAATCCTTCGATCCATGCCCAATTCCTGAATTTCATAAGCATTGTTCGTAAACGTTCGGATTACTTGAAACGATCCCTCCCATTTTGGAGACCATTTTCCTAAGGTTCGATCTCTTCAATCCATAAGTAGAATTACTTTCCAAACATAATCATCTACTGTAAAAGTTTTTGTTTTAACCCTTCTATTGTACACTCTGGGCACACGCGCTTTTTGTCGTATCAATACTTCCATTGCAGCCAATCTCTCTTCGTCTAAATCAGTTAATTCATCGAACATCAACTCCCAATATTGTTTCGACTGAATATCGTTATGGCATTGCACCCTGACTGATTATAAACAAATATCTACTGGTAACACAACATCGTGCTCAAATGTCAAATGAAAAGGCGTCGAATTCGTCGCCTCTTTTAGGGATGTTCGTCAAGGCCATAAAATTTGGTCTAGAGTCTTGTGCCAATTTTTTGGCTTTTTGGCAACATGTTTTCTGATTAAACTAATTATCACTTTATTGCCTGCTTCGACTTGGGCATTTGCTTGTGCGTAATAAGGTATAGAAGTTACCAACTTGAAGCCTGTTTCGACGGCGAATTCTTTCATCTTTTGCCCCACAAAAACCGAACCCTGATATGTGGTAATGGTTTCCGAAATTCCAAACCTATATATGATTTGTTTTTGAATGAATTTGATCATAGCCTCCTGATCCACTTTTACCAAAGGGATAACTTCAATTCATTTTGTAAAGTAGTCTATTCCAACCAGGATAAACTTTTATTGTTTTGATGAAGCCGGTCGAATCTCACTGATGACATCCAACGCCCATCCCCTAAAAGGCCAAGGCTTGATAATTGCATGAAGCTCACTTGTTATTACATGTTGGAAGCTTACATGCATCTGGCATTCTTGGCATCCTTTGGCGAACTCGATACAATCCTTCAACATATTGGGCCAATAAACGCCTTGTCGAAATAACAACCATTTCATCTTATGGCCTGCTTGGTGTGCACTACATGCTCCATTGTGTACTTCAGATATGGCCAAGTATGCTTCTATATTTCCAAGACACTTAAGCAATACTCCCTCTGGAATTTTCTTCAGCAATTCGTTTCCCAGGCGTATATAACTTAGGGCCATGTACTTGATTTTCCTGTCAGTATTTCCGACTGGATTCTCTAAGTACTCTATGATTAGTTTTCTCCAATCTGATGGTGATAAATTTCCAATAGCGAAAACTTCATGTCTTGCAAAATTTCCGAACTCAAATTTTTTGAGACATTCATCGTCAAAACCTTCACGCAGCTGACACTGTCGTCGGGGTTATCTTTCCCCCTTGTCTTTGGAATGTCCATATTAGGTGATGACGGGACGTTTGACACCATCTTCTCATATACCTCAATAATCTCCTGGAGTCTTGATTTCGATATCTTATACCCAAAAGCGATTTGGGATAAATCGTTGGTTTCTTGGTTCTCCATCCTTGGCACATGTGTAATGCTGACAATCTCGAAGTACTCAAATAGTTGTGTTGCCATCACGAAATACCTCAGCAAATTTTATTTAATGCAATTGTATTCTCGTGTGATTTGTCTAATCACAAGTTCTGAGTATCCCTTCACCTCTATTTTCTTGGCCCCTAAATCTTTTAGGATTTTAAGACCAGTTATTAGGGCCTCATATTCTGCTTCATTATTGGAACATTTTTTTGTTGATTCTACAGTTGAACCTTATCGGAATGTCTTGTGGGGATAATATCAATACCCCCAATTCCTGTTCCATCTTTGTGGCTTGACCTATCGAAATATAATCGCCAATGGTTCGTGTCAACCATGTTTAATGAAGGTTTGACCATAGCATGATCTACTATAAAATATGCTACTACATATCCCTCAAAGGCTTATTCGTTAAAGAGAACTATGTTAATTCTAGTGCCCATTTTCCAATCTGACTATGCATAATAGGTTTAGACAACATATGTTTAATAACATCATAATGAGACAAAACATAAACATCAATCAGTTTTATATATTGCTTTAATTTCATACACGAGAAGTACATGCATATGCATAGTTTTTCAATCAGGTTCTACCTAGTTTCAACATTTATCAGAATTCGACTGAGGTAGTATATGGGTCTTTCGACTCCACTAACATCCTCTTGATCTAACATACTTCCTATGGTTGTGTCCGACACAGCAATATACAAACTCATATTTTTATTCCTACTAGGGGGTAACAAAATGGGAGGCTTTGTAAGGTATTCTTTGATGGCATCGAAAGCCTCTTGCTGCTTTTGTCTCAAGTGAAAATCACTCTCCTTCTTGATCCTGAGGAGTGGCAAAAAAACCTTTGTCCTGCCACTTAGATTCGATATGAACCTTCTCAATAAGTTTATCTTCCTCAACAACGATTAAAGTTGTTTCTTTGTCCACAGAGGCTTGAGATCCAAGATTGCTTTTGTCTTATTTTGATTGATCTTGATGCCTTGTTTGTGCATCATGAAACCTAAGAAGTCTCCTGCATGTACACCAAAAGCACATTTTAATGGATTCATTTTTAATCCATATTTCCTCATTCTCTCAAATGAGCATCGAAGGTGATCAAGATGATCATTTTGAGATCACGATTTTATCACAATGTCATCAATGTATACCTGCATAAAATTTTCAATGAAATCATGGAATATGGTATTCATGACTCTTTGATAGGTTACTCCCACATTTTGTAGACCAGACGGTATCACAACCCATTCATATGTCCCTAAAGCTCTAGAGCATTGAAACGCTATCTTGAGGATATCCTTTTCTGCTATGAGAGTTTGGTTATAGCCAGAATAGCCATCAAGCATGCTCAAATATTCAAAGCTTGCGGCCGAATCGACTAGCATCTCTGCCACGGACATCAAATATCATCCTTCAGAGTAACATTATTTAAATCTCTAAAATCTGTACAGATTCTAAGAGTTCCATTTTTCTTAATGACAAGTACTATATTAGCTAACCATTCAACATGCCTTGCAGTCTTGATGAACTGGATTTTGAGGAGTCTTTCGATCTCCTGCTTAATCTTGATGGTGATCTCCGGAGCAAAGCGCCAGGGATGTTGCTTCATTGGCCTTTTCCCAGGTTGGATAGGCAGTCGATGCTCCACCACACTTTGATTTAAATTGGGCATTTTGTTATAATCCCAGGCAAAACAATCTTTGTATTCTATTAACCCTTTGATCAGTTTAAGCTTCATTTCTGACCCAACTTTAGTACTTATGTACGTTCGTATTTTTGTGACTCCATCTCCTAGATCGATTTCTTCGAGTGGGTCTTGCGCTTGCATTTTTTGCAACTCATTCAATGGGTTTTTCTCAAACCCCAAAGGCTCATTGTCATATATGCAATCAAGCCTCCGAATTTCTGAAGCTGTTGTTTGGTCTCATCGACCATCTTCTACCTATTTGGCTTCGAGAGCCAAGTTTTGAAGCCTCTCCTTTTCTATAGTCGACTTTCTCTTGTTTTCAGCCAGATAGGCCAAAATTCGAGCCAAACTTTCTGACTCAACAGTCATCTTCATCGATTGCAGGCCACCCCGTAGGTGGAATTACCATCTTTGGCTTCGTTTCTTCCTCAACATCCCATATGAATCCGTGATCGGGATCGAGGTTCAACACATGACCGATGTTGACTGAAGTGTAGGACCCTGATTCGTCATCACATGGTGTGATGTTTGCCAAATGCTAGTCGAAAGATTTCTTTGAGCGCTTGGCCTCATCGATCCGGTAATAACTCTGGTCGGCTTCAATGTTTTCTACGATGTCGTCCTTTCGCCAGATTATGAGTCTTTGATGTACAGTGAAGGGTACTGCCCCTATCCCATGGATCCATTCTCGTCCTAGGAGTAGCTTAAATTTTGCTTTGGAATTTATTACCATAAAAAGCGCTGAGCGTGTGGTCGTGCCAACGGCTAAATCGACTTGGACAACACCCAATATATTATTAGTTTTACCTTCGTAGTTTGATAGGACCATATTGTGTTGTCGGAGGTCGTCGTCGTACTTCCCCATCTTCTTGAATATGGTATAAGGCATTAAATTGACGGTTGCGCCTCCGTCTACAAATACCTTGTTTACTGCTATTCCATCGACCTTTGCCCTTAGGAAACAAAGGTTTTAGATGATATATCATCCCTGGGCTAGGTCTTTCGAACATGGATTTTTTCTCCTCAACCATACCACTATTCATAACGTAATAACACAGTGGTTTTCCTCCAATAGTTTCATCTGGCATGAAGTCTTCCTCTATTTCGGAGACTTCTGATACCATATCGTATTCAGCCGATAACACTGATAGAATGCCACAGTTCATGATGAAATCATCAACATAGGTATCATCATTGGTGTCGTTGTACATGTCTTCATCGAACTTTTCGTCGGACTGGGGAGAGTATTCAAGCTCCCCTTCCTCTGACTGAGGGGAGTATTCAAGCTCCCCTTCCACTTAGGTCTCTTGGCACCCTTTTGGTTCATTGATTCCACCCACTTCTCTTGTGGGATATCTGTCGGCGAGAGGAAAGTCTTTGGTCGAGGCTGCTGGAACTGCCTCCGGTATTTCTCATTTCGACGTGGTGCTCCATGTTTGTCGAATACGAATCTGGGGATGACATGCTTTTCCTATTCAGATGCCTTCTTTTTTCCAGACTCCAAGCTTTCAGCAGTCTTCTCATCGAACACAACGTTACACTTCGGGCATATGATCGCTTTTGAACCACTTACTTTGCATTTCTCTTGGAAATATGTTAAGTCTTCGTCGGTTTGGGGATAGGTTGATTCTAAATAACCTTCAACCCTTTTGTCGAAACCATCAGTAGTTTCAACCATTAGTACCTCGAAAGACTCAGGTAAAGACACCACCTTTGACGACTCGACGAGACTATCAGTAATCTCTGCCATCATGCATTTAAGAGGTTCAATATACAAGGCTTCTTCAACCTTTATAGGATCGGAGTCCACTTGCATATTTGGCCTTGCGCCAAATTGAAGCCTTTCTTCTTTCAATGCCTTTTGCATTTAATCCCTAAAAAGAACACACTGATAAGTTTTATGACCAAGACAATTATGAAACTTACATAATCCTTTTTTCTTTTTCTGTTCTAGAGGGGGATCCTTTAAACCTTGAGGGACGATGATTTGACCATCTTTAACCAATAGGTCAAAGATTTCGTCGCACTTAGACACATCGAACGTGTAAGTCTTTGCAACATATTTATCTATTTTTTCAGCTTCGATGGGTTTTTTCCCATTCAATGGCTTTAAAACTTCACACGTGTATGGAGGTCCAGGCTTAAGTTCCACCACGTTGACCTTGCTTTTGTCGATCAACTCTTCATCGTTAGAAGAGCATCCTTCAACTGTGATATACGATACTTTCTCTTTCTTATGATATCAACCATTTTTGGTCTTTTCAACTTTCAGGCGTTCGATGTGTCGAACTCTGTCAGCCAATTGCGCCATATCCCTCAAATACTGAGTATCCAATTTTTTCCTTATAGAATAATCTAAACCCCCTGCGGCTATCTCGACCAACTCATGCTCAGGGACTTGGGTAAAACATCTCACTTTCAACAGTCTAAACTTGTTTAAATACCGGTCAACTGAATCAGCGGTCTTTCGTTTGATGCTGGATAGTTCTTTCAGGCTGATTTTCGGCTGCCCCATGTAAAACTGTTCATGGAACAATCTCTCCAATTGCGTCCATGTTTGGACTGATTGTGGAGGTAGTATCGTAAACCATGTGAACGCATTTTTTGTAAGAGAACTTAGAAAGTATTTCAACTTTAAATCCTCATTATTCGCTACGTCGCCAACTTTGGTTTGATACCTGGCAACATGTTCGACGGTAGATTCTTCAGTATCTCCGGCGAACTTGGTGAATTTTGGAACTTTCCACCCCCTAGGCAGTTCTGTTTGTAAGACAAAATCTGGTAAAGGCAAAGAGTATGTCGGCCTCTGTAGGCATGAGCTTATTCCATTTCGCATTATGATCTGTTCGACAATAGCCTATAGGTTCTGTTCCCTAGCCACTACCTCTTGTCGAATCTGCCTGACCATGTGGTCGGGATCCTGGTTCCTATTGACTAAAACCACGAGAGGCCTTCGAGCTACTTTAGGAATCTGTTTGACCTCCTGATATTCGTGCTTGACTGTTTCATCTGCCATCTCATCTTGTCGGACCGAGGTTTCTGGTTGAGGAGGAGGTGGGGGATTCTGTCGAACTTGCGCTCTAGGAGCCCCTAGGAAATCCCTTATTCAGATCATTTAAGTTTCCAGTTGTTGGTAACTCTAGGTCAATCCTGAATTATAGGTCTTAGTATGGTGCCTGTTTGGTGAGTTAGCATGTATACCATTTTGTGATTACTTTCGCCCATCTGTTGTCTAATAACTGCGACAGAACTTGACGTGAAAGTAGGGACTGACTGGGTTGACAATCCAAAACCCGGGGGTCGATCAAATTGGCTTTCCAAAGGTCATAACCCATGGTAGCGTGGGATTGACGATGATGACGTTTCACCAAAGGTCGAACCGAGATTATGCATACTTGTTATAAACTCAGTTGACATTCCCAACGTTCTATGCATGGGGGCTATAAAAATGGGCATATATTGTCCAGAAGTTTCCATCGTCATCCATGTCGACGTTTGATGCTGACACGGTGTTAGAATTGGCTCACAATATGCAGTCAAAACTGTAGGTATAACACTGGAACCAACATCGGTTGTTTGTGATGCAACTGTGTCTCCCGTCGAAGATGTTTCTTCGTGTGGTTGTGGTGACACCATCTTGCCACTATGTAGTTACATATATTGAACACAACGTGTCCCGTCGGGTGTGCCAATTTGTTTCTCGCGATAATCTCTAGCCTTCCTATTTAAGGTTTACTTGCAGGACCGACTATAAAGCCCTAGACTTTTGTGTTAATTATATGGTAATTTTTATGGGTAGGGTGTTTGGAATACTTTTAGGTAGTAAGTGCAATGTTTTGCAAATTAGAAACGCAATAAAAGTAAAGCAATAAAAGACAAAAATACTGATGTAAATGAACAAAGCAAATAAAAGTAATTTGACAAGTTAAATGACTTGAAGATAAAGATGAAAGCAAAAGTACATTCTGTAGGAAGATAACTTTTTTCTCTCAAACGCTTGATACTTCAAGTGTATTCCTACTGCAATGCTAAAAATGCCACCCCTAGAAATGAAAATTACATCTGCTTAAATACTAGTAAAAAACAATCGCTGGGAGGTTACAACCCATTTATGAGAAGACACGTGTCGGCGCATATCTCCCACGTTTGCTAGTAACTTCCCACGTCCAGCTCCCCACGATTAATCCCCACCATGGTAAACTGACCTTCAACTTCGACAGGCTTCCCCTTTCATCGACCCAATGCTCTTGGCTTTTTGCCTCATCGATCCAACTTTCGACTGTCCTTTGGTCGACCCGACTTTGTACCTCTTGGGTCGAAATTTGTCAGCTAACAGAAGACCAAGAGGTGATATTGTCTGTGTAGCAAGGATGCAAATGATGTGTGGGATATTAGGGTTAAAAATTAGGGTATGATAACTACTAATGAATTGCACTACTAAATGTTCAAAATAATATTTGACAAATACCAACTTTTAATCACACCACTATTAAACCTGGTTGTTACACGTGTATTCACACGATTTTCTTTTCTTTTCCATCCTTTCACCAAACCAAACCACAAAGGACAATACTCTCTCTCTCTCTCTCTCTCTCTCTTGGATTTTAGAATAAAAAAAAAACGAGCTTCATTTCTTTCTTTGCTTCATCATTATGTAAGTTTCTAAGTTTCAAAGTAGACTTTATTCCATTTATTAATCTATGTTTTATTATTTTCCTTTGAACACAAAATACTTCTCACTCTATTTTCCTTTTTTCCTTTACCAACGCATCAGCTCTCTCTCTTTAACATAATTCAAATTTTGTCAAGGTACATTTTTTTGTCTATTTTATACTATTTTACATAATTTCCCTCCAATAATTCTATTTATTTTTTTCAAAAAAAAAAGGTTCACACTATTTTTCGGTAAGGTTTTGATTGTCGAATACATGTTCATACTATTTTTTGGGTAAAGTTCATGAACTTGAAACAAATAATTTTTTCTTGAATGCACTCAATTTGTATTTTTGTGTGTGTGTTGGTTTTGGTTCTTAAATGCATTCAATTTGTAAGGGTTGTTTTATACAATCAAATGTTTCCACTTTGACATTTACTTGTGATTGTTTTCTCATGTTTATGCTGTAAGCTTAGGTTTCTATCAACCTTCCCAAACTTCTTCTCAACCTATGTCCCAAACATATGGATTACAACATTCATAGTATTGGTCATATGTAAGGGAAATTTAGATAACTGTTGAACTCATTAGACAATAACATGTCAATTTAAAGATTGTTGTTGTTATTCTTTTTTTTTAAACTAACCTACTCAAGGATAAGATGTTTTTTAATTTACAATGTAGGACTTTTTTGGACCACCATTAGAAGAACAATGCGATTCAAACCAACCAAATTTGATTGGTATTATGACTGTTGCTCAGCATGCAACCATTCTAACAAGAATCCTAACCTTACTTTTAACTGCTACTGTGGTGAAAAAGATGTTGTCCAAATTACAAAGTCAGGTTTCATATAACAACAACATTTTCTTTATAAACATTATTTACTACTGACTTATTGGAGATATTCATATATGTACATTTAAAAATGAAATTGAGATTGAGTACGACTGTGTGGTATATTCCTTCATGTTTTGGGACAAAGAATATGTCTCGATTGTTGGAATGACACATGTAGACTTGAGAAATATATCATGAAGAAAGTCAATATGATGATGTTAGATGATTTATATCTTTGCTGAGTTACAAGATGTTGTTCAATAATATGAATTATTCTTTCTTGGTCCCTTAGATAGGCGAGTAAATATCATGAAAAAAAGTAAGTTAATACCAAAAAAAATATTATGAAAAAAGTAAGTATAATAATATTAGATGATTTATATCTTTGCTGAGATATAACAGGTTGTTCAATAATATGAATTATTCTTTCTTAGTCCCTTAAATCGATGATTAATAAACATACACGACAAAAACGACAAGTCCCTTAAATCGATGATTAATAAACATACACGACAAAAACGACAAGAGAAATAATAACATAGTGAAGTGATTAGAATTATTTATATTATTACCTTGTGTTCCCTATATTTTTTCCAAATCATTTGCCGCGTATTTCATCTATATCCTTTGCCGCGCATTTCTCGCGCGTTTTCCTCTTTTAGAAACTAAAATGAAAAATTGAAAATTTCTTTTTTTATTTATCTTTTTTTTAGTCTCTAAAATTAGAAAATGAGTAATACTTCTCCCAATAGTTTTACAAAATTGATTATTAAAAATTAGTTTATCAAACAATTCCTTTTCTCTTTTAATTTTTGAGAGCTAATTTAAAAATCAAATTCTTATAACAAATAAGATTAGAGAGTCTTAGTACATGATAGTAGAAAATCCTATATGAAATGATCTACTAGAAAATATTCAAAACAAAAATACTAATAAAATTCTATTAGATTTCACTAATCACACACCCAAATCACTAATTACACCCAACACTAACCGGAGAAATTGTGTAGTGTGTGCGTGTACTGTAGATGACTCGAGGTGACTCGTTCGAGTGATGGACTCGTTAGGTTTAAATTAGGTCAAGTTGTGATTTTTTTTTTGTTTTTTTTAAGGTTTAGGTTTTTTTGTTTGACTCAAAAGCTGAGAAAGGTGGTGGAGAAGGTGAAGAACAACCCAAGTTAGATCTGAAGAATTCTCCAAAGTTTTCAACTTTTGATCAAAGGGTTCTCAATTATGCTTTGAACCTCTTCAAACTCTCTCACAATGGCTCCTCGCCCTACTTTTTGCAAGCTTGTTCTTCCCACAACCCTTCAATCTAGGCAATTGGTAATTCAATTTCTCACTCCTTTTTTATCACTCATTGAAGTGTATAGTTTTTGTTTGGAATTGATATTGTGATTGGTGTTTTTGATTGGATTTTGTTGGTGTTATGATGGTTGCACGACAAGGCTTTTTAGGGTTTTGCTGTATTTTTGTTTTGTTTTGTTGTAACTCACTTGTAAACCCTGAAACCCCTTTTCATCAAGTTTGGATTTTCTTGGTTTTGTTTTCAGTTCTATGAATTTGATCATTGGTTTGTACACTTCTGTTTGAGTGGATGGTTTATGGATTTTTTTTTTCTGTCTAGAATCTTGATGAATGACAGTGTTTTCTTGAGGTTTTGGGCTACTACTAGATTTTTTATTCAGAATATTTCTGATTCATATACCTAATTTTCATCAAGTTTGGATTTTCTTGGTTTTGTATATATGGGTGGCTGAGCTGGTTATTACACCTAAAATTGAATGGAGTTGGTTAGTTTATGTCTATTTTTCATTATTAGCCCTAGTATAGTATATATGCATACATTATATATAACTGGTATACTTTTCCTTGGTTCTATCTTTTTAATTGAACAATCTTATCTTAAATTGCTCTATATTAGACTCTTTTGAATGAGAAGTTCTTGCCGATGCTTGCGTAAGACATTGATTGTAGCAAAAGTTATGGCACGAAAATTGAACATGCTATCAGATTGGTTTCTGTATAAATTTATGCTCATGAGTGTTTTGCTCTCTGTTAATTGGTATTTTACATTAGATGGAATTGATGTTTTTATTGAGAACTAGCAATGTCTCTTTCACCTGTTTGAGTGTAAGAGAAGAACTATATGGCATAGTGAACAAAGTTTTTGCTTCATATCTGCCCGAATTTGTTTTATTACTATTCCTATGCGACTTTACTTTGTTTCAATGCTGTTAAATAGAAGCTATAGTGGCGTTACGCCGCTAGCGCATCTGAGTTTAGACAAACCACAATTTTTCCATAATACACGATTTGGTTCAAAGTTTTGTCAAATAGTGGCTATCATGGCATCATAGAACTATTATATAGGGGAGTTTTAACAATATGCTATTTTCTGATATCTGCAATTGACTACCTGTTTTGAATTTTATTTCATGTATTTCCTAGGCACACTTGAAGGCAGAGAATAACTCATTTTATGTGAACCGAAGATATTTACTCGAGACAATCATATTATAAATGTCTACGTGTAGAATTTTTTTTTGATGTAGTTACTGATTCAAGCACTTATTAAGTATGAATTTTGGATTGCAGCAATTTGCAATCTAGAAATGAGTCATTTTTTTTAATGAATCTCCATTTTCAGAATCGTATTTAGTGTCACATGTTGACCCATTAAAATCGTACGATTTTATGTTGTTTGGAGTGTTCTGCGATTCAGATCTCACACAGAATCACTCTTTGGTCAAATCGGGAAGGGTTTTGCCATCAATAATCACTATGCTCGCGTGTTTATTTCGTGTTGATTACATGACCCAGTTAGAAAACAACTCACCTGTGTAAAAAAGGAGCCGCCAATCCTCGAATCCCTAGATCTGTGAATGAAAAACCACTTCTCGCCACAAAACCTTTTTACTTTGTGACCGGATCCTTTTGCCTTGCACCAGGAACCCGCCTGTGTTGTACGATGTTCTTCTGCTCGTTGCCTTGAGACAATAAGTCCAGAACCCTAACGTTGCCTTGAGACCACCAGAAGTCCACAAGCCTAATGTTGTGCGCCGTTCTGCTGCTGTTAATCTTCCCTTTGTTTCAAAAGAATATCTATTTCTCCAAACCCCCCTATTTGTGCACCAGTGGTTTATTTGTTTTTTTAAATCTTCACTTTAGGATAATTAGTGATTTTTTTTAAATCTTGGTATCCGGCCTTGCGACCGACTAATTAGTTGATTTAGTGTGATGTTTTGTTTCTTTTCTAGTTGGAAGTGTACCTTTGGGGCCCATTTCTTAGGTCAAATCAATTTTTTTAATAATAAAATTTAAGAAAAAAAATAAAAAAAGATTGTAATAGAAATACTTTCTTATGCTGATAAATTAATGTTTAAATAAGCATTTTAAGTGTGATTTAAATGATCTCTTTATGAATTTTGTAGAATCTTATAATTCATGTTGCCAATCCATGTTGATGATTATATTTCCTCTTTACGATTCCGAGTCAAATCTCATTTTTAACTCTTTTGTCTTTTATCTTGAGCATTTACTAATATTCAAATGCTCAATATTATTTTCAATTGCAGAGGATTCCGGATAATTTTCTGAGAAAACATGGGGCCCAACTTTCGACTGCTGCCACCATCTCTGTTCCTGATGGCACCGTCTGGCGACTAGGATTGAAAAAGGTCGACAACAAACTTTGGTTCGTCGATGGTTGGCAAGATTTGGTTCAACGCTACTCCATTGGCATTGGATACTTTTTAGTATTCACGTATGAAGGGAATTCGTGTTTCGTCATTCATATCTTTAACATGGGTAGTTCTGAGTTAAACTATCAATCCGCCATGAGAGGCCGTAACGAAGGGCCTTGCTATGCAAATTATCATCCTCTTTTTACCGAAATGGAAGATATCGACTCCCTTGAGTTTCTGAGTTCGCCACCTTCAAACCTTACTTCTGGTGTATCGCAAGAGAAGGTTTTTGCTGGATCTGGGGATCAACTAACACCAGGGAAGAATCATACTCCATCGTTGCATAATTTGTTTAATGGCGGGTCTAAACTCAACCGCGTTAACTGGGGAGATATTGATGGTACTCTTTCTTCAACGGTTGCCATTCAGTCAACCAGAGATATAGGTGTTCAGTTCAATGCCAGTGAGTTCAAAAAGTCTACAGAAGAAGTGAAAATCCGCTATTCTAACGAGGAAGGGCTTAATAATAGTGATACTAAGAAAACTTCAAGAAAGAAGCGGAAATCAGATCCGAGTAAGTTCTTTTATCCAGTTTTCTTTCTATTGTCCTATATAGCACTGTCATTTTAGATTGGAGGTGTATCTGTAATTAGTTTTGAGCTGAATCGGAGTAACGGTTGAGGTCTTAAAAATTTCTATTAGATTAACATTTTGGTTCTGCAAAGTTCGTTTTTTTAGGCTCTGTTTGGTTTAGTGCATTTTTTTCAAAAACTTTGAATAGGCCTAAGTGCTATATAGCTATGGTCTAGTAATCTCAAAATTTAATTTTCTCATCAATATAGTTTGTGGAACTGTAGGTGCACAGGAAGGGTCTTCTGCTGAAAATGAGGAGGATGCAGATTCGCGCTATCGATTCTATGAAAGTGCGTCTGCAAGAAAAAGAACCGTGACAGCAGAAGAAAGAGAAAGGGCAATTAATGAATCAAAAACATTTGAACCAACTAATCCTTTCTGCCGAGTTGTGCTGCGACCCTCTTATTTATATAGGGGATGTATAATGGTGAGATATTGAATTAATTTATTCTTTATACTTATCCGTAGTCTTCTTCGACATGTCATGTTGCGTACTTAACTCGTGTTTCTGTTTTCCAGTACTTGCCTTCCTCTTTTGCAGAAAACAATTTGAACGAGGTTTCAGGGTTCATTAAACTTCTGGGCCCGACCGGGAAAGAATTTCCTGTCCGCTGCCTATATAGAGGTGGCCGAGCAAAGTTAAGCCAAGGATGGTATGAATTTACAGTAGAGAACAGTTTAGGGGAAGGCGATGTCTGTGTTTTTGAGCTGCTTAGAAGCAGAGAGGTAGTGCTGAAAGTTACTTTGTTTCGTGTATGCGAGGATGAGTCAGGGTTATTCGACCCTTCTACACAGGTGAGCCATAACGTGAGCCATGCAAAACTGCTGAACCCTCACTTGCAGCACCGTGTCAGCACCATGAAACCGGTTAAATATTAGCAGGGAGAGTTAACTCCTCCTGATAGACTATACAATTCTGTCCAGTAGTTTTTACTTCTTCTGAGTGATCCTGGAATTCTCTGGTTTATTCAGTTTGGAACTTTGATGATTTCCATGTCCATAGCCATATTTGAACTTAGTTATGGTAGTTTTGATGTGGATATTTTGTTTTCGACTTGGATTGTAAATAGACTGTTCAATCTATTCAATCATAAACTGAGTCGAAACGCTTGTCCTAGCGCTTTTCTTTTTTGCTGTTGAATAGAACGCATGTCCTGGTGCAGACATTTTGGGTTTAACTTTTTTGTTGGATCTGTTTGTAGTTTCATCTGCATGAATATAATGACTCAGTTACTTAGTTTTTTTTAAGGTGATGGCTAATAGAGTTTTTTCTGGTTTCTGTGAAATTTATCTGTTCATGATTCGTTTATTTTAAGAGAATTGTGATATGATTGATATATGGATATAAATCAACATTGATGATGGCTCTATTCATTATTTGCATATATCAGTAACACTATTTTTTTTTCTTTCAAAAAGGGGAAAAGTTATAACATTTCGCAAATAAAAATGTGTTTAATATAATATGGCATTTCTTTCAAAATTTGGAAATTAGTTAGAGTTGTGACTGCGTTAGAAAGATTATGAACAACCTCATTTGTTTGTCTCAATATATTTCACATTAGAGTTGTTAAAACAAAACAAAACAAAACTTAGTTTTAGTTTAAAACAAAAGCTCTTATACAAATATCAATTTCCACTTTGTTGTTCAAAAACGAAAAGGAAGTATCTGCATTACATTTAAATCTCTCTAATGATGACAAAGGTGTTGTTTTAGAATCCTTGGCAGCTTTCTAGGACTAGAATAACTCAGATGCTCTATTAAAATCCATCAGATAAAGTGGCAAAAAGAGAGCAATTCTCATCAGATAAATTTCGAATGATGCTGAAAAAAATCGTAGGTGCCAAATAGAAATACAGTTTCTACATACTTGTCATATCATATTTTTAACCTTCGGTGATACTTGAATTTTCCAGATGAGGTGCCAAGGTCAAGATCTCCTTAGGAAAGTAATGTCAATAAGCTCATGAGTAAACAATATATAAGCACTTCTAATTAAATGATTCTCATTGGTCTCTGGTTTCCAAACCCTCGCATCTTTTGTAACCGAGTTACAAAAGTGGTGTATTATGAAATTTATGAGCACTAATCAGATCAAAGAATGTGTTAGTTATCTGAGAGTTCCGCCTCTTACTATACTGAAATAAAAGACCAACCACAGAAAATAATGTGCTTTGAATAAAAGGGTTCTGCTCTAGGAGTATAAGCCAACCCTGTTAACTAAGAAGAGCTAGCTTGAAAGCAGTAAGATTTTTAATACTCATACCTCCTTTGTTCTTAGGCATTGAAACTTTGTCCCGTGACATACTCCATTAGAAAGAATTCATCATTTTCTCAATATCATCGACGATGAGGAAGGAAGGTAACATAAAAATGCTCATGAAGTAAGTTGGAATAGATTGAAGCATTAATTTGATATGAACTTCTCGACTCTAAGCACTGATCAGTAACACTATTATTGAAAATGAAAGTTCAATTTATACGATATCTTGTCATCACAGACAAGAAACTCTAGTTTTGGTATCCAAGTGCAGGATGATGACTCAGTTCAGCCAGAGATTCAGATTAATATATTAGGTGTTGCTCGGCGTTAGCTCCTAAGAAATCTTCTATGATTTTAGAACTGCGCATTCGGACCGTAATTGTTTGGAAATGTGTGTCTAGATTGCTGAAATTTGTTGGTTGTTTTTGGATGCATATATTCTGATTAAGGTTAAGGTATTGTCACGTCCTTACATTTTCTACATGTGAAAGAATGAATGCTTGTAATTTTCATACAGGTTTTGTCTATCATAAGCCATGCAGCTTCTGTTGAATGAATATGTGTGGAAAAGTTTCAGCAGTTGAACTTTATTAAATTTAAGAGGAAGATTTGAGTTGCGAATATGTTCATCAGGGGTTTGATGAATTGTAAGATGTTGATTTGATGAATCCAGAAAGAAAAATATGGATAATAATCATGAAATGGAGTAAGTGATGTTGTTGCTATGGAATTGAGTATTGTAGAAAAAATAGGCGTTAGGTTATATTAGAGTCCCACATCGAGTGGTTCGGTGAAGAGGGAAAGTGTGATTGCTATAAGAATTGAAGATTACGATGTTACAAATCAATGATTCTTCAGGCAGTAACGGGATGTGATGAGTGGTCGAGTCTTGCACATAATATGCGAGTTGGGTGTCTGCCCCAAGCCTGGTTACGACAATTGGGCACTCTCATTTGATCAATCTGATCCCTATAGCTCCCCCAACCCAATGGGTTAAATCAAGTTAAACTTTATTTATTTAAATTTAAGTGGGTTTTTAATGCTTCTTTTATGATTTTTAGCTATTATGTAAATGTACTTAAATTTGAAAAATTATTTTTGGATGGATTCAAGCTTAAGTTAACGTAAATATATCTTAAAGATCTACTTACAATATATTAGAGATGCAGTTTTGGAGAAATTGTGTGTTAAGGGAGATTTTTGAGTGTAATAATTTAAGATGTTTGTTACTATTTTTTAATTTGAATATTATATAAACAACAGGGATAGTTAATATTTAAATATCTATTTTAATTATTATTATCACAATATATTAAAATAAATATTTGATTTAGTTTATTAAAATAAATATTTAATTTAAATTTAATAAAATAATATTAAATTTTAAATAAATAAAAAATTTGGTTGATATATGGGAATTGGAAGTGAGAAGAGGGAAAGTTACGAGAAAAAAAATTAGGAGGATCAATAAAATCACCATTGTCAAGAATTGAAGCTTAACAATCTAAGGTAAGTGGGGATAAAAACCGTTCTTTTATCCATGAGATGGTAGTGAGGGATCCTTCCTTCTTAGGCTTACTTTTTACCATGTTTTTGATTGAAATTCTTGGTGGTTTGTAATGTTTGTATAATGAGATGATTAGATTGTGATTGTTATATATAAATCCTTGATTATTGTATGGATCTGATGTTATGATGTTTGTCGAATTTTTCTGTCATGATCATGGAATAAGGGTTTTGGGGATATGAACATGATGAACAAATTATGGGAAATTATAAAGTGATGATGTGTATGTATTTGGTGAATGAATTGTTGATATATGTACATGGTTGATGATGAAAATCCTTGAAAATATTGTGAGAGATGTTTACAGGATGGAAATTGGGTTTGTGATGTGTTAGGGATCGTATTGTTTTAGTCCTTACAAACAATATCATTTTTTAAAAATCTCCTTTGTACGGTTTTAATCATAACTTTTGACTCATGTCACGTTTTAAGGTGGGATTTGACGCGTTGGTTAACTGATAGGCAGTACTACAATTTTGATTCAGGGAGAAAATAACTTTAATGGATTTATCAGAGGGTTACAGTAGGTGTAAAAATATGATGGATATGAATGAAGTTCGTATTAGTAATTTAATCGTTGTGTCACGAATGATTGGTATATGTGTTAATGACGTAACTCGTAGTCCATAAGGGTGAACTACGTATTAGATAAGTGTATTGAGTGATAAATGGTGGACCACAATGTATTATAATATTTGCGTGTGTTAGAAGGAATCATAACGAAGTTCATATCGGTAGATTGTTGTGACATGGTGAATCATTTGAATTGTTTGTTCACTTGTGATTGTGATAATCCAGAAGGGTGGATTATGTTGTGCATGAGTGTAGTTGTGTGATTGATTATGGGTTACGACATGAATAATGACAAGTATGTCAGTTGCATTTTTTGCCATACCATGCATTCATAAATTGTTGAGTTGGTGGAGATAAGTTTAAGTTTGAAGGGGAACGCTAAACTTATCTGAACTTCGAAGGGGAAGTTCGGGATTTCAAATGGGGAATTAGGTTCGTATGATGAACCGTTGATAAACAATTGGTACCACATGCATTAGGTCGAGTTATGGAGTCTCATTGCATTTTCATTATATCGTGTGGTGTTTAATTGTGGTGAGAATGTGGATTGTGAGTGATTGTGGTGCATTACACATGAATACTATCCTTAGTATGTTATGCACCGATTAATGATATTAATGCATTTCTCACCCCTTTTTTGTTTGTTGTGTCTGTGCTCCTTTGGAGTATAAAAGAATTAGGCAGCTGAGTAGTTGACGATGCATAATATGTTGCTATCAGCTGAGTCTTCTAGTGGAGTCGCTATAATACGTAACACCGATGCTATTTTGTCTATGGGGATGTTTTACCTATGTGTTTTTCATGTTACGTATCTTTAAATAATAAGGATTAAGGATTATTGTTTTAAACTACTATTGTTTAGATGTTTGAGTGAGGCTTTGGATGTCGAACAAAAATTATTTTTAATTCCGCTTTCACAATGTGATTTATATGAGTTGAGGTAAACTTTTAAACTTTAAATTATGTGGATGTGATCCTACTTGATGTAATTATTTATATTTTATTTATTAATTTGAATCGGGAAGAGGGTGTTACAAGAACAATTAGGAGTTTAAATTGTGTCAGAACCTTTCCTCTTCTTCACTTTTCATATTTTTCAAAAAACACTTCAAACTCTCTCAAACTTATTTTCATCAACAAGACCAAAATCAAGCAACCAAGGTCAAAGGAATTTCAATCAGCATTAGAAACATCATCCAACACTAAAGTAAAAAAAACTGTAAGTTTTTTGATGTTTTGAATAGTTTTTGATTTGTGTAGTTGAGTAGAAATTGATGTATAAGTTAGGAAATTAGTAAAAATTGGATGATTGGTAGTTTAAACATAATATAAAACATGATAGTTGGCTGAAAATGAGGATCAAGGCAATGTTTTTATTTTGGTTTCCTTGTCTGCATTGCCGCAACTGCTGAGTTGTAGATAATTTCGGAGATGCACCTCCAAATTTTTTCAACATTTTAGTTTTCCAACAACGGAAGATGCATCTCCGTAATTTTCTGTTATTTTTTTTTGGTTTTTCTTGCTTGTTGTGTTATATGCTTGCACTAATTGTCTGCTTTACTTTAACTTATAGACATAATGGATGATAGACATGATAGACTAAGGCATGAGAGGGTTGCACAACACACATTAGTGCGATAGGAGAATAGTCATCAGGTTTCAGATGCTCCTGGTCCCTCTGGCCATGCATAACCATCTACTTTCGGGTTCGTGCTTCTCCTCATGCTTATCCATCTCCTTCTTCCCGTAGGAGACGAGTTTCACCTACCGACACATCATTCTCTCCATCCTTCCATAGGCTACAAGTTTCACCTATTCAGGCGCCTGAGGTACCCGAGTCACCAGTAGTACTGGAGGCACCACTGCCACCTTCTACTGCTCATGCTGCTGAGCAAGTGCCACCTCCGGCGGGTAAGGCACCTCCGTAGGATGAGATCGCCTATGTACCCAGATCATACTGCCAGACATATTTGGGATGGAGAGGTAAAATTAGTTCTCTTCATTCTTTTTAATTTACGTTTACTTTGATTGATAAATTTGTGAAATTATTTTTTTTTTATATATTTTTTTAGGGTCGTGATCCGCTGAAGTTTATTAACCACAAGCGAAAAATTACTTGCTTGCCTCAGCCGAATGAGGAATGGTTTTAGGATGCTTTGTCCCTATCTGGCCTGAAGGACTTGTGCACGATTGATTATACTACGATCAACCACAAGATGATTAATGCATTCGTGGAGAGATGACACTCCGAGACCTCGTCAATTCACCTCCTGCTTGGTGAGATGTTTATCACACTCGACGATGTGTCGTGTTTGCTACATCTTTCGATCAGGGGGAGACTCCTAGATCATGGGAAGATTACCAAAGAAGAGACACTCAAGATGATGGTAGACTATTTAGGGGCTGACCCAACGAAGGAGGATGAGGAGTTGGATATGACCAGGGGGTCATGCTAGGTTTGAGTACCTGAAGCAGATATACACATATGAGATCCAGAGAGCACATCAGGCTACATGTGATTATGAGCATGTGGGGCTCCACATATCGTATGCTATGAGAGCGTACGTGCTATATTTCGTTGGCACTGTGATTTTTGTGGACAAGAATACCACTTATACAGATGCCATCTACCTACGATACTTCAAGAATTTCGAGTGGATCCGTGAGTACAACAAGGGGACGCTTATTTGGTTTATTTGTACTCGAAGTTATCAGAGAGGTGTAGTTGGAAGACGAAGCAGAACATAGGCAACATCACACTATTGACAGTAATATTTATTGGTCTTTTAATCGTGGTTAATTTTCATTTCATCTTTACAATGCCATTACTTATAATTTTTGTGCTCCAAAATTTTCCGGCATGGATCCTCAAGCACTTTATGCGCATCTCCGACTGGGCGAGTGTACCGACTTACACTGAGGATGTGCCGCATGCTATTGCATTTGCCCCGCTCAGAGGGAACCATGAGATATGGCCGTTCAGAGTGTATCTTGACCGCTTGATTTCCGAGGACATGCACTTCAACAACTATGTCGACCACCGTGAAATGCAACCATTTGACGAGATAGTGTTATACTCTCGATGATTGGCACGCAGATCACGTCTCACTACTCATCATCTGCCCAAACATGTCATGCGGCAGTTCAGCTACACTCAGACTATTCCCTGACACCCTATTGTATATACTACTCCTGCTTTGACACGTAGATAAATGAATGACATGTTTGATGATTATGAGAATCATCTGGTATTGAAGGAGGCACGTAATACCATAACCCCGAGCGACTGGAGCTATGTGGACGAGTACATCTAGTGGTTCTTCAAGGTGTCACATCCGTATATGGTGCAGGCTTCTCTAGTATATCCATCTAGGCCATCTCATTAGGAGATACTAAAGGAGGCACAAACATAGTTAGATCATGCTAGTGATGTTTTGACTAGATGTCGTCGTATTGTGGAGATTGCGTAGGCATACATTGAAAGAGGTATCTTCCTTGATGGGTCTGATGTGAGGCAGGTCCTAGATGCCATCATGATGAAGGCATGTGGGGCATGATGTATGAGAGATAGTGCTGGAGGACAGGGGGATTGATGACCGATGAGGCAGAGGCGAAGTACTCTGACATACACGGTAGTGCATTAGTATATAGTAGTAGTACTATGAATTGTATTCTATTTTGACATCATGCTACTTTATCTTTGTTCTCGACTTTTTTGCCATTTATTGGTATTTTATTTATATATGACATTTTTGGACCATCTGGATTTATATACGTCATTGTTTGTATATCGATTGTATGTTTTAAATCTCGTCATATAACATGGTACATAATGTTTATAAATCTTCATATGAATATGTGTAAACAAAACATAACATGAAACATGTTGTTCTAATACGTCACGGAGATGTAACTCTATAGAATAAACAAAGATGCATCTCCGAAATATTTTACCGTTCAATTAGAATTTGTTGCGTCCGAAGATGCATTTTCGAAATCTGAAGGCATTTAAGTATTTTTACGTGGTGGCTAAGAAATATATAAGGTGCATTAAGAAATCCTTAAATGTAATTTTGATTCTTCTATTAATTTTTTTGGCTTAAATGTGTTTGTTTGGTCCTCCTAATTTGATGTTTTTTAACTTTAAATCTCTCTATTTTTAAAACTTTAAATCTCCCCATTATAAAACTTAGCTTTTTCGTCTTGGACTTTACTTTGCTTGATATTTCTATGATCTCCCTTCATATTTGTATATATGTACTAATGATGATTTATTATTTAATATTTTTTTATACAATTAATTAATTAATTAATTAATTTCTTTACATAATAAATTAATTATTTAGAATTATAGAATTAATTAATAGAAATTTTAAATTAAAATTTATGGACCTTAGACCCAAGTCACTTTAACATATCTCTAATCCATAGGAATACAACATGCAGGGTTATATAAACACTAATACTTTTTTTTTTGAAATTGATGTAGGACTAATAACATGCAATGTTGAAACAAACAAACCTTTCTCTAATCTCTTCTTCTTCATCTAGCCGTCCAACTGACATCCATGCAATATAGTATGCAATATTCTCCTACCATGTATCATAATCTGGTTTTTTTACCGAGATAACCCAGTTTTTCGAAAAAATTCCCAAAATACCCCAGGTTTCAGAAAAATTCCCAATCTACCCCACTTTTAGGAGGAGGCGCCAATTGAATTGGCGACTCCTCTTAAATCTTAAATGGAGGCGCCAATTGGATTGGGTAGGGCAGGTGCCCTAGCCAATCCAATTGGCGCCTATGTGTAAGTTTTAAGAGGAGGCGCCAATTCAATTGGCGACTCCCTTAAAAAAGCCTCAAATTACAAAACCTCCAACACGAAAGTTGTAGATCTTTTCAAGAAAATGAATTTGGACATAAATTTTGCATCATTTGGATTTTTTATGAGAAAGTTATGGGCAGTTGAAGTTGGACTTCTGAGTTTTTCAACTATTATCTGACCTATAATGTTTTGTATTATCCCATGTGTTTCTTTTAGAATTATGAAATTTTGTCCAACATAACAACTGAAGTAGACATATCAAATTTTGCAATGCACTTGGTACCACCTCTAAATAATTAAAAATGAGTGAGTTAGGTCCTTGCGAAGTTGACCCAAAATTAGGGTTTCTGTCGAAATGACCTATAATGTTTTGAAATGAATGATGAGCTTCCAAGTTTCAAATGGATTTTTGATGAACATGAAAGTTGTTCATATGGCGACTCTTCTTAAAACTTGAATGGAGGCGTCAATTGGATTGGCTAGGGCAGGTGCCCTAGCCAATCCAATTGGCGCCTATGTGTAGGTTTTAAGAGTAGTCGCTAATTCAATTGGCGACTCCCTCATGAAATGCCTTTTTTGTCTTATAAATAGATGCGTTGTGTGACCAATTGTTCCGCAGCTCATATAATCATTTGGCTATCATGTTTGGTGTTCGTCGCCGATACGGTAAGGTGATTTATGCGAGAGACAAACCTCAATTGTTGATGCTGTTTTGGAACATCACCATGTTCGATCAACTGAAGAGGGAGCTGGTTCGATGGTTAGACGGGAAAATACCAGAAGGGGAAAAATCAGAAGTATTGAGAGACTTGACAATATCTTTGGTTGGGTGCGAATGAAGACTGATAAGGATGCTAGGGAAATGATGTTCGGTCGAGACGACATTAATTTGATTGTTGTAATCAGTTAGAAATATTTATGTTTTCAGATGTTTTGTACTGATGTTTGTTATGAAACTCGTTGTAACAAGAACTTAATGATATATAATGATTGATTGTTACAGAAATACAATGTTACAAAAAGCTTAAGATCTAGATGATGCTCCTTGATTGGGACAATTGTTTTTGTTGTGTCCTGGTTGACGACAGATACTATATAATCTTATCATTTTATCTGTGGAATCCATCTCTGTTCTGATACGTGTGCTGTTTGGCCTTCCTTTCTTCTTTCTACGCATCTCTTCATTGTGCCAAACAATATCTCCTTCATATGGAGGCCAGTAATCCTCCATTGGTAGTACTGAAAAGCTTTGACTATATACATTCATGATGGTGTTGGCCTTGTACACATCAGATAAATGGTTGTAAGCGTCTTGACGAGTATAAGCGCATGCTGCAATGACATGGGAGCAAGGTATGCGGAAGGCATGAAATTTTCCACAATCGCACCAACTTCTGTGTAGTCTAACAGCGTAGGCTAAATTTGGTCTCCCCTCGTTGTTGCCCATTGTTTCCTGGACGCTGAAATTTTGTCTATGACGGTCAAAGACTGTTACAGCGTGTGTCGTAGCTTTGATGCTCTCCTCTTTCATGACCTTCATGCAACACTCACTGAATACTTGTCCGGACATTAACACTTCACTCCATCTTTCACCTCTGGTTGCGAACATAGAAGCCAACCTATAATAGGTTGATCTTATCAAGGCGGTTATCAGTAGATTTTGAATTCCTTTGAAAACCCCGTTCATGCATTCCACAATGTTTGTTGTCATGTGGCCCCATCGATAACCACCGTCAAATGCTCTTGTCCACTTCTCTACTGGTATGTTATTTATCCATCTCCCCGCGTCTTCATTAGACAGTCTAATTTCATCACGATAATATTGAAATGACGGTTGAGTTAAAGCATACCCAACATTCACCACCTTCTTGCGAAGATTCTTATCTTTTATAGCATGCATGAAGTTTTGTGCAATGTGTCTGATACAGTAGACATGTGTAGAAGGAGGATCATGCCATCCGATGTCATGGTTGTTGTAGGCACTCTCAATGGCAGCATGTCTATCAGAAATCAAACATAGATTGGCTTGTGGAGCCACATGCGTTCTGAGATGTCGAAGAAAGAAACCCCATCCACCAGCCGTTTCACCTTCAACAAGAGCAAAGGCAATGGGAAAGACATTGTTATTACCGTCTTGTGCAACCGCCATGAGCAAAGTACCCTTGTATTTTCCGTATAACTAAGTGCCATCAATTTGCAAGTTAGGTTTGCAGAAAGCGAAACCTTTGATGCACGGGTCAAATGCCCAAAAGAGATGGTGAAATATTCTATTACCTGTAGCACAGGTTCCGTCTGGCATCATTGCTGGCACTGTCTCCATAATTGCCACAGTTCCTGGGACATATGTTTTTAGTGCCCATAAAAACCGTGGCAATTCCTTGAATGAATCCTCCCAGTTGTCGAAAACCTGTTCAAGAACCTTTGTCCTTGCAATCCATGCTTTCTTGTAAGATGGAGTATAATTATATGTTGTTCAAATATGGGATATAATTATACTCACCTTCACTGATGGGTCTTTATTTACCAATGGCAGAATGTCTTGACATATCAAAGCTGTGCTCAGTTTACGGTAATCTTGTTCAACGTTAGTTGCAACGCAACTGTGCGGTGGATCTATTGAAGCGATCTCCCAAGAGTCATTTTTCTTCTTGTAAGACGCAGCCAAACGAAACTTACAAAGCATGTTACGACATTCGATAACATACCTTCTAGAATCAGTGTGTTTCACTGTAAAGTCAGCAAAGTTGTTCATGTGGAATTTTTTGATTGCCAAAACACATTCTTCTTTGGTACGAAACATGTCTCCCACCTTTAATTCGCCTACTGGTCTCGGATATGGATTATAGAAGACACTGTCGGATGTTTCATCGTCGTGAAGATCCATATTTTTCATATGTTGAGGCAGATTGTAGACATGACTAGGAGGTATTGGTGGTGGTTGATCATCATCTTCATCGTCGTTGTTCAGCATGTGATCAACCTGTATCTCGGTCTCCTCTTCTTCTTCATCAACAACGTCGACTTCTACTTCTGCTTCTGGGTTGAGTTCATCTGACCATTGTGCATCATCTGCATCATCTTCACCAGCTTCATCCTGATCGGTTAGCTGAGATTGTTGAGAAGGTATACATGGTTGTAGAGTAATGTACAACTCGATACAATTGTTTCCTGAATGTTCATGACTAACAAACATGTTTTCAACATCTTCATCGTCTCGTACCTTAAGGGGGAAAAACTTGCATTGACCATTCTCAAAAAATATTGGATTTTGATATGTGATCTTTGACACAATACCTGATCCTATAAAGGATTGTATTCTTTTTTTCAAATGCAAAAAGGTTGCATTTCTCTTCATCGTGATTCTAATGGTATCAGTGTTTCGGAAACAAAAACCATGAAGCTCAGACTCAAAAGTTTCATCGTTGCAGTGAACGTTGACATTGTATAATGATGAAGATGACATTGTGGAGATGAAAACTATTTTCCTACTACAGATGAATGTGAGTGAAGTGTCTTGGATGTTGATAGTAAGACACTTAAATAGATGGTATCAGTGTCTCACATGCTAGCTAGTTCTGAGATGATGTGTCGGACATTCAAGCTACTCTGAGATGATGTGTCAAGCATGCAAGCTAGTTCTGAGATGATGTGTCAGTCATGCAAGACAGTGTGAGTTGATGTGTCAACCATGCAAGCTATCAAGAAGTGACTCTTCAGCATGCAGGAGACAAGACAACCACATGTCTGACATGTAAGCTAGTTCTGAGATGATGTGTCAGTCATGCAAGACAGTCTGAGATGATGTGTCAACCATGCAAGCTATCAAGAACTTAGTCATCAGCATGCAGGAGACAAGACAACCACGTGTTGGACATGTAAGATAGTCAGAGATGATGTGTCAACCATGCAAGCCATCCACAAGTGACTTGTTCAGCATGCAGGAGACAAGACAACCATGTGTCAGACATGTAGATGGTGTCGCCAAATGGTTTGGCGCCTCCACTTAATGCTTGTACATGGTCGCCAATTCAAGTGGCGACCCCATGCAATCAGACCTCGAAACCAAGCATTCAGACCTAGCCTTGCATGCATGTCCCTATGGAGGCGCCAATTTGAATGGCGACCCCTCTTTAGGATTGTACATGGTCGTCAAATGAGGTGGAGACACCATGCAAACACAAATTTTTATGCTCTTATCCATTTGCCTATAAATACATCCACTCCTTCAACACTTCTTCCACACCAACATTCTCACTACTTCCTCTACAATACTTATTTTACAATTTCATCTTCAACAACATCTTCCAATTTCATCTACACCAACTCCCCAACAATATGTCTTTACTCACAATGGGCGAAGCACACAGAGGAACAGTTGCAAACATCGCAACATATGTAAGTTTTTTCTTTTGTTAACTTTTTATCTTTCTTCTTCACCAACCCCATTTTATTTTGAAATACCAACTAAGTCAAGTGTTATATTATTTCTATTATAGGATGTATCAAGGTTTCGAACTCGAGTCCACGAATTTGTCCCAATGGACCCGATGATTCAACCTTATGTTGAACTCGCCGATTTTGGTCATATTAGCAAGATTATGTCTTGGTCTATAGATAACAAGTTCATTCTAGCCTTATGCGAAAGATGGAGGCCAGAGACACACACATTTTGGTTTCCAACCGGTGAGTGTACCGTGACGTTGGAAGACGTCTACATGCTTTTAGGACTACGAATTGAAGGCAAAGCTGTTAATGGTAAGACCAATTATGCAAATTCAATTTGCATGGAGCTTTTAGAAACTGATTTGTTAGATGATAATGCTAGAGGTCAAGGTATACTACTCTCACGCCTAAAGTCATATTATAATAGTTTATATTTAGATGAGCATTCTACCGAAGATGCTCGAATAATAAAAACTAGGTGTTATATTATGCTGTTAATAGGATCCTTTTTATTTCCCGAAGGTAGTGGTTCTAGCATGCATATTATGTACTTACCTCTACTTAGACATGTAGATAGAATAGGTAGTTACAGTTGGGGATCCGCTTGTCTAGCCTATCTCTATAGTTCGTTGTGCAAAAACTCTCACAAAGACACATCTATATTTTCTGGATGTGCTGTTTTGCTACAAGCATGGGGTTGGTCAAGACTACCGTCTCTAGCACCGGTCAATAACAACCCTTTCACATTTCCATATGCAAAAAAGTAAGTTGTTTAAATTGCTATATCTTTACTTACTTCCTTAAAGTTTATTACCTCAAACTAATTTTTTTTTAACTTTTTGGTGTAGATGGTCGACACGTGGTATGAGTTACAACAGATGTCCGAGACACTGTATTACTCAGTATCGCAACCTGTTGGATCACCTTCGACCGACAGACGTAAGCTAAATAACTTCATTATTTCGTCATATTATCTTAACTTTTTCTACATTCATTATAATCCTATCTTCTTTAACATTTCAGTTCATTTGGCGTCCATACCTTAATCTGGATCATGACCATGAGGTCAACGCTGAAGATGCAGCCGTATGGACAACATGCACACCGATAATACGGTTCACAACTGTGGAGATGCACAACACCGATCGTGTGAAGCTGCAGTTCGGTATGGTCCAGAATATCCCAGATCCCCCAGCTAGCCTAGGAGAATGGCATATGCGTAAAGTGAATGACCAATGGAACTTCAACCCTTGGCAAACCTTCGCAAGATCGGAGTGTCGCAAGTGGAAGCACCATCATGACCATGTCTTAATTGACGCAGTCATGCCAAATGAGGTAAAACCAAGTCGTACTTATATGGCTTGGTACAAATCGGTTGGTTTTCAATTCATCGCCGATGATATGTACCTCTACGACCCACGCCAGACAAGTTACACACAAGAATGATCAACATCTAACCCCCAACAACATTCTCAGCCCGGTTACTCACAACCCCCTATCCGTCAAACTTTCCGTTCCACAAACACACAAACATACAACCAAAACATGCCATTCACCCAACCCCAATACCAAGAACATACCCCATACCACCACCAACAAATTGACCATCAACCTCAGACCTAACATCGCTTCGCACCCACACCATCACCCTACCAAAGTCGCCTTAGCCAAAACACTAACCGCCCCTCCTCCTACCGTAGCCAAGAAGCCCAAACATCACAAAACCAAAAAATCCCACAACCATATCTCTTCCAAACACCCCAACAACCTTTCCAACCTTTCCTAGACGCATCATTCACACCCATGTCTCCCTTCAACCGTCCCGGTCGCCCATCCATGAGTCAACCACATCCCAACTTCTCTGGCATGGGTCATGAGCTCAGCTACGCCGCTACACCATCATTGAATACTGAAGACTATGCTGAATTGGCTGAATACCTCAACGGATCTTCTCCTGTAGGAGGTAATGACGCTCCTGGCCCCTCAGATGAACAAACACCGGTGCAGAATCGTCAACGTGGGTTAGGGCCAAGGGTTAGGGTAGCTAGGGGATGTGGGACCGGAGGTCGGTTAGGTGATCCCGGTCATCACCATTAGGTTTCTTTGTGTAAACTCCAAATTTCATTAATATCAAGTCGTATTATATCAAATTTATCTTTGTGTAAACTCCAAACATTAGGTTTCTTTGTCTAAACTCCGTTTTGGCAAAATTCACATACACATGTTTTGACTGAAACCCTAATTTTGGGTCAACTACCCAAGAACCTAACTCACTCATTTTTTTTATGATTTTGAGGTGGGAAAAAGTGAATTGGAAAGTTTGAGATGTCTACTTAAATTGTTATGTTGGACAAAATTTCATAATTCAAAAATAAACACATGTGATAATACAAAACATTATAGGCCACATAACAATTGAAATGTCAAAGAGTCCAAGTTCAGGTGCCCATACCTTTCTCAAAACAAATGCAAATGATGCAAAATTTTAGTCCAAATTCATTGTCTTGAAAAGATATACAACTTTTATGTTGAAGGTTTTGTCATTTGAGGGTTTTATCATTCAAACAGAAGGGCTTGAAGTTGGTCCCTTTTGGCAAAATTCACATACACATGTTTTGACAGAAACCCTAATTTTGGGTCAACTTCGCAAGGACCTAAATCACTCATTTTTAATTATTTTGAGGTGGGACCAAGTGAGTTAGAAAATTTGAGATGTCTACTTCAATTGTTATGTTGGACAAAATTTCATAACTCTAAAAGAAATACATGCGATAATACAAAACATTATAGGTCAGATAACAGTTGAAAAAATCAGAAGTCCAACTTCAACTGCCCATAACGTTCTCATAAAAAATCCACATGATGCAAAATTTATGTCCAAATTCATTGTCTTGAAAAGATCTACAACTTTCATGTTGGAGGTTTTGTCATTTGATACTTTTTTAAGGGTGTCGCCAATTGAATTGGTGCCTCATCTTAAACCTTACACATAGGCGCCAATTGGATTGGCTAGGGCACCTACCCTAGCCAATCCAATTGGCTCCTCCATTCAAGATTTAAGAGGAGTCGCCAATTCAATTGGCGCCTCCTCCTAAAAGTGGGGTAGATTGGGAATTTTTCTGAAACCTGGGGTATTTTGGGATTTTTTTTGAAAAACTGGGTTATCTCGGTAAAAAAACCTCATAATCTTATCACATCTTTTCAAACACATTATCATCAATATTATTTATTAACAAACCATAACACCTTAAAAGCATAATGTAGGAGTAAAAAGGAAACAAAAAAATTACAGTTCCCTTTATTTTAGAAACTTCTTCAAGAATTGTTGCTAAAAGGCAATGTTTTAAAAAACGGTATGCGACAACGAATATGGAAAAAAAAATGGTATCCTGTTTTAAGGCTGAGAAAAAAAATCACAGAAAAAATACTTTTACGACCGCGACAAAACACTGTTACTTCCATGAAACAACGTTACGACCATTTACACACCGATATTGACGATTTTTTTATTATGAAAGTACAAATCAAATGATTTTACAGGTATCAGAATATTGAAATTTTGAACTAAAATTTTGTTTTATTGTAAAAATGGATTCACACTACTTTTATATGAATCATACCGTTTTCACAAGAATTCTACTTTTATGCATGGTGTGAGAAACCCACACCGCGACAACCGTTATTTGCAACGCAACACCTATTCCATCCAAAATCGTGAAAGTCGTAACGAAACCGCAACACGATTGCGACCATTTTTTAAAACCTTGCTAAAAGGGTTGATTCGCCTGAGCCAACTTCACCACAAATTGCCACGTTTTGTCCATGTCTAACGTCCAAGTTTATGTTCCTTAGTGTTGGCTTTGATGCATTATCTTCCCATGAAAAGTCTGCACATTTTATTGAAATTGAGTCTTTGAGGTTGTTGTTAAAGCACCTTTTCCTGCAATTTTTACTCTACAGTTTTGGTGCATCAAGGAAATTAACGATCCGAGCAAATGCAAGTTTTGCCTGTATGATCACTACAATAACATCCGAGATGATGGTTCATGTTGACTTTGTTTGTTTAACTGTTCTACACATGATAGATAAAAACCTTCTGCTTGGTCAAACTCTCTTAGCTTTGGGATATCCTCATCTAGAAGTGTTTTCTCTTGACCACTTTTCATCAATGGATTTAGCCACAAAAACAAACTCTTACTAAAGATTCCAGCTTTTGAAAATGGGGTTACATTGCCAACAATATCAAAATTAGAAAAGTATAGAAATGGTTGTCATCAAGGGCTCAGATCGCTATTTTAGATTCCAGTGATTCTGTTTGTGAAGTGCTGAATGGTATAAAACATCATAATCAAGTACAAAAAGAGGATGTAGTTAATCTTGCAGTTAATCATGCATAAATGAGTTCTCTTAGACTGAAAGGGGATGTAGATAGTCCCACATTGATTTTTTCTAAATTTAGTAAGGGTTTATAAAGCTTATACAAATATGGGCCATAATCAAAGTGGAATTGAGCGACAATGAGCCTTTAAGTATTTATTTATTGCTGTATAAAGTGGGCTTTTGGACCAAAAATTTCTTTACAATAATATTCATTATTAAGAGTGTCACAATGGGGAAAGCTGGTTTTTAAAATGGATAGAATAAAAGTTAAAAAATAATATTTTTCTTCTTTTGATTTTTTTAACCATACTTTAGTGGATTTCTCATTTCAACCTTAGGGTGTGTATTGCATATCTTGAAACCTCAAAATGCTATTGGTTTTTGGAGAGACATATATGGACACACCAATATACACAAACAAAGACGTTGCAAGTGCGACATTTTTAATTCACTTAAAAATTTGTCCGGAGATGCACCTCCAAATTATCTGGAACAAAGATTCTCTGGAATTCAAAGATGCACCTCCAAATTATCTGGAATAAAGATTCTCTAGAATCCGTCATCAACTAGGATTCATGTTGGATTTGGAGCATCAGGATACTGTAAAGGACTTTTCCACACACACTTGCTTGCTATACATCTAAACATCAAAGTTAATAGCATCAACAACTACATCAATTGAGAAATTTGAGTTGTCCATTCAATGGGAGCACATTCGAAATCAATTAGGTTAGTGAAAATAATTTCCATAATCGTTTGTTACAGCGTCTTAATGAATGACAATGACTATCTTTCAAAAACATCCAAATTGGGCATTTGTAATTACTTATTTTTGTTCATCCAATCAATTGTGACTTTAAATTGGCCCATGGATATTTTCTTTTTTTTTGTCCCAACGTCTAGCCTATAAACAAAAGTCTCTCATGCTACATTTTTACATCAAATAATGGAGTTCTATATCTCACTCGCCACACTTTATCTAAAAATATTTTTCCACTTTCTCTCACTTTAATTTAGCCATAGTGCTTCAAGAAAGTCTGTGTTTAAGATACTTTTTTGTTATGGAAAAGGGGTAAGATTGTAAATTCACCAGTATGTATTTTTCTCTTGGTTGAATAATTTCTCTTAAGGGGGTGTTTGTTTGGGTTCAAACCTAAACCTGTTAAAAACTTGGTTTGGGGATTTAGTATTAAATCTTAGGTTCGATTTCTTAGTTCAAACTGTGTAAAAGCTCAATTTGGTTTGAGATTAGCCTAGTGTAAAATCTCAATATGGTTCATGGTCAACCTATTTAAAACCCTGGCTTTGTTCGAGATTGCCCTGGTGTAAAATCTCAATTCAGTTCATTGTCAGGCCGTGCAAAACCCCTATTTGGTATGTGTACCAGTAAATTCATGACCATCAAGCTATGGATAAACTTGACGTCAATAAAACTAGAGTCGCCACCGCGCTTTTATTATTTCCAAAGGAAAAGGGAAAAGTACGAACAAAACCCAAAGATAAGAAGTTTTTAAATCAAAACTAATAAAATGTCAGAGATTACAAGTAAGGGGACTAGTTACACAGAGGGAAGGTATTAGCATCCAAAGTGTCCTAGGTACTCCTAGGGAGCCCTTTCTTGTGTTCAAGTGTTTTAGTCAAAATGATGTTTGATAAAATATAGAGTGAGGGGATGAGAAAAGAATTCATTAATTATATTTTTGTGTTTGACAAGACCTTCGGTCTTATGCCTACGTACCAACATAAAAATGAGGGATAAAAACCCCGTAGTTCATGGTAATAATTTCAAAAAAGTTGCCGAATTGATTTTATCAAAGGTTTAACAAGAAAAGACACAAAAAGGCCAAAGACTTGAATGTGGTTGTTAGTTCTTTTTGTCTTTTGAAATTAAAGTCAATATGGTTAAGTTTATTCACAAGTTTGATTTAAGAAAATGAAAATTCATTGGCATAAGGCCAAAGTTTCTAATCATTAAAACATGTCTAAGTTTGAAAACATAAGCAAAGAAGGTTTTTGAAAAGAGGGAGAGATTTTGAAATTAAAGAAGTGGGAGGAGATGAAGAGACTACCCTAAACAAAAATTAAAAGTTAAGAGTTGAAAAGATCTGACCAATGGGAAGCAATCCACATGACAAGAATTTCATATAGAAAACCATTTCCTTTGGACTTTTGAGCAGACAAAAAGCATAAGCAATATCCAAGCAGTCAATATGAAGACCAATGCATAAAATAAAGATATCCATAATGTAACACCCCGATAATAATATGATAATTATTTAAATTAAGTTAATAATATATTTATTAATTTAATTAGATAATTGGATTATTATTATTATTATTATTTTGGAATTATTGAATTATTATTATTATTGGAATAATAATATAATTTGGAAAATATATAAGTTGGAATAAGGAAAAAGAGTTTCATTTGGAAAATAAGGTTTTCACGTGAAACTCAGAGAAGCGGCTGAAAGAGGAAAAGGGCAAGAGGCAGAGCAAGAGGAAGAGGGTTGAAGAAGAGAAGAGCTTGGAGCTTGAAGATTCGCCGGATTAACTCAGGTAAGGGGGGTTTATCGTCGTTTAATGGGTATTATGGGTTAGCATGTAATGGGTAGTGATAAACCGTTGAATTGACCCTAATTGGGATTGTCGAATGCTGAAAATTGTGATGGATGTGTTGTGTAAAAACTGAAATTGAACCTGTAATTGAGTGTGTTGTAATTTCCCTAACGTAGAGCTTTTTACGGAATGGGAATCGGAGGTCCGGAAGTCCTCCAACGGCGGAAAATGCGGAAATTCTGCATTCTGCCTTGTGTTAGCGCAGGAACAGCTTTCTGTCTTGCGTTAACCGGTTAACCCAGGGTGTTAACCGGTTAACACTGTTTTGAATTGTGTAAATTTGCTGTTTTGTCTGCGTTAACCGGTTAACCCAGGGTGTTAACCGGTTAACCCAGGGTGTTAACCGGTTAACACCGTTGTGTTTCTGAGAATCTGCTGTTCTGTTTGCGTTAACCGGTTAACCCAGGGCGTTAACCGGTTAACACTGTTGTGAATTTCCAGGAAGCGTGTTCTGCCTGCGTTAACCGGTTAACCCAGGGCGTTAACCGGTTAACACTGTTGCAGAGTGGAAAAATTGTTAATTTAAATGTTGTGTGCCAAATTGATGGTTGCCTATATTGGTGTACGATGTAATAGGGATTATTTCCCGTTGTCTTGAGCAGTAAGGGTATTAGTAGAGTGTGCTAATACTGTGATTAATTATTTGATAGGATATGATGTTTTGATACATGTGTTGATGATGTCTGATGGTATGCATAATGCTGTGAATGTATATATTATGCATGTATTTGTGAATGGACTATTGTATGGCTTAGAGTGTGAGCATATGTCCATTGTGGATTGTCGTTGATGTTGCATTGCTAGATGATTAGCGTGCATAGCATAGCCCTTGGGGTTGTAGCTAATTCCCATAGTGAGGAATTAGTGAGTGAATCATTGTGGAGTTGTTGTTGATGTTTGCATGCTAGGTGATTAGTGTGCATAGCATAGCCTTTGGGGCTGTAGCTAATTCCCATAGTGAGGAATTAATGAGTGAGTCACTAGGTCTCAAATGAGTGGGACTAGTGAGCTTAGTAGCCGTATCTGGATTGATCGGTGAGCTTGAACTATATGTTCAAGAATAGTCGGTACCGCATGTGTGGAGTCTCATTGCATAAATTATGTATGGCGTATAATATGAATGGATGTATTCCAATATTATACGTGTGTGGTGTTGCTATTGAGTATGAATATGAGTTGTATTGGTGTTGAATATGATGTTTGAGTTGGTGTGCCGTTACTGAATGTACGAATACGATTAGGGTGATTAATGTGTTAAATTACTTAACATGACATTATATTCTATAATGCTTATTATATCGATTGAGGAACTCACCCTTACAACTATTTTTCAGGTAACGAGCAATGAGTTGAGTAGAAGCTAATACTTGGAGTCTAGTGTAGTCTCCTTAGTGGGTCATGCTCTGATAGATGTAACATCGGGATGGGATGTTTTGAATATTTTATTGATTGGTTGTGAACCATTTTACATGTAATATGTTACATGTTTTGAATGATAATTTGATTTCTATCCGCTGCGTATTATGCAACTGTTTTATTTGATAAATAAATGAGCATGACAGGCTACTTTGATGAATAGTGTGAAATGTTGTGTGACACCCTTGGATGCATAATTACTCTGATTTATATATGTTGTTATTTTAATTAAATATTTGGGGTATTTTAGAAGGGTGTTACATTAGTGGTATCAGAGCATAGTCGGTCGAGTCGAGTCGTAATTATTCTGTTTCCCCTGTACGGTATAGGTGTTGTGTAACCCTATCAGTACTCATTGTTTTAGTTTGTTTGGGTTTTCAGAATAGAGATGGCTGGAAGAGGTAGAGATGATGCTGCGATTGCTGAGGCTCTGGGTATGCTAGCTGGAGTACTTGGAGGAAATCCGAATGTTGTGGGAATGGGAGCTGCTCGTCAACTGAGTGAGTTCCAGAAGAACAATCCTCCAATGTTCAAGGGAGCATACGATCCAGATGGTGCTCAGAAGTGGTTGAAGGAGATCGAGAGGATCTTCCGAGTGACTGAGTGTGCCGATAACCAGAAGGTCAGGTTCGGTACGCATATGCTGTCAGAGGAAGCAGATGATTGGTGGGTTGCTACCCGCACCGAGTTGGAATCTGCTGGGAATGCGGAGATCACTTGGGCTGTGTTCAGAGAGAGATTCCTGAGGAAGTACTTTCCAGAGGATGTCAGAGGAAAGAAAGAGATAGAGTTCTTGGAATTGAAACAGGGTAACAGGTCTGTTACGGAGTATGCTGCTAAGTTCACAGAGCTGTCAAAGTATTATACTCCCTATAATGAGGCTGCTGGAGAATTTTCGAAATGTGTGAAGTTTGAGAACGGGCTGCGTCCTGAGATCAAACAGGCTATTGGATATCAGCGGATCAGAGTGTTTTCTGACTTGGTTGACTGTTGCAGGATTTTTGAACAGGATTCCAAAGCCAGAGCAGAGAGCTATCAACAGAGAGTTGATAGGAAAGGCAAGAATCAGAATGATCGTGGAAAACCGTATGCAGCTGGCAAAGGTTTCCAGAAGCAGAGTGGGATGAAGAGGCCTAGTGGGGGAGACTCTAGTGCCCCTGCTAAGTGTTATAGATGTGGTCGGGCTGGACATCGTGTCCATGAGTGTACCAGTGCTGAGATGAAGTGTTTCAAGTGTGGAAAAGGTGGTCATTTGGCTGCAGAGTGTCGGTTGAAGACTGTAACTTGTTTCAACTGTGGAGAGTTGGGTCATATCAGTCCACAGTGTCCTAAGCCGAAGAAAGAGAATCAGTCAGGAGGCAAGGTCTTTGCCTTATCGGGTTCTGAGACTTCTGCAGATGATCGCTTGATCAGAGGTACGTGTTATATTAATGGCTTTCCTCTTGTAGCTATTATCGACACAGGTGCTACTCATTCCTTTATATCTTTGGATTGTGCTGTGAAACTTAAGTTAGAGATATCTGAGATGCTTGGAAGTATGGTGATTGATACTCCTGCGAAGGGTTCAGTGACTACTACTTCAGTTTGTTTGAATTGTCCTTTGAGTATTTTTGGTAGAGACTTTGGGATAGACCTTGTGTGTCTTCCACTAGTGCAGATTGATGTTATCTTGGGAATGAACTGGTTGGTGTTTAACCGAGTTTCTATTAACTGTTTTGATAAGACTGTGATATTTCCTGAGATCGAAGAAGGAAAGAGTTTGTTTCTATCAGCCAGGCAGGTGAATGAGGAAGTAGCAGATGGGGCGGAGTTGTTTATGCTGTTAGCGACTCTGGAGGCTAAAGATAAACTGGTGATTGGCGATCTAGCAGTGGTGTGTGATTTTCCTGATGTGTTTCCTGAAGAAGTGAATGAATTGCCGCCAGAGCGTGAAGTTGAGTTCTCGATTGATTTGGTACCTGGTACTAGACCGATATCGATGGCTCCGTACCGTATGTCTGCTGTTGAGTTAGCTGAATTGAAGAGTCAGTTGGAAGATCTGTTGGATAAGAAATTTATTCGTCTGAGTGTGTCACCGTGGGGTGCACCAGTGTTGTTGGTTAAGAAGAAAGAAGGTACTATGAGGTTGTGTGTGGACTACAGGCAACTGAATAAAGTGACGATCAAGAATCGGTATCCTTTGCCGAGGATTGATGATTTGATGGATCAGTTGGTTGGTGCGAGTGTGTTCAGCAAGATAGATTTGAGATCTGGGTATCATCAGATACGTGTGAAAACTGAGGATATTCAGAAGACTGCTTTCAGGACAAGGTATGGACATTATGAGTATTCTGTAATGCCTTTTGGTGTGACTAATGCGCCTGGAGTATTCATGGAGTATATGAATAGGATTTTCCATCCGTACCTAGACCAGTTTGTTGTGGTGTTTATTGATGATATTTTGGTGTATTCGAAATCTGAAGAAGAGCATGCTGAGCATTTGAGAGTGGTTTTAGAAGTTCTACGAGAAAAGAAGTTATTTGCTAAACTCTCTAAATGTGAATTTTGGTTAGAAGAGGTTAGTTTTCTTGGTCATGTGATTTCAAGAGGTGGTGTTGCTGTTGATCCTTCTAAGATAGAAGCGGTATCTAAGTGGGAAGCTCCGAAGTCAGTTTCTGAGATAAGGAGTTTTCTTGGACTTGCAGGTTATTATAGGAAGTTCATTGAGGGATTTTCTAAGTTGGCGTTACCGTTGACGATGTTGACTAGAAAGGGACAAGCGTTTGTTTGGGACTCCAAATGTGAAGAAGGTTTCCAAGAGTTAAAGAGAAGGTTAACTAGTGCTCCTATTCTGATATTACCGAGTTCGTCGGAATCATTTGAGGTTTACTGTGATGCTTCATTGTTGGGCTTGGGTGGTGTGTTGATGCAGAATAAGCAGGTTATAGCTTATGCTTCGAGACAACTGAGAGTTCATGAGAAGAACTATCCGACACACGATTTAGAGTTAGCAGCTGTAGTGTTTTGTTCTGAAGTTATGGAGGCATTACTTGTACGGGTCGAGATTTGAGGTTTTCAGTGACCATAAAAGTTTAAAGTATTTGTTTGATCAGAAAGAACTGAATATGAGACAGAGGAGATGGTTAGAATTTCTGAAGGATTATGACTTTGGTTTGAATTACCATCCGGGTAAAGCAAATGTAGTGGCTGATGCGTTGAGTCGGAAATCATTGCATATGTCTATGTTAATGGTTAAAGAATTGGATTTAATTGAGCAGTTTAGAGACTTGAGTTTGGTGTGTGAGAGTACTCACAATAGTGTTAAATTGGGGATGTTGAAGTTAACGAGTGGTATTCTGGATGAGATTAGAGAAGGTCAGAAATCCGATGTGCTTTTGGTTGATAAGTTGACTTTAGTGAATCAAGGTCAAGGTGGTGAATTCAGAATTGATGAGAATGGTGTTTTGAAATTTGGTAATCGGGTGTGTATTCCGGATGTTACCGAACTTAAGAAGAGTATTCTGGAGGAAGGACATCGTAGTGGTCTGAGTATCCATCCTGGAGCTACGAAGATGTATCATGATTTGAAAAAGTTATTTTGGTGGCCGGGAATGAAAAGAGAAATTGCGAGTTTTGTTTATTCTTGTTTAACTTGTCAGAAGTCAAAGATTGAGCATCAGAAGCCGTCTGGGCTAATGCAACCGTTGGCTATTCCAGAGTGGAAGTGGGATAGTATCAGTATGGATTTTGTTTCTGGTTTGCCGAGGACAAATAAGAATTTCGAAGCCATTTGGGTGATTGTTGACAGGTTGACAAAATCGGCTCATTTCATTCCGATCAGAATGGATTATCCGTTAGAGAGATTAGCTGAGTTGTATATTGAGAAGGTTGTAAGTTTGCATGGTATTCCGTCGAGTATTGTTTCGGACAGAGATCCTAGATTTACATCGAAGTTCTGGGAAGGTTTGCAGAGGGCTTTGGGAACTAAGCTGAGATTGAGTTCTGCATATCATCCGCAGACTGATGGTCAGACTGAGAGGACGATTCAGTCATTAGAGGATCTTTTGAGAGCTTGTGTTTTGGAAAAGGGAGGTGCTTGGGATTGTTATTTACCTTTGATTGAGTTTACCTACAACAATAGTTTTCATTCGAGCATTGGTATGGCACCGTTTGAAGCTTTGTATGGTAGGAGATGTCGGACACCGTTATGTTGGTATGAGTCCGGTGAGAGTGCTGTGGTTGGACCGGAGATTGTTCAACAGACTACAGAAAAGATTAAGATGATTCAGGAGAAGATGAGAATTGCTCAGAGTCGTCAGAAGAGTTATCATGATAAGAGGAGGAAGTCACTTGAGTTCCAAGAGGGAGATCATGTGTTTCTTCGTGTTACTCCGATAACTGGTGTTGGTCGAGCTTTGAAGTCGAAGAAGTTGACACCTCGATTTATTGGTCCTTATCAGATTTTGGAGAGGATAGGGGAGGTAGCCTATCGTGTCGCTTTACCGCCATCGCCTGCGAATTTGCATGAGGTTTTTCATGTGTCTCAGTTGAGGAGGTACATTCATGATCCGTCGCATGTAGTCCAAGTAGATGATGTACAGGTGAGAGATAACCTGACTGTTGAAACATCACCTATGAGGATCGAGGATCGAGAGTTGAAGCAGTTGCGGGGTAAAGAGATTGCCTTGGTGAAGGTAGCTTGGGGAGGACCAGCAGGTGGCAATGTGACTTGGGAACTTGAGAGTAAGATGAAGGAGTCTTACCCAGAGTTGTTCTCTTGAGGTATGTTTTCGAGGACGAAAACTCTTTTAGTGGGGGAGAGTTGTAACACCCCGATAAATATGATAATTATTTAAATAAGTTAATAATATATTTATTAATTAATTAGATAATTGGATTATTATTATTATTATTATTTTGGAATTATTATATTATTATTATTGGAATATTATATAATAATTTGGAAAATATATAAGTTGGAATAAGGAAAAAGAGTTTCATTTGGAAAATAAGGTTTTCACGTGAAACTCAGAGAAGCGGCTGAAAGAGGAAAAGGGCAAGAGGCAGAGCAAGAGGAAGAGGGTTGAAGAAGAGAAGAGCTTGGAGCTTGAAGATTCGCCGGATTAACTCAGGTAAGGGGGTTTATCGTCGTTTAATGGGTATTATGGGTTAGCATGTAATGGGTAGTGATAAACCGTTGAATTGACCCTAATTGGGATTGTCGAATGCTGAAAATTGTGATGGATGTGTTGTGTAAAAACTGAAATTGAACCTGTAATTGAGTGTGTTGTAATTTCCCTAACGTAGAGCTTTTTACGGAATGGGAATCGGAGGTCCGGAAGTCCTCCAACGGCGGAAAATGCGGAAATTCTGCATTCTGCCTTGTGTTAGCGCAGGAACAACTTTCTGTCTTGCGTTAACCGGTTAACCCAGGGTGTTAACCGGGTTAACACTGTTTTGAATTGTGTAAATTTGCTGTTTTGTCTGCGTTAACCGGTTAACCCAGGGTGTTAACCGGTTAACACCGTTGTGTTTTTGAGAATCTGCTGTTCTGTTTGCGTTAACCGGTTAACCCAGGGCGTTAACCGGTTAACACTGTTGTGAATTGCCAGGAAGCGTGTTCTGCCTGCGTTAACCGGTTAACCCAGGGCGTTAACCGGTTAACACTGTTGCAGAGTGGAAAATTGTTAATTTAAATGTTGTGTGCCAAATTGATGGTTGCCTATATTGGTGTACGATGTAATAGGGATTATTTCCCGTTGTCTTGAGCAGTAAGGGTATTAGTAGAGTGTGCTAATACTGTGATTAATTATTTGACAGGATATGATGTTTTGATACATGTGTTGATGATGTCTGATGGTATGCATAATGCTGTGAATGTATATATTATGCATGTATTTGTGAATGGACTATTGTATGGCTTAGAGTGTGAGCATATGTCCATTGTGGATTGTCGTTGATGTTGCATTGCTAGATGATTAGCATGCATAGCATAGCCCTTGGGGTTGTAGCTAATTCCCATAGTGAGGAATTAGTGAGTGAATCATTGTGGAGTTATTGTTGATGTTTGCATGCTAGGTGATTAGTGTGCATAACATAGCCTTTGGGGCTGTAGCTAATTCCCATAGTGAGGAATTAGTGAGTGAGTCACTAGGTCTCAAATGAGTGGGACTAGTGAGCTTAGTAGCCGTATCTGGATTGATCGGTGAGCTTGAACTATATGTTCAAGAATAGTCGGTACCGCATGTGTGGAGTCTCATTGCATAAATTATGTATGGCGTATAATATGAATGGATGTATTCCAATATTATACGTGTGTGGTGTTGCTATTGAGTATGAATATGAGTTGTATTGGTGTTGAATATGATGTTTGAGTTGGTGTGCCGTTACTGAATGTACGAATACGATTAGGGTGATTAATGTGTTAAATTACTTAACATGACATTATATTCTATAATGCTTATTATATCGATTGAGGAACTCACCCTTACAACTATTTTTCAGGTAACGAGCAATGAGTTGAGTAGAAGCTAATACTTGGAGTCTAGTGTAGTCTCCTTAGTGGGTCATGCTCTGATAGATGTAACATCGGGATGGGATGTTTTGAATATTTTATTGATTGGTTGTGAACCATTTTACATGTAATATGTTACATGTTTTGAATGATAATTTGATTTCTATCCGCTGCGTATTATGCAACTGTTTTATTTGATAAATAAATGAGCATGACAGGCTACTTTGATGAATAGTGTGAAATATTGTGTGACACCCTTGGATGCATAATTACTCTGATTTATATATGTTTTTATTTTAATTAAATATTTGGGGTATTTTAGAAGGGTGTTACATTAGTGGTATCAGAGCATAGTCGGTCGAGTCGAGTCGTAATTATTCTGTTTCCCCTGTACGGTATAGGTGTTGTGTAACCCTATTAGTACTCATTGTTTTAGTTTGTTTGGGTTTTCAGAATAGAGATGGCTGGAAGAGGTAGAGATGATGCTGCGATTGCTGAGGCTCTGGGTATGCTAGCTGGAGTACTTGGAGGAAATCCGAATGTTGTGGGAATGGGAGCTGCTCGTCAACTGAGTGAGTTCCAGAAGAACAATCCTCCAATGTTCAAGGGAGCATACGATCCAGATGGTGCTCAGAAGTGGTTGAAGGAGATCGAGAGGATCTTCCGAGTGACTGAGTGTGCCGATAACCAGAAGGTCAGGTTCGGTACGCATATGCTGTCAGAGGAAGCAGATGATTGGTGGGTTGCTACCCGCACCGAGTTGGAATCTGCTGGGAATGCGGAGATCACTTGGGCTGTGTTCAGAGAGAGATTCCTGAGGAAGTACTTTCCAGAGGATGTCAGAGGAAAGAAAGAGATAGAGTTCTTGGAATTGAAACAGGGTAACAGGTCTGTTACGGAGTATGCTGCTAAGTTCACAGAGCTGTCAAAGTATTATACTCCCTATAATGAGGCTGCTGGAGAATTTTCGAAATGTGTGAAGTTTGAGAACGGGCTGCGTCCTGAGATCAAACAGGCTATTGGATATCAGCGGATCAGAGTGTTTTCTGACTTGGTTGACTGTTGCAGGATTTTTGAACAGGATTCCAAAGCCAGAGCAGAGAGCTATCAACAGAGAGTTGATAGGAAAGGCAAGAATCAGAATGATCGTGGAAAACCGTATGCAGCTGGCAAAGGTTTCCAGAAGCAGAGTGGGATGAAGAGGCCTAGTGGGGGAGACTCTAGTGCCCCTGCTAAGTGTTATAGATGTGGTCGGGCTGGACATCGTGTCCATGAGTGTACCAGTGCTGAGATGAAGTGTTTCAAGTGTGGAAAAGGTGGTCATTTGGCTGCAGAGTGTCGGTTGAAGACTGTAACTTGTTTCAACTGTGGAGAGTTGGGTCATATCAGTCCACAGTGTCCTAAGCCGAAGAAAGAGAATCAGTCAGGAGGCAAGGTCTTTGCCTTATCGGGTTCTGAGACTTCTGCAGATGATCGCTTGATCAGAGGTACGTGTTATATTAATGGCTTTCCTCTTGTAGCTATTATCGACACAGGTGCTACTCATTCCTTTATATCTTTGGATTGTGCTGTGAAACTTAAGTTAGAGATATCTGAGATGCTTGGAAGTATGGTGATTGATACTCCTGCGAAGGGTTCAGTGACTACTACTTCAGTTTGTTTGAATTGTCCTTTGAGTATTTTTGGTAGAGACTTTGGGATAGACCTTGTGTGTCTTCCACTAGTGCAGATTGATGTTATCTTGGGAATGAACTGGTTGGTGTTTAACCGAGTTTCTATTAACTGTTTTGATAAGACTGTGATATTTCCTGAGATCGAAGAAGGAAAGAGTTTGTTTCTATCAGCCAGGCAGGTGAATGAGAAGTAGCAGATGGGGCGGAGTTGTTTATGCTGTTAGCGACTCTGGAGGCTAAAGATAAACTGGTGATTGGCGATCTAGCAGTGGTGTGTGATTTTCCTGATGTGTTTCCTGAAGAAGTGAATGAATTGCCGCCAGAGCGTGAAGTTGAGTTCTCGATTGATTTGGTACCTGGTACTAGACCGATATCGATGGCTCCGTACCGTATGTCTGCTGTTGAGTTAGCTGAATTGAAGAGTCAGTTGGAAGATCTGTTGGATAAGAAATTTATTCGTCTGAGTGTGTCACCGTGGGGTGCACCAGTGTTGTTGGTTAAGAAGAAAGAAGGTACTATGAGGTTGTGTGTGGACTACAGGCAACTGAATAAAGTGACGATCAAGAATCGGTATCCTTTGCCGAGGATTGATGATTTGATGGATCAGTTGGTTGGTGCGAGTGTGTTCAGCAAGATAGATTTGAGATCTGGGTATCATCAGATACGTGTGAAAACTGAGGATATTCAGAAGACTGCTTTCAGGACAAGGTATGGACATTATGAGTATTCTGTAATGCCTTTTGGTGTGACTAATGCGCCTGGAGTATTCATGGAGTATATGAATAGGATTTTCCATCCGTACCTAGACCAGTTTGTTGTGGTGTTTATTGATGACATTTTGGTGTATTCGAAATCTGAAGAAGAGCATGCTGAGCATTTGAGAGTGGTTTTAGAAGTTCTACGAGAAAAGAAGTTATTTGCTAAACTCTCTAATGTGAATTTTGGTTAGAAGAGGTTAGTTTTCTTGGTCATGTGATTTCAAGAGGTGGTGTTGCTGTTGATCCTTCTAAGATAGAAGCGGTATCTAAGTGGGAAGCTCCGAAGTCAGTTTCTGAGATAAGGAGTTTTCTTGGACTTGCAGGTTATTATAGGAAGTTCATTGAGGGATTTTCTAAGTTGGCGTTACCGTTGACGATGTTGACTAGAAAGGGACAAGCGTTTGTTTGGGACTCCAAATGTGAAGAAGGTTTCCAAGAGTTAAAGAGAAGGTTAACTAGTGCTCCTATTCTGATATTACCGAGTTCGTCGGAATCATTTGAGGTTTACTGTGATGCTTCATTGTTGGGCTTGGGTGGTGTGTTGATGCAGAATAAGCAGGTTATAGCTTATGCTTCGAGACAACTGAGAGTTCATGAGAAGAACTATCCGACACACGATTTAGAGTTAGCAGCTGTAGTGTTTGTTCTGAAGTTATGGAGGCATTACTTGTACGGGTCGAGATTTGAGGTTTTCAGTGACCATAAAAGTTTAAAGTATTTGTTTGATCAGAAAGAACTGAATATGAGACAGAGGAGATGGTTAGAATTTCTGAAGGATTATGACTTTGGTTTGAATTACCATCCGGGTAAAGCAAATGTAGTGGCTGATGCGTTGAGTCGGAAATCATTGCATATGTCTATGTTAATGGTTAAAGAATTGGATTTAATTGAGCAGTTTAGAGACTTGAGTTTGGTGTGAGAGTACTCACAATAGTGTTAAATTGGGGATGTTGAAGTTAACGAGTGGTATTCTGGATGAGATTAGAGAAGGTCAGAAATCCGATGTGCTTTTGGTTGATAAGTTGACTTTAGTGAATCAAGGTCAAGGTGGTGAATTCAGAATTGATGAGAATGGTGTTTTGAAATTTGGTAATCGGGTGTGTATTCCGGATGTTACCGAACTTAAGAAGAGTATTCTGGAGGAAGGACATCGTAGTGGTCTGAGTATCCATCCTGGAGCTACGAAGATGTATCATGATTTGAAAAAGTTATTTTGGTGGCCGGGAATGAAAAGAGAAATTGCGAGTTTTGTTTATTCCTGTTTAACTTGTCAGAAGTCAAAGATTGGGCATCAGAAGCCGTCTGGGCTAATGCAACCGTTGGCTATTCCAGAGTGGAAGTGGGATAGTATCAGTATGGATTTTGTTTCTGGTTTGCCGAGGACAAATAAGAATTTCGAAGCCATTTGGGTGATTGTTGACAGGTTGACAAAATCGGCTCATTTCATTCCGATCAGAATGGATTATCCGTTAGAGAGATTAGCTGAGTTGTATATTGAGAAGGTTGTAAGTTTGCATGGTATTCCGTCGAGTATTGTTTCGGACAGAGATCCTAGATTTACATCGAAGTTCTGGGAAGGTTTGCAGAGGGCTTTGGGAACTAAGCTGAGATTGAGTTCTGCATATCATCCGCAGACTGATGGTCAGACTGAGAGGACGATTCAGTCATTAGAGGATCTTTTGAGAGCTTGTGTTTTGGAAAAGGGAGGTGCTTGGGATTGTTATTTACCTTTGATTGAGTTTACCTACAACAATAGTTTTCATTCGAGCATTGGTATGGCACCGTTTGAAGCTTTGTATGGTAGGAGATGTCGGACACCGTTATGTTGGTATGAGTCCGGTGAGAGTGCTGTGGTTGGACCGGAGATTGTTCAACAGACTACAGAAAAGATTAAGATGATTCAGGAGAAGATGAGAATTGCTCAGAGTCGTCAGAAGAGTTATCATGATAAGAGGAGGAAGTCACTTGAGTTCCAAGAGGGAGATCATGTGTTTCTTCGTGTTACTCCGATAACTGGTGTTGGTCGAGCTTTGAAGTCGAAGAAGTTGACACCTCGATTTATTGGTCCTTATCAGATTTTGGAGAGGATAGGGGAGGTAGCCTATCGTGTCGCTTTACCGCCGTCGCTTGCGAATTTGCATGAGGTTTTTCATGTGTCTCAGTTGAGGAGGTACATTCATGATCCGTCGCATGTAGTCCAAGTAGATGATGTACAGGTGAGAGATAACCTGACTGTTGAAACATCACCTATGAGGATCGAGGATCGAGAGTTGAAGCAGTTGCGGGGTAAAGAGATTGCCTTGGTGAAGGTAGCTTGGGGAGGACCAGCAGGTGGCAATGTGACTTGGGAACTTGAGAGTAAGATGAAGGAGTCTTACCCAGAGTTGTTCTCTTGAGGTATGTTTTCGAGGACGAAAACTCTTTTAGTGGGGGAGAGTTGTAACACCCCGATAATAATATGATAATTATTTAAATTAAGTTAATAATATATTTATTAATTTAATTAGATAATTGGATTATTATTATTATTATTATTTTGGAATTATTGAATTATTATTATTATTGGAATAATAATATAATTTGGAAATATATAAGTTGGAATAAGGAAAAAGAGTTTCATTTGGAAAATAAGGTTTTCACGTGAAACTCAGAGAAGCGGCTGAAAGAGGAAAAGGGCAAGAGGCAGAGCAAGAGGAAGAGGGTTGAAGAAGAGAAGAGCTTGGAGCTTGAAGATTCGCCGGATTAACTCAGGTAAGGGGGGTTTATCGTCGTTTAATGGGTATTATGGGTTAGCATGTAATGGGTAGTGATAAACCGTTGAATTGACCCTAATTGGGATTGTCGAATGCTGAAAATTGTGATGGATGTGTTGTGTAAAAACTGAAATTGAACCTGTAATTGAGTGTGTTGTAATTTCCCTAACGTAGAGCTTTTTACGGAATGGGAATCGGAGGTCCGGAAGTCCTCCAACGGCGGAAAATGCGGAAATTTTGCATTCTGCCTTGTGTTAGCGCAGGAACAGCTTTCTGTCTTGCGTTAACCGGTTAACCCAGGGTGTTAACCGGTTAACACTGTTTTGAATTGTGTAAATTTGCTGTTTTGTCTGCGTTAACCGGTTAACCCAGGGTGTTAACCGGTTAACACCGTTGTGTTTCTGAGAATCTGCTGTTCTGTTTGCGTTAACCGGTTAACCCAGGGCGTTAACCGGTTAACACTGTTGTGAATTGCCAGGAAGCGTGTTCTGCCTGCGTTAACCGGTTAACCCAGGGCGTTAACCGGTTAACACTGTTGCAGAGTGGAAAAATTGTTAATTTAAATGTTGTGTGCCAAATTGATGGTTGCCTATATTGGTGTACGATGTAATAGGGATTATTTCCCGTTGTCTTGAGCAGTAAGGGTATTAGTAGAGTGTGCTAATACTGTGATTAATTATTTGACAGGATATGATGTTTTGATACATGTGTTGATGATGTCTGATGGTATGCATAATGCTGTGAATGTATATATTATGCATGTATTTGTGAATGGACTATTGTATGGCTTAGAGTGTGAGCATATGTCCATTGTGGATTGTCGTTGATGTTGCATTGCTAGATGATTAGCGTGCATAGCATAGCCCTTGGGGTTGTAGCTAATTCCCATAGTGAGGAATTAGTGAGTGAATCATTGTGGAGTTGTTGTTGATGTTTGCATGCTAGGTGATTAGTGTGCATAGCATAGCCTTTGGGCTGTAGCTAATTCCCATAGTGAGGAATTAGTGAGTGAGTCACTAGGTCTCAAATGAGTGGGACTAGTGAGCTTAGTAGCCGTATCTGGATTGATCGGTGAGCTTGAACTATATGTTCAAGAATAGTCGGTACCGCATGTGTGGAGTCTCATTGCATAAATTATGTATGGCGTATAATATGAATGGATGTATTCCAATATTATACGTGTGTGGTGTTGCTATTGAGTATGAATATGAGTTGTATTGGTGTTGAATATGATGTTTGAGTTGGTGTGCCGTTACTGAATGTACGAATACGATTAGGGTGATTAATGTGTTAAATTACTTAACATGACATTATATTCTATAATGCTTATTATATCGATTGAGGAACTCACCCTTACAACTATTTTTCAGGTAACGAGCAATGAGTTGAGTAGAAGCTAATACTTGGAGTCTAGTGTAGTCTCCTTAGTGGGTCATGCTCTGATAGATGTAACATCGGGATGGGATGTTTTGAATATTTTATTGATTGGTTGTGAACCATTTTACATGTAATATGTTACATGTTTTGAATGATAATTTGATTTCTATCCGCTGCGTATTATGCAACTGTTTTATTTGATAAATAAATGAGCATGACAGGCTACTTTGATGAATAGTGTGAAATGTTGTGTGACACCCTTGGATGCATAATTACTCTGATTTATATATGTTGTTATTTTAATTAAATATTTGGGGTATTTTAGAAGGGTGTTACACATAACATTCAAGCAAGTACTCCAAAAGCAAGCAGTCTTCAAATGTCTTCAAAGGTATTAGATGAAATATTCCTTGACAAAATCTCAGAGATAATCATCACACATCAATCACAAAGTTAAAGTAACAACTTAAACATAGATACCACATAGAAGATGAACCAAGGGCACTCAAGGTTTGCATCAGATGAAAGACACAATCAAGGATATCTCAGTCTCAAATAGTGGCATTGGCCAAGTCCTCAAAGCATAGGGAAGTTGCTTATCCTAAGTCCAAATGTTCAGATCAAGTCCAACAGTCCACCAAGATATTTTTTAGGGTTCTTTGTTGTTATTAGGTATTTTAAGGTCCTAAGACCACAAATAGAACAAAATCACAATCACACAATATATACAATCACAAGATATGGCTCAAGTGAGCAAAGTGAAAAGGACTAAAACATAAACAAGTTGCATGAAATGTAAATGGCAATGAATGATAAAGGTACTGAAATTTAAATGACATTAAGTAAATGACTTGAAAGTAAAGCAATATTAATAAAGATTTAATCAAATGTTAGTGAAGAGTTTTAATTATTTAAGTCATTCCTTGGAGAACACTTAACCATTCACTAACAAGTATGAATACATGAACCAAGACATCATCCATGAGAATGGATCCAACTTGGATAAATCAACAAGTATGCCACTAGCTCTCATGAATGTAAAAAAGGTCGAGTTTTCACACAATGCCATGAAGAATGAGAGACTTACAATCTCACTTACAAGAATGCTATGCCTTTTGGGACAGATTTAACTCTATGTTAAGCAATCGTAATTGGACTTATGTATAAGCCACAAGTATCTGAGGTCGGGAAATAAAAATATTGGTGTTAATGCATGTTAAAGACTTGGTATAAAGAACCAAACTCCTAAAATATACCACACACAAAAAACAAATTGGGAGGGTCCTATCTCAGTCAGGCTCATGTTGATTCATCTGACACATGGTTATTGATGAATCAAATAGCATTTGACTTGAAGAGAATTCATTGGTCAATGATGGATAGGGGGAAGAATAAGGATAAAGATGAAGAGGGAAGGGGAAATAGAAACCCAAATTGATCATAGGAGGAACTTCATCTGATCAGTAATATCCGTTCATTTTGGGGGATGAAATGTACATTTCATCAACCCCCTAAATCCAATAGTATTGATCAAATGGAAGTTCAAATCAACCATGATCAAGGCCAAACAGAAAGTCAAACATCACAAAGTCAAACAAATGACTCAAGAATTTTTTTAAATAATTAATCAATTAAAAAATGAATTTTAAAATGGACAAAACCTCAAATCCCTTCAAATCACCAAATAAATGGCCAAGGGAGTTATCCTAGGTCAAACAAGGTCAAAGAACCTTAGACAAAAAATTTCATGATTTTTGGAAAGTCAGAAGTATTTTTAAATATTTAAAAACAAGTCCAAAATCAATTAATTCACAAAAAATATCAAAATTAATCCAAAAAATGATTTTAATTCAAAATATGGAAGAGGAAAATATTTAAAGATTTTTTGTGAAAGACCCATACTTTTTTGATTAAAAATAAAATATCTATGAATAAAATAAAATAAATAGATTAAACAGAAAATCAGAAATTAAAATAAAATGGGAAAAACATGGGCCATCAGATCTCCCTCATTAATTGAGGTGGCAGATTTGATGGCCACACGCTTGTGGTCCACCTTGCGCTTCAGTCAATGCATCGCAAACTGATAACATGAAATAATATCACATTTTTGGACTTGATTTAATTAAATTATATTATTGTTTGATCCGATTTATTTTATATTATTCGATATTATTTGGTATTTTCCTTCTATTTATTTCAGGTAACATTATTTGAAGCATACGTGAAAAAGAAAGAAAAGGGATGCAAAAAGAAGCATTCCACTAAAGCCCAACCCATAACTACAAAGGAGAAGCGCTGTGATGCTGTGACGACCGCCACACAAGGCGTGACGAGCGTCACGCCCCTCTGCTCAGTGTTACGAGCGTAACACAGGGTGTGACGGACGTCACATCGCCTTCCTATTTTTTTTGGCTTTGACGCGTAACAGAAGCACGTTCGCCCTTTTTCTTCGCTTGACTCGTTGACACACGAGGAAATCTACTGAAGGAATTTTTGGGAAACGGTTACATGATGGATTAATATAAATAGATCTTAAGTGGTGCCCTGATCCTCTCTCTTTTCCAGATTTCCACGCCGTGCATTATTTTTACAGCATTATATTTTTTTTCCCAGCATTCCATATTTTCTTCAGCAGTTTATTACCTTAGCATTTTTACTTCCTTTTTCTTTGTTAGCTTAATTTTTTAGGCATTCAATTAATTTTCTCACAATAGTTTCTACACCGGAAACTATTGTGTAACTTTTACTGGATCTAACCTTACGTTAGATCATAGTATTTTATTCCTTCGCCTTTATTTTTCCTGTCCGAACGAAGATTGTGAAGAACAAATCCAACCGGTTTGTGGTGGAGTGTTCAAGTATCGAAGTTAGGGAACAACCAAGATTTCTATTAATTTTACAGGTTCATTAATTTATTGTTTTAATTTATATATGCTCTGTACTGCTGTTTATCTATACTATTTGTCTGATATGGCTGTAATTAAGCATAATTATTGTTTAGGCTTGTTTAGCATGTCCGGCTAAATAAACTTAGATATCGGTATGTAAAGTAAGCAGAATAAAGGAATCAAAACTAAGTTGGTTTAAATTTATTTAAAAATATAGTCACTCTTTTTATGGTCTCAATTTACAGAGTTAATACCAAAGTTTTTGTACGAGAGTAAAAGACTTAAAGAAGTTAAAATCAATAGAACGACGGTTTGAGCTTTTAACTGGACAGTGTAAATTGGACATTAACTTTAAATCAGGGCGAAAGCAATTTTTAGAGTTAATTAAATTCTAATCATTTTCAAAAATTATTTTTAAAGGTTAAATGTGAGGACGAGAGTTAAGCATTTAAGTTTAATCATATAATCTAAGTCAACAGAGCGAGAGTTTGAGACGAGAGTGTTTAAACGGTTAGTATTTTAATAAAAAGAGTTTCTATAGAATCTATTGTTTTCAAAAAGTGATTTTAGCTTTAACTAAATAGTGAGAGCGTACGTTAAGGTAAAATCATAGTCTATTCAACAGAGCGAGAGTTTGAGAAAAGGTTTTTAATCAATAGTGTCTACTGAAAAGATTTATTTTAAAACTAAGAAACCAACGAAGATTTGATTCCCTAATTACGACGAACTACATACCGATATCCGCGTTATTTGATATTTAATCTAGATCCGATTTTAGTTTTACTTTTCCCCCTAATCAACAAAGTATCATCCGCCTTAGCTTTACGAAGTAACCTTAGAAAAATGGTATATCGATTCATTAAGTCCCTGTGGGATCGATATCTTTTAAAACTACGTGATTAGACTGTGCACTTGCAGTTAACCCCAATAGACTCATAAAGTCGCGATCAAGTTTTTGGCGCCGTTGCCGGGGACTTTTATTTCGTCGATATCCTAACTCTTCTGTTACGCTGTAGAGACTAAGGCAATTTTTATTTTTCCCTTGTCTTTCGTTGATTTGTATGCCACACACTCGCTCACAAGGCGAACCGTACTACTTACGAATCAACGACGTTGAACGATATCTCCGAGTCTTACGACGAATTCGGGAGTTTCGTGCTGCAAACAATCTTGCTCCAATCGAAATTCCTGATCTCAAAAATCTTCTTCCATCGCCGATACCCGAGATGGCAGAACCAGCTCGTGCTCTTCGAGATTACGCCGCTCCATCACAAGATGAGCCGCATTCGAGTATTGCTCCACCCGCAATCGAAGCAAACAACTTCGAACTTAAACCTTCGCTGTTGCAGGCAGTGCAACAGAACCAATTTTCTGGAAATCCTACCGAGGATCCAAACCTTCATTTATCCGTATTTGTTCAATACGCTGATACTGTTAAAGCTAATGGTGTCACTTCAGAGGCAATTCGACTTCGTCTTTTTCCTTTCTCATTAAGAGATAAAGCTAGAAGATGGCTTCAGTCTCTTCCTTCCAACTCAGTCACCACATGGAATGAGTTGAAGAAAGTCTTTCTTGCCCGATATTTTCCTCCAAGCAAAACAGCTATGTTAAGAGCCTAGATAAATGGATTTAAACAGAAAGATAACGAGTCTCTTTTCGAAGCATGGGAAAGATACAAAGACATGATGAGACTTTGTCCACACCATGGTTTAGAGGGCTGGTTAGTAATTCATACCTTCTATAATGGTCTCTTATACAACACAAGGTTAACAATAGACGCCGCCGCCGCAGGTGGTGCGCTTATGGATAAACCTTACGCTGACGCTTATCAACTTATCGAGAGCATGGCCCAAAATCATTATCAGTGGGGAAGCGACCGAACGATGGTAGAAAAACCTCAAACAAAAGGAGGCATGTACGAGATAAGTAGCCTTGATCATGTTAATGCAAAAGTGGATGCTCTTGCCCAGAAAATTGAAAGTTTAAATGTATCACCTCCAGCCACCGTGGTTGCCGTAACTCAAAATTGCGAAGTCTGTGGAATTCAAGGTCACACTCCTACAGATTGTCAACTCCTAACAGGAATCCAAGCAGAGCAAGTGAACTATGCTCAAGGAAATCCCTACTCGCACACCTATAACTCAACCTGGAAGAACCATCCTAATTTTTCATATAAGAGTAATAATGCTTTATACGCACCAGGACAAGCTCCCAGTCAAGCCCCAGCTATACCTCCTAGATATCAAAAGCCGACCCCATCTACCCCTAACAATAACGTTCCTAGAAAATCCAATTTGGAAATCATGATGGAGAACTTCATAGCTTCTCAACAGCAAACCAATAAAGAGTTCTTAAACCAGAATGTACACACTAACGAACAGATTAAACAACTAGCAAGTAAAGTAGATGCCCTGGCTACCCATAACAAAATGCTGGAAACACAAATCTCGCAAGTAACTCAACAACAAGCGCCTACTGCTGCCCCAACTGGTACATTTCCTGGACAACCCCAACCTAATCCGAAAAGCCACGCTCATGCAATTATATTAAGAAGTGGAACAGAGGTAGAGGGACCGCCTGACCCAAGGATTGGGAACCAAAACTCTAAAAAGTCAACTGAGGAAGAAAGTAAACCTAAGGAAAAGGAAGAGTGTAACAAGGAAACCGTAGAAAAGAAAGAACCTTATGTACCTCCACCTCCTTTCAAACCACCTATCCCTTATCCTCAGAGGCAAATTAAAACCAAAGACGCGGGCCAATTTAAAAAATTTGTTGACTTACTGAAACAATTAAACGTCACCATTCCTTTTACAGAAGCTATTACACAGATGCCCTCATATGCTAAGTTCTTAAAAGAAATTCTATCTAATAAAAGGAAACTTGAAGATAGCGAAACCGTTACACTTACTGCTGAGTGTAGCGCAATAATCCAGAATATGCCTCCTAAACTTAAAGACCCTGGTAGTTTCTCTATACCCTGTCATATAGGAAAATTTGTCATAGACAAAGCTTTATGCGATTTAGGAGCCGATATCAGTGTTATGCCCTTGTCCATATGCAAGAGACTTGAAATGGGAGAATTAAGACCAACTAAAATGTTTGTGCAATTAGCAGATCGTTCCGTTAGATACCCCGTAGGAATTCTTGAAAACGTTCCCGTGCGCATAGGTCAATTCTACATTCCCACCGATTTTATAATTATGGACATAAGAGAAGATGAAGTTACACCCATTATATTGGGAAGACCCTTCTTAGCAACCGTTGGTGCTATCATAGACGTAAAACGAGGAAGACTCACTTTCGAAGTAGGAGAAGAGAAAATTGAGTTCATTCTTTCCAAATTTTTGAAAGCACCTGCAATAGAAGACACATGTTACTTCATGGATATCATCGATGAATGCATAAAAGAAACAAAATTAGAAAATGATGATTTGCCTGACTGTCGTGTAGAAGACAGACTGAACCAATGTTTAGCAGTAATATCGGATCCTACGCAATGCCTTAAGAAACCAACCCTCGACCTGAAAACACTTCCCAAAAATCTGAGATATGAATTCCTAGACTCAGAACTTGAACGACCAGTGATAGTCAATGCAGACCTAGGAAAACTCGAAACCGAAAAACTCCTACATATCTTAAGAAAATATCCAACCGCACTAGGATACAACATCACCGATCTTAAAGGGATAAGTTCTTCTATTTGTATGCACTGCATCATGCTAGAAGAAGACTGTAAAACTTCTAGGGAACATCAGAGGAGACTAAACCCGATCCTGAGTGAGGTAGTGAAGAAGGAAGTAACGAAGTTATTAGAGGCAGGTATCATATCTTATATCCGATAGCAAATGGGTTAGCCCTGTACACGTAGTACCAAAGAAAGGGGGTATAACCGTAATCGAAAATGAAAAAGGAGAAACTATAACCAAACGAATTGAATCGGGATGGAGAATGTGCATTGATTATAGAAAGCTAAACAAAGCAACCCGAAAAGATCATTTTCCTTTACCATTCATAGACCAGATGTTAGAACGATTAGCCAAGCATTCTCATTTCTGCTATCTAGACGGTTACTCAGGCTTCTTTCAAATACCAATTCATCCTGATGACCAAGAAAAAACAACGTTCGCATGTCCTTTTGGTACCTTCGCTTATCGACGAATGCCGTTTGGCTTGTGCAATGCTCCTGCAACCTTCCAAAGGTGCATGATGGCAATATTCACCGATTTTCTCGAAAACATCATGGAAGTCTTTATGGATGACTTTTCCGTATGCGGACAAAGTTTTGAAGAATGCCTTGAAAACCTAGAAAGAGTTCTAGAACGATGTGTAAAAGTAAACCTAGTACTTAATTGGGAAAAATGTTACTTTATGGTACAAGAAGGAATTGTTTTAGGACACATCATATCAAATAGAGGAATTGAAGTAGACAAAGCCAAAATAGAAGTAATCGAAAACCTTCAACCTCCGAAAACTGTGAGAGAAGTACGAAGCTTCTTAGGACATGCCGGTTTTTACCGACGATTCATTAAAGATTTCTCTAAAATAACTAAACCTTTAACCGGACTATTAATGAAAGATGATGAATTCATCTTCGACAATAAATGCTTAGAAGCATTTCAAACACTTAAACAAGCATTGATCTCCGCGCCCATAATGCAGACCCCGGATTGGAATGAACCATTCGAAATAATGTGTGACGCAAGTGACTACGCCGTAGACGCTGTTTTAGGACAACGAAAGGATAAACAACTTCACGTCATATATTATGCGAGTAGAACTCTAGATGAAGCGCAAATGAATTACGCCACGACCGAGAAAGAACTTTTAGCAGTAGTATTTGCACTAGATAAATTTCGTTCTTACTTGGTCGGAGCTAAAATAATCGTTTACACTGACCATGCTGCCATTAAGTACCTCTTAACAAAAAAGGACGCTAAACCCAGACTCCTAAGGTGGATCTTGTTGTTACAAGAATTTGATTTGGAAATCAAAGATAAAAAAGGAACTGAAAACATAGTAGCAGATCACCTCTCTAGACTTGAGAACCTGGAACCGGAAAGAACATCAATCAATGATGATTTCTCGTACGATAAACTTATAGCTAATTTGGAAGAAAATAGAGCTGATGAACAGGTAGAGACCACCTTGGCTGTATGCGTCACACCATGGTACGCTGATTTTGTCAATTATTTAGCCGCCGGAGTGGTTCCACTTGATTTATCATACCAACAAAAGAAACAATTCTTCCATGACATAAAACATTATTACTGGGACGACCCTTTACTTTTCAAAAGAGGCCCCGATGGTATTTTCCGTCGGTGTATACCTGAAGAAGAGGTAGAAAGTATAATCCAACATTGTCATTCCGCTCCTTATGGTGGACACGCAAGTACATCCAAGACCTGCTTTAAAATCCTACAAGCCGGTCTTTATTGGCCAAACATATGGAAGGATGTGCATGCTGCTGTCAAGAAATGTGATATGTGTCAATGCACAGGAAACATATCTAGACGTGACGAGATGCCACAAAAGGGTATTTTGGAAGTAGAAATTTTCGACGTGTGGGGAATAGATTTCATGGGACTTTTCCCACCTTCTTTCGGTAACAAGTACATACTCGTAGCTGTTGACTACGTATCAAAATGGATTGAGGCTATAGCTTCTCCAACAAACGACACACGAGTAGTAACTAGACTCTTTAAGAATATAATCTTTCCAAGATTTGGTGTCCCAAGAATAGTCGTCAGTGATGGTGGATCGCATTTCATATCTAAGATACTCGAAAAATTATTGTTTAAGTATGGCGTAAAACATCGAGTAGCAACACCTTACCATCCTTAAACTAGTGGACAAGTGGAAGTGTCTAATAGAGAAATTAAACAGATATTGGAAAAAACAGTCGCTACGTCAAGAAAAGACTGGTCATCAAAATTACCTGAAACTTTATGGGCTTATCGAACCGCTTACAAAACTCCCATAAGAACAACCCCATTTAAGCTTATTTATGGAAAATCTTGCCACCTCCCGGTAGAATTAGAACATAAGGCCTATTGGACTATTAAAAATTTAAATTTAAACTATAAGGCCACCGGTGAAAAGCGAATCCTTGATATAAACGAATTAGAGGAACTTTGACAAGATGCATACGAAAATGCCAGAATCTACAAGGAAAGAACGAAAAAATGGCATGATAAACGTATATCAAGAAAAACTTTCAAACAAGGCGATGTAGTCCTATTGTTTAACTCTAGACTTAAGTTATTCCCAGGAAAGCTACGATCTAGATGGTCAGGCCCTTTCCAAATCACCAATGTCCTATTGAACCATTTATCGTAAACGGGCAGCGTCTAAAAAATTATCATTATACTGAGAACAATGAAGACTCGCAAGTCTTGCACTTAGACGTAATGTCTTCAGAATTTATAGATTAACATTTAATAGTTTTATGTCGAGCTTGCGACATTAAACAAAGCGCTTCGTGAGAGACAACCCACAACTTTCTATTTTATTTTCTATTTTTATTTTATTATTCTTTTTGATTTTATTCAGTATCCATTCTTCATTTATTTTATTTTATAAAACTTTTCTTCTTTTCTTCTTTCGGCATTTGGCCAAATCCTGACTAAAACTCTTATTTTTCTTTTCTTTAGTTAACTTTAACCTGATGGCACATATTGACCGCATGGGTATCAAATTCAGAGGGAGAGCTCAGAGACAAAAATTTGAAGAACTTTCTGAGAGAGAGATGCACCCAACCTTCTATGCTGATGAAGATGCAATGATCGTACTTGGGCTAAGAGATAATGTCCTGTATCTGCTGAGTCAAATAGGGTGGGAAACCACTCCTATTCGCAGACAATTTGTTACTTACCGAAGGCTAACTCTAGAATTCCTTAGCTCCCTGATCTATTTACCAAACCATGGAAAAGGAATAAACCGAGGTTTCATTCAATTCAGGATGTTCAATATGGAGTATCAGTTTAACATTCAAGAGTTTACTAACCTTTTAGGGTTCCCCACTTCTTTTGATACATTCACCATGAGCCAAGAAGACCTTTTTGAATATAGAGAGCTTGAGCATTTTTGGGGAAGTTTGATGGGTAATGACGACCCCGAGGAACATGAGTTTCTCTCTGGAAACATACATAACCCGACTTTTCGCTATTTCCACAAGATCCTAGCACACACTCTTTTTGGAAAGAGATCAAACATTACCACAGTATCACGTGATGAACTCTTCATAATATTCTGTGCTTCCCAGAACCGTCCAGTGAATGGTGCCACTTATATGCTGGCGAGTTTTGACCTCCTTATTCAAGATGACCGTGCACCGATTCAAATAGGAGGATTGATAACTATGATTGCTAATGCTATTGGATTGCGCCAACCCATGCTTGCTTTGAACCCTTTTTGTGGCATTGAGTCTATGAACATACATTTCCTTTTCAACACTTTGTTTATCAGAAATCTGGGACCTGAAGAGTTTGAACTAGTAATTAATAACCAAGTTGTTTACCTATTCACAATGCCTAGTCCGATGACTAGTGTCCATGACCGAAACAATTGGCTTTACAACCTGGATGGAATACCTTCTCCTGTTAGATCTGTTGAAACCATCCAAGATTATGAGATTTTTGGCAACCAGATTCCTTATGCTGAGTCTGATCCGCAGACACCAACTGGTTACCACGATGCTGCCTCTCCACCTCATCCTACCCCGTCCGCAGAATCAGCAATACCTGATCTTAGACATCATATGCTCGGAAATGATTATAATACCGCTATTCAAGCTTTGATGTCAGAACAAGCTGCCATGAGAGAAGAGTTAAATATGATGGGACATGAAATTCTGCAATACATGAGTACTATGACAAATCATTTTCTCGAGTTGAACCGCCGTGTCAATTCCTTTGACCCTCCAACGAAAGATCCTACAATTGGTTAGAAGAATTGGAGTTAGCTAGTTTTAGTCTTAGGATTTATAGTTTTGTTTGATATTATTTTTAATTTTAGGATTTATTTTCCGCACGCTTTATTTTATTTTCATATATTACATTATGTTTATTTTTATGGAGCTATTGGCATTATTGGTTAAATTAAATGTTATTTTGATTTATGCATCATCTAAAATTTCCAATGATGATATATACTATGCTACTACTTACACTGCCTATTAGAGAAAAATATATATATACACTATGATGTGTAGTAGAATAGCATGCATGGCAATTCAAAAATATTACAATAGCAATTAAAATAAACATAAACTAAAAATAAAATAATAATAATAATAATAAAAACAATTTATGAAGCACCCACGTAAGCAGAGCGCCAGTGACCGTTGCAAGCTAACTGGTGTGACGAGCGTCACACAAGCCATCACGGTCGTCACGCAAATGCACATGACGCCCGTTACACCTTCTGTCACGAGCGTGACAGCTCCAGAATAGGTGAACGTTGGTGACCGTTGGGGACATGACCGTTGCTCCCCATCTTTTCATTTTTCCATTCAACTCACCTTTACTCCATCCCACTCACATTCATCCACATTTATTTTTCTCTCACCCACTCACCTTCCCAATTCCAAAAACTTTTCCTATAAATACCTACAATACCTTTCTTCCTACACCACATCATTCCAACAAACCACTCTATACAAATACATTTTCATCCCCTTTCCTTCTTTCAACCTACCTATCACTATGGGAGAGAACCCACAATTCGGAAATATCATCTTCCGATCTGAAGATGATAACTATCAACGAGAGCAGTTCGATCGGTTCCAACAACGAGGTGTCGTATCTACCAGGTATCCTGATTTAAATTGTTTACAAGAATTAGGATTACTTCAAGGTGTGAAATGGATGCTTCAGCTTTCTGATTTAACTTTTCTTTGCTCACAAAATCAACCTACCTACCCATCACTCACCTTAGAATTTTTAAGTTCTTATTCATACACCACTCCAACCGGTGAAGACGAGTACTTAACCGGTACCGCAAATTTCCGCATGTTAAACACCGAGTACTCACTATCCCAGGAACAGTTGAGTGCCATGCTACACTTTCCTGTAGGAGGCCAAGTCCACCCAAGAATCCCTCCGAACTCACAGTGGCACATAAACGCTTTCGACCTCTTTAGAAAAATATCCGGTGTGGAAACCAATAACTGGGATGCACTACTTGCTTCACACATACATAACCCCACTATCCGGTATTTTATCCGTATTCTGCAAAACACCATCTTTGGTCGACCCAACAACAGCAAAGTCAACACGAAGGAATTATTCTTCCTCCACTGCATCTTTGAAATGGATACAAAGGTAAACGCCGCTTCTTTCTTACTTCACCATATTTGTACCCTTTATGCTAGAGGCCGCCAACCTTTTGTGATTGGAGGATTAATAACCACCATAGCACTTGGTTTAAATCTAGGGGACCAACTTCAAAATTTACAATCTCTGCCACCCCTATTTATGGATATAAGCTATTGTCGCTCCAGCCGCTTAATCAAAAATAGGGTAGGCGGAAAGTATTATCTTATGGTGAATAACCAAGAAGTCCCAAGCGTTGTTTTGCCCAATATTACCCTCACAGATGTCACCAACCCCGACCGATTCATCTACGATCTGAATGCTCCCGAAGCTACCGAGCCTACACAAGCAAACCCGCCCCCGGACGAGTTCGAGGAAATGGAGCAAGGTGATCACGGTCCTGAACAACAGTCAGCCCCGCTTAACCCTTCCGATAATGCAACTGGTCCATCCTCCCGACGTCGTCGAAGAAGAAGGCCAGCAACTAATGATGACATCATGGATGCTATTGATGCTATGCATGCGCATAATAACGAAGTAATGCAACTGATGCGCCAGATGCAACAACAACAGGAAGCGAGGAATGCAATAACCGACCAGCGGTTTACTGACTTGCTCAACAGGTTTGATGACTTGGAAGTTCGTCAACGCTCACCGGGTCCGAGAACAAGAGGGCGCAGGCAGAATTGAGCATTTTTCCTTTCTTTTCGCTTTTCTTTAAAACATTAGGGACAATGTTTCATTTAAGTGTGGGGGGGAAACACTTTGTTTCAGTTATGATTATTTCTCTTTCAACATTCCTCTTCCAAGTATGTTATTTTCCCTTTCATTGTTATTTCCCTTTAATATATATATATATATATATATATATATATATATATATATATATATATATATATATTTATTTTAAGTCAAGTCCTTAGTGTGAAAATTTTGTATTATCTATTCCTCTCAATTTTCTTGAGCCATAACAAAAATTTAACACTTAACACACTCGATAAGTATAAAGGTTGCTCATTTTATAAAACTTGAGTGAAATCAAGACAGAATTATTACCACCTCAACGCTCTAAAAACCTAAACATGTTAGATCAGGATAAGTACCTATTATACCAATTCCTTGCACTTTTAGTCTTATAGTAACCCCGAGTAGTTTATACGAGAAGTCGGCACCATCTTAATAGCAAACTACGTGGAAAGCCGATGAATATAAGTGAATGATTCCCAAAACAACATAAAAAAAAATATAAGGAAATGCACTAATTAAGTTAGGTGATCCTTACCAGATCATTTAATCCAAAGGTTGCGGACCCTACAAAAGCATAATATGAAAGATCCATTATGAGTTGATTCAGCAGGTATCTGGTGCTGAACTTGGTAGGGCGGACTACGACCCGATCCCCCGCAATTTGCAATGGACTAAATAACGAAGTTATCCAACTTATGTACCAGAGCTTCTAGCTAAAAGGGGATCAGAAGCACTAACCGGTTACTCCACTATGTGCGCGAAATGATAAAGGGCTTAATGTGATTTCGCTAGAATGAAAACGGGTGAAATAAGAGTAAAAGAACTAGGCTAGCTATAATAGCATGACTCGAACTGGCTTGCATAAGGTGGGGTTATCTAGTGTTGTTACAGTAATTTGTGATGTTAAGACTAAACTCAGGTTATTCCTAAACAAGATTTACTTGCAACCTGGTACGAATTGATGTGTGTTTTGAAATTTCATCTGGCTAATATTATAAATCGATTTATACATTGTATCTTGCTTGAGGACAAGCAAAAGTCTAAATATGGGGGAGTTTGATAACATGAAATAATATCACATTTTTGGACTTGATTTAATTAAATTATATTATTGTTTGATCCGATTTATTTTATATTATTCGATATTACTTGGTATTTTCCTTCTATTTATTTCAGGTAACATTATTTGAAGCATACGTGAAAAAGAAAGAAAAGGGGTGCAAAAAGAAGCATTCCACTAAAGCCCAACCCACAACTACAAAGGAGAAGCGCTGTGATGCTGTGACGACCGCCACACAAGGCGTGACGAGCGTCACGCCCCTCTGCTCAGTGTTACGAGCGTAACACAGGGTGTGACGGACGTCACACCGCCTTCCTATTTTTTTTGGCTTTGACGCGTAACAGAAGCACGTTCGCCCTTTTTCTTCGCTTGACTCGTTGACACACGAGGAAATCTACTGAAGGAATTTTTGGGAAACAGTTACATGATGGATTAATATAAATAGATCTTAAGTGGTGCCCTGATCCTCTCTCTTTTCCAGATTTCCACGCCGTGCATTATTTTTACAGCATTATATTTTTTTTTCCCAGCATTCCATATTTTCTTCAGCAGTTTATTACCTTAGCATTTTTACTTCCTTTTTCTTTGTTAGCTTAATTTTTTAGGCATTCAATTAATTTTCTCACAATAGTT